>NC_041389.1:671706020-671708205 GCF_002162155.2 Triticum dicoccoides | reverse complement strand
ACACACACACACACGCACGCACGCACACACACACACACACGCACACACACGTCATTACTCTCCTATAGTCTCATTAGTATCGCTCTGCCACTCTCCTTTCTTCTCAAAGTTGTTGTCAAGTTCCTCATATCCGCGCTCATGCAACACAAACTCTAGCGGCCATCATCCACCGATCAGGCGTGCCACTAGTTTTTTTTAATGAATGTCGTAGGTAAAACCCGGTTTTATATTGTGTAAAGCCACACAAAAAGGATCCGGCAAAAATTTACGATGTTCAGAGTACAAAGAAAAATAAATCTACTGAGGATGGCAGCTTACAAAGATAGATATGCAAGCACCTGAGTCGAATAGCCCCTCTCCCGCACGCGCAACCACGGCATTCAAATCGGAAGCCACGTGAAGGAGGACCCATCATTGTCGCGCTGCGACTGGCGTGGTAAGGCTATGAAGGAGGTGGTGCCACCGGCGATCCCAAAGGCGCGTGGGCACTGCCTCCACTACCTCTATGGTCGCGGAGGTGGTAGCTTCTTGTTGTCACGAAGTGTCATGTCGCTCGAGGAGAGAGCATCCTGGGAGGCAGCGTGGCAGGAGCGGTGCGCCGCGTTCGCCAGGTCCTACAAGTCACCTGCCTGGGTCCGTGCGGGCCCTTGACCGGTGCTGACCACCGCCGAGACGACCATGTGGTGACGTCGCCGCCTCGATGGGGAACTCGTCAAGATTGACGAGGAGTGGTATCACAGTGAGACCGACGCCAGGATAGGGATAAGGGCAAGGTTCCCCGTCGCTGGTCGGTGTTGGTCGCGGCGACCCACAGTACAACACAGGAGGAACTGGACCGGCTCCTCTGCGAGCGTCAGGCGGCGGTCGAGCAGGACGGCCACCCCCACATCCTTCTGCCGCTGGAGAGACCACTCCGATGACGACAACTATGCCGCCGCTGATGGCTCAGAAGTGCTGCCAGACAGGCCGGCCAAGCGTATGCGGCCGCCGTTCGGTAAAAGCTAGTTTAGGTTTTATTAGTTGACCGGACGAAATATCGTCCTTTTTACGTAAATTATGTCCGAATTTAAGTCAATTTCATTGTGTTTGCATGAAAATCGTCCGATTGATTTAAATGTATGCGAGCATAGTTGGATGACCGGTTCTCATATCACTTTGTGCGGACGCGTCTGGACCCGCAAACGAATACAATGTGCACTTTAATTAGTAGGAGTTCGCATTGGAGAGATGCCCTCGGCCACGACTAGGTAACGTCAGCACGCGGGACACTCGGATCTACTACCTCCGTCCGGGTTTATTGGTCCCCATTATATTTCGTGCCAAATTTTGACCATAGATTAAACTAATAAAATATTCACATATGTCACCAAACATTATATTTTTGAAAACTATGTTCAAATACGAATCAAATGAGATAATTTTTCTTGACATGCATTAACATTTTTTTAGTTAAATCTTTAATCAAAATTTGGCACAAACTATAAAAGGGACTTATAAACCTGGACGGAGATAGTACGCAGGACCATGTAGCATGCACATGCAGACCCCTTGGGCCATCTTGTCGCTGAGTGCAAGAGCACCGCACACCAGCTCGCTTGCTCTACAGATTTAAAATGGCAGCAAAAGGGACAGATATCTAGCCAGCACAAATAAACAAATAAATCGAGTAGCTTGCAGTTGACGAGCACGCGCGCGTCGGTGCACCGGCCGGAACTGAACTCCCCGAGATTGGTCGGCCGACGAGAAGCCGCGCAAGCTGTGCATATTATGCAGTTTGCAGCTGTGCATATTATGCAGTTGGGAGCAGCCAAGAAAACGTGCGTGGGCCCTGCGACGCGGCGAACGCAGGTATGGAACAGAGCTGTGTACAGGAGTAGCCCATTGACCCGATCCTGCGGTTCACTGGCTCTTCCTTTTTCGTGCGGCGCCCCGGCTATGTAGGTCGTGTTGGCCACACCATCGGCTTCGCAGCTTCTTCAACTAGCTTGCAAAAATATCTTACATTGTATTAGGACGGAGGGGGTAGCTGACAACTTGGGTATGCATACGTCTCTCTCGAGAGCGCTGGATCGCGCCCTGGCAAAACCGCGTGCAGTACCGCCTGGTTTGGGCCCTGCCGTTCTCCACATGAATCCAGGCTACCAAAAAATCCCGTAGCTCCCGACCCCCGCGTCGCCTCTCTGGC
>NC_041389.1:671704366-671705915 GCF_002162155.2 Triticum dicoccoides | reverse complement strand
CACTAGTAGAAAAAGGGGCATTGGTGCAGGCCGGGTCAGCCCTTTAGTCCCGGTTCAATTCAAAACCGGGACCAATGGAGGCATTGGACCCGGTTCGTGAGCCCCGGGGGCCGGCCGGGCCACGTGGGCCATTGGTCTCGGTTGGTGGAACGAACCGGAACCAATGGTCCTCGTTCCTGGCCCATCACTATTGATCTCGGTTGGAGGCATGAACTGGGACCAAAGGCTGCCCATTAGTCCCGGTTCATACCATCAACCGGGACTAAATGATGCCAGAGTTTAGTCCCACCTCGCCAATCGAAGGGGGCTCACACCGGTTTATAAGCCCCTCTCTCTCTGCCTAGTTGAGCTCCTCTCAAAATGAAAATAGATGTCCTTATACAAGGAATTTGATCTAAATTCATACTGAATTTCTCTGAAGTTAGTAGAAATTTATTATGAATTTAGGTTTAATTTTCTCTATAAGCGCATCTATGCTCATTTTTTTAGTAAAGTTAATCACAACTATTTTTTCTTTTATTTATTACTGAGTAGTTTTTTATTTTTTTTCTTTTTTGATATATTTATTTTTTTTCTATTTATTGCTGAGTTGTAATAAGTCATTAAAAATAAAAAAGGTTTTAGTAAAGTTAATCACAACTATTTTTTCTTCTATTTATTTCTGAGTAGTTTTTTATATAGTTTTTTTTCTTTTCTGCTATATTTATTTTTTCTATTTATTTCTGAGTTGGAATAAGTCATTAAAAATAAAAAAGATTTTAGTAAAGTTAATCATAACTATTTTTTCTTCTATTTATTTCTGAGTAGTTTTTTATATAGTTTTTTTTTCTTTTCTGCTATATTTATTTTTTTCTATTTATTTATGTGTGGTAATAAGTCATTAAAAATAAAAAAGAGGCGCAATGCTAGTTAATTCGCTTCAAACCTTTCGGAATAGTGTAAACTGCACTGCACATAGCTCCGTGCAGTCTACCCTATTTCTCAAGGCTTGAAGCGAACCAATGTGCAGGTGAGCACTGAGCCTCTTCTTCATCGTCTCTGCACTCAGGGCTTATAAACAGCTGCGAGTGTCTCTCGCTTGACGAGGTGGGACTAAAAAAACAGCTGCAGAAAGAATCAACTAAAAAATAGTTGCAGAAAATAAATAAGTAATTAGATGGGTCCATTGGTACCGGTTGGAGGCAACAACCGGGACCAATGCCCCTCTTTAAAAAATATTAGCAAAAAAACAAAAGAAAATAAATAATGCAGAAAACAAAACAAAAAAACTAGAAAATAAAATAAAATAGCAACAATAAGTATTTTGTTGTAAGTAGAAACAAAATAAAATAAATAAAGCAAAAACAAAACAAAAAAGGTGTATTCAAATTTGAAAACTAAAGGCACTAACAGAAAGTTTATATTTTTCTAAAACTAAAAGCAAAAAGAACTAAACATAAAGCAAAAAAACAAAAGAAAATAAATAATGCAGAAAACAAAACAAAAAAACTGGAAAAAAATAAAATAGCAACAATAAGTATTTTGTTGAAAGTAGAAACAAAATAAAATA
>NC_041389.1:671703749-671704356 GCF_002162155.2 Triticum dicoccoides | reverse complement strand
AAAAGCAAAAAGAATTAAAAAATAAAGCAAAAAACAAAAGAAAATAAATAATGCAGAAAACAAAACAAAAACTGGAAAAAAATAAAATAACAACAATAAGTATTTTGTTATAAGTAGAAACAAAATAAAATAAATAAAGAAAAAACAAAACAAAAAAGGTATATTCAAATTTGAAAACTAATGGCACTAACAGAAAGTTTATATTTTTTCTAAAACTAAAAGCAAAAAGAATTAAAAAATAAAGAAAACAAACAAAAGAATATAAATAATGCAGAAAACAAAACAAAAAATCTGGGAAAAAATAAAAATAGCAACAATAAGTAAAGAAAAAAAGTGCCTCCAACTGGGCCCCCACGGCCTGAATACGACTAGAAACCCACCATGGGCCAGGATTCAGGCCCGCAGGTGGCCCAGTAGGCCAATCAGGCAACGCAGTAGTAAGTAAGCCCGTAAGCCTGCAGTGGAGAGGAGCTCGAGAGGGGTGCAGCAGTGGGGCTTATAAACCACTGCGCGCCCCTCTCAGATAGCGAGGTGGGACTAAACTTTCGTGCCGCACCGTGCCAGCACAAGACCATTGGTCCCGGTTGGCGGCACCAACCGGGACCAA
>NC_041389.1:671699507-671703033 GCF_002162155.2 Triticum dicoccoides | reverse complement strand
TTAGAAAAATATAATTACTATTTTATTTAGATTTTTTGGTAATATAATTAGTTAGAAAAATATTAGTTAGTTAGAAAAATACTAGTTTATTTTTAGTAAGTATTATATAGTAAGTACTATTTTATTTATTTATAGTAAGTGCTTAGTATAGTTTGTATAGTTGATTTAATTAATAAAACTATTTTATTTACCTATATATAGAAGTAGTTTGTAGTAAGTGCTACTTTATTTAACTATATATAGAAGTAGTTTGTAGTAAGTGCTACTTTATTTATTTATAGTAAGTGCTACTTTATTTATTTATAGTAAGTGCTTAGTAGTTGAACTAGATAGTTGATTTAATTAATAAAACTACTTCATTTAACTATATATAGAAGTACGTAGTTCCCGCATCAACGTCGGCGATGCCTATCCCGCATCCTCGTCGTCGTCGACTCGGCGGTGGAGGCCTGCTTGATCAGGGACATGTTCGGGACTGTGCTCCACCGGGCTGGTATTGGGAGATGCTACCTTCTCAGGCAGTGGCGGAGCTTTTCAGGGGCCAACCTGGGCCGTTGCCCCCCCAGCCCATGAATTTTTTTTCTGAAATACCCCTTAGTATTTGGCCCATATCTCAAGCAAAATCAGCCCAAAATACATATTGTTTGCCCCCCCAGCCCATTGCCCCCCCTAGATTTCAGCCCAAGCTCCGCCACTGTTCTCGGGGACATAGGTTGGTGAGGAGGCAGCCCGTTGTTGACCCGATCCTTGTTTGGTGGCGGTCGCGTGGGCCAGTGACGGTGCCGAGGCTTCCGAACACCGCGGAGGTGGTACGTCACCGTGTCAGCGAGGAGGACGGGCACGTCCATCGCTACATGGTTGTGTTGGAGGGCAGGTTCGACAATACCTGGCAGGTTCTTCAGGGATCTCACTGGAGCTATGATCCTGTGATCGTTCCTTATCTTTGCTTGTCCACCGCCCGCGACGATACCCGCCGGGCGCTACGGTTCTAGCTGTATTAATTAGCGATGCTATATGTATGATAGTATTCGAGGAGTATTCGACGATGTACGGACACAAAAGATGATGTACTTTTGGTTATAATTGAATGCATGCTAATTTGAATGCTACTTTATTTTACGATTTGGTTTTGCTTATTGAATGCTCATATTGGAAAAGTACTCCTACTTTGAATGCTAAAATTGAAGAGCACTCTCCATGCAGAAATCTAGGAGCCCCCTCCATCATCCACGCCATCGTGGGGGTAGCTTCTCCTTCATTCCCGTGTGCTAGACAATTTGTTGTAATAATTCACTAGGGAATGAAAGGAGGAGCTACATACCATCACCGATAGTTAACCCGTGATTAATAATAATGATCTAATTTAGGTTTTTTAGTACATATATTTAATATTTGAATTATGAACTTAGGCCGGAAATGTCGTACTCGGACGATGAAAACCGTCCGGGGGAGTGCGACTGGTGCCACGATGACCGAGGTATGTGCGACAGGTTCATTGAGCTGGACGAAGATTGGCGCTTCAGCATTAAGCTCGAGGAGACCTTCGATGTTCATACGGTACGCAACAACGACAATAGTTTTTTCGTAATTAAGCATGACTTGAACTATTTTAACGTGTAATTTTCATCTTTTCCAAATCAACTAGCTTATCCCATGCTTTGCAAGATGCTATGTCTTGGAGAGCATGGGTTTTGAAGACCATGAAAGTATGGAAACCAAAAAAATTATCCTAAGTACCTATCATGCATGGTGTGGATTTTCAAGTAAAGCTGTACAATGCTCAGAGTGTAACCCATTTTGGTTGTAAAAACTGGGAAGCACTTTGCAAGATGTATGGTTTTGATGAGGGTATGCTTGTCACCATGGATCTTGGTGATCCTACAATCGCGCAAGAGAGACCTTCGATTTTCGTCCTTGTGGATACACCTCCAATTCTTCCCCCATGTGAGCTTAACATAGTTATTAAGTAATTTATATTGTTTATTTCAAAATAGTTGACAACTTATTTCCAGTGACAGCTTATTTTCATTCTTCAAAGAATGTGCGGAAGATGGTAGACAGAACCTACTACACCGAAGGCTCCGAATTAACTTATCAGGAGAAAAATCATCTGGTCGCATTTTGTACTGATCTTGAGAATTACAATATCTACAATCAAACTCCTCAACATTATGGTCAATACGTGCCACTAGTGCACGTGTTGAACTACGGTAACTATCATGGAGATACCCTGGTAAGATTTTTTACTATTACGACATCCGTGCATCTTTTTGCACACTTCTAAAACTAGTACATCATTGCTAACTACGAAGTTATTACTATGTTTTTCAACAGATAATCCCGAATGATTGTGTGCCTCATCTGATGTATACACACGGTAGCCTTCATGTTTTGAACATACAACCAGGTCTTCCTACGATTCTGAACTGTCCATACCGGGTTTCTAAAAGAAGTGGAGACATGACAATCAAAGAACGGAAAAAATGTATGGACAATCGTAAGGAGCTTCTTGGAAGCAACAATCAGCGGAGGGCAAGAATTGGAGACAGGATGATCGCCATTCTTCATAATGGAGAGTCAGGGTCTATATTGTTTTATGCTATTTTACCTTAAGGGTGTTTAGGCCATGTCCTACCTGATACTGATGATCATGTGCTAAGAACAATTATGTAGGGTTGGGTTCGATGACTATGAGGATGATGATCGTATGACTTATTATTAATAACGAGTAGAAGTTGTATGATGATGCATGATTAGTAGGACTTGTTATTATATATGATGATGAATGATGCGAGCATGCATGAGTTATTATATCAGCGGGTGAAATGAACATATATAGCAGTAGCGTTGGTAAACCAAGGACGAAAATATAAGAGAGGACACTTCTCTCTGTTAGCTAGCTAATAACAACCTAAAAATAACCCCCAAAACCCCTAAAGCAGCCACTTTTCTAAAAAAATGGACTTTTGGTCCCGGTTGGTGCCACCAACCGGGACCAAAGGCCCCCTGACTGGGCTCGGCGCACAGAGCCACGTGGAGGCACATTGGTCCCGGTTCGTGTTTGAACCGGGACTAATGGGTGGAGGTATTAGTAATGACCCATTAGTCCCGGTTCATGAACCGGGACTAAAGGCCCTTACGAACCGGGACTATTAGGTGTTTTTCTACTAGTGGGGGAACCCTAGCCACCGCGACACACATCCCCTCCTTCCCCTAGTCTCGCCGCTACTGGAGGGTGCCTCCCGGCAAAGCTCGGGTTGGCCCTGAGGAAGGCGGTGGCGGGGCTGCAGCTCTCTCTGACGCGTCGCGGGCGCGGGTGGTTTCGCTCGGCCCGGCGCTGGCTCGATGCGGCGGGTGTTTGGCGCGCTTCAGGTGCGGGTCAGCGCGGCGAGGAGGGGGGGGGGGGGTGGTTTGCTGGCGAGTCGCCGCCGGCACGTGGAGGTCCCTGGGGGCGAAGACCTGTGATTCGGGGTGGCCGGGCCAGATCTGGGCCTTGGCAGGCTGAGTCTCGTCGTCATCGCTTCGG
>NC_041389.1:671669722-671699033 GCF_002162155.2 Triticum dicoccoides | reverse complement strand
GTCAGCGCGGCGAGGAGCGGGGGGGGGGGTGGTTTGCTGGCGAGTCGCCGCCGGCACGTGGAGGTCCCTGGGGGCGAAGACCTGTGATTCGGGGTGGCCGGGCCAGATCTGGGCCTTGGCAGGCTGAGTCTCGTCGTCATCGCTTCGGGGCGTTACGATGCCGCCGGCCGGGCGCATGGGTGGTGACCAGCGCGGATCTGCTGCACCGCTGCCTCGCGTTTGGCGCGGCTAGCACCGCCGTGGGCGTGTTGTCCAGATCTAGGCTCGCGCGGGTGAGGGCGCGGTGTTGCTGCGCCATGGCGTGGGCGCGCGAGAAGATGCGGGATATGAATGGTACCCTTGCTCGGTGTTGCATCCTTCTGTTGGTAGTTCGGCAAGCTCGACGCTGCTTCGCGTGGGAGGACGAGATGGTGGTGTTGGGGAACGTTGCATAAAATAAAAAATTTCCTATGTTCACCATGATCAATCTATGAGTTCATCTAGCAACGAGAGAGAGAAGTGCATCTACATGCCCTTGTAGATCGCGTGCGGAAGCGTTCAAGAGAACGGGGTTGAGGGAGTCGTTCTCGTCGTGATCCAAATCACCGGAGATCCTAGCGCCGAACGGATGGCACCTCCGCGTTCAACACACATACGGTCAGCGTGACGTCTCCTCCTTGATCCAGCAAGGGGGGGGGAGGAGAGGTTGATGAAGATCCAGCAGGACGACGGCGTGGTGGTGGATGCGGCAGGGCTCCGGCAGGGCTTCGCTAAGCAACTACGGGAGGAGGAGGTGTAGTAGGGAGGGGAGGGAGGCGCCAGGGTGTTTTATGCGACTGCCCTCCCACCCCTTCTTTATATAGGGACCCCCAGGGGGGCGCCGGCCCTAGAGATGGGATCTCTAGGGGGGCGGCGGCCAAGGGGGGTGGAGTGCCCCCCAAGGCAAGTGGAGGCGCCCCCTCCCTTAGGGTTCCCAACCCTAGGCGCAGAGGGGGGCCCGGGGGGGGGCACCAGCCCACTAGGGGCTGGTTCCCCTCCCACTTCAGCCCATGGGCCCCTCCGGGATAGGTGGCCCCACCCGGTGGACCCCCGGGACCCTTCCGGTGGTCCCGGTACAATATCGGTGGACCCCGAAACTTTTCCGATGGCTGAAACTCCACTTCCCATATATAATTCTTTACCTCCGGACCATTCCAGAACTCCTCGCGACATTCGGGATCTCATCCGGGACTTCCAAAAACTTTTGGTTTGCTGCATACTCATATTCATACAACCCTAGCGTCACCGAACCTTAAGTGTGTAGACCCTACGGGTTCGGGAGACATCCAGTCATGACCGAGATGGTTCTCCGGTCAATAACCAACAGCGGGATCTGGATACCCATGTTGGCTCCCACATAAACCTCGATGATCTCATCGGATGAACCACGATGTCGAGGATTTAAGCAACCCCGTATACAATTCCCTTTGTCAATCGGTACGTTACTTGCCCGAGATTCGATCATCGGTATCCCAATACCTCGTTCAATCTCGTTACCGGCAAGTCACTTTACTCGTACCGTAATGCATTATCCCGTGACCAGACACTTGGTCACTTTGAGCTCATTATGATGATGCATTACCGAGTGGGCCCAGAGATACCTCTCCGTCATACGGAGTGACAAATCCCAATCTCGATCCGTGTCAACCCAACAGACACTTTCGGAGATACCTGTAGTGCACCTTTATAGCCACCCAGTTACGTTGTGACGTTTGGTACACCCAAAGCATTCCTACGGTGTCCGGGAGTTACACGATCTCATGGTCTAAGGAAAAGATACTTGGCATTGGAAAAGCTCTAGCAAACGAACTACACGATCTTTGTGCTATGCTTAGGATTGGGTATTGTCCATCACATCATTCTCCTAATGATGTGATCCCGTTATCAATGACATGCAATGTCCATAGTCAGGAAACCATGACTATCTGTTGATCAACGAGCTAGTCAATTAGAGGCTCGCTAGGGACATGTTGTGGTCTAAGTATTCACACGTGTATTACGATTTCCGGATAATACAATTATAGCATGAATAAAAGACAATTATCATAAACAAGGAAATATAATAATAATCCTTTTATTATTGCCTCTAGGGCATATTTCCAACAGTCTCCCACTTGCACTAGAGTCAATAATCTAGTTACATTGTGACTAATCGAACACCCATAGAGTTCTGGTGTTGATCATGTTTTGCTCGCGGAAGAGGTTTAGTCAACGGATCTGCGACATTCAGATCTGTATGTACTTTGCAAATATCTATGTCTCCATCTTGAACATTTTCACGGATGGAGTTGAAACGACGCTTGATTTGCCTGGTCTTCTTGTGAAATCTGGGCTCCTTAGCAAGGGCAATAGCTCCAGTGTTGTCACAGAAGAGAGTGATTGGCCCCGACGCATTGGGTATGACTCCTAGGTCGGTGATGAACTCCTTCATCCATATTGCTTCATGCGCTGCCTCCGAGGCTGCCATGTATTCCGCTTCACATGTAGATCCCGCCACGACGCTCTGCTTGCAACTGCACCAGCTTACTGCTCCACGATTCAACATATACATGTATCCGGTTTGTGACTTAGAGTCATCCAGATCTGTGTCGAAGCTAGCGTCGACGTAACCCTTTACGATGAGCTCTTCGTCACCTCCATAAACGAGAAACATGTCCTTTGTCCTTTTTAGGTACTTCAGGATATTCTTGACCGCTGTCCAGTGTTCCTTGCCGGGATTACTTTGGTACCTTCCTACCAAACTTACGACAAGGTTTATATCAGGTCTGGTACACAACATGGCATACATAATAGATCCTATGGCTGAGGCATAGGGGATGACACTCATCTCTTCTTTATCTTTTGCCGTGGTCGGGCATTGAGCCGAGCTCAATCTCACACCTTGCAATACAGGCAAGAGCCCTTTCTTGGACTGATCCATTTTGAACTTATTCAAAATCTTATCAAGGTATGTGCTTTGTGAAAGACCTATGAGGCGTCTCGATCTATCCCTATAGATCTTGATGCCTAATATGTACGCAGCTTCTCCAAGGTCCATCATTGAAAAACACTTATTCAAGTAGGCCTTAATGTTGTAGAAAAGTTCTATATCATTTCCCATCAAAAGTATGTCATCTACATATAATATGAGAAATGCTACAGAGCTCCCACTCACTTTCTTGTAAACGCAGGCTTCTCCTTAAGTCTGCATAAACCCAAACGCTTTGATCATCTCATCAAAGCGAATGTTCCAACTCCGAGATGCTTGCACCAACCCATAAATGGATCGCTGGAGCTTGCATACCTTGTTAGCATTCCTAGGATCGACAAAACCTTCTGGCTGCATCATATACAGTTCTTCCTTAAGATAGCCGTTAAGGAATGCCGTTTTGACATCCATCTGCCATATCTCATAATCATAGTATGCGGCAATTGCTAACATGATTCGGACGGACTTCAGCTTCGCTACGGGAGAGAAAGTCTCATCGTAGTCAACCCCTTGAACTTGTCGATAACCCTTAGTGACAAGTCGAGCTTTATAGATGGTAACATTACCATCCGCGTCTGTCTTCTTCTTAAAGATCCATTTGTTTTCTATCGCTCGCCGATCATCGGGCAAGTCTGTCAAAGTCCATACTTTGTTTTCATACATGGATTCTATCTCGGATTGCATGGCTTCAAGCCATTGGTTGGAATTTGGGCCCGCCATTGCTTCTTCATAGTTCGAAGGTTCACCGTTGTCTAACAACATGATTTCCAGGACAGGGTTGCCATACCACTCTGGTGTGGCACGTGTCCTTGGGACCTACGAAGTTCAGTAGCAACTTGATCCGAAGTACCTTGATCATCATCATTAATTTCCTCTCCAGTCGGTGTAGGCACCACAGGAACATTTTCCTGAGCTGCACTACTTTCCGGTTCTAGAGGTAGTACTTCATCGAGTTCTACTTTCCTCCCACTTACTCCTTTCGTGAGAAACTCTTTTTCCAAAAAGGATCTGTTCTTGGCAATAAAGATCTTGCCTTCGGATCTAAGGTAGAAGGTATACCCAATGGTTTCCTTAGGGTATCCTATGAAGACGCATTTTTCTGACTTGGGTTTGAGCTTTTCAGGTTGAAGTTTCTTGACATAAGCATCGCATCCCCAAACTTTAAGAAACGACAGCTTATGTTTCTTTCCAAACCATAATTCATACGGTGTCGTCTCAATGGATTTAGAGGGAGCCCTATTTAAAGTGAATGTAGCTGTCTCTAGAGTGTATCCCCAAAATGATAGCGGTAAATTGGTAAGAGACATCATAGATCGCACCATATCCAATAGAATGCGATTACGATGTTCGGACAAACCGTTACGCTGAGGTGTTCCAGGTGGCGTGAGTTGTGAAACGATTCCACATTTTCTTAAGTGCGTACCAAATTCGTGACTTAAATATTCTCCTCCACGATCTGATCGTAAGAAGTTTATTTTTCGATCACGTTGATTCTCTACTTCATTCTGAAATTCCTTGAACTTTTCAAAGGTCTCAGACTTGTGTTACATCAAGTAGACATACCCATATCTACTTAAGTCATCAGTGAGAGTGAGAACATAACGATATCCTCCGCGAGCCTCGACGCTCATTGGACCACACACATCAGTATGTATGATTTCCAATAAGTTGGTTGCTCGCTCCATTGTTCCGGAGAATGGAGTCTTGGTCATTTTGCCCATGAGGCATGGTTCGCATGTGTCAAATGATTCATAATCGAGAGACTCTAAAAGTCCATCAGCATGGAGCTTCTTCATGCGCTTGACACCAATATGACCAAGGCAGCAGTGCCACAAGTATGTGAGACTATCGTTATCAACTTTACATCTTTTGGTATTCACACTATGAATATGTGTAACATTACGTTCGAGATTCATTAAGAATAAACCATTGACCATCGGGGCATGACCATAAAACATATCTCTCATATAAATAGAACAACCATTATTCTCGGATTTAAATGAGTAGCCATCTCGCATTAAACGAGATCCAGATACAATGTTCATGCTCAAACTTGGCACTAAATAACAATTATTGAGGTTTAAAACTAATCCCGTAGGTAAATGTAGAGGTAGTGTGCCGACGGCGATCACATCGACCTTGGAACCATTCCCGACGCGCATCGTCACCTCGTCCTTCGCCAGTCTCCGCTTATTCCGTAGCTCCTGTTGTGAGTTACAAATGTGAGCAATGGCACCGGTATCAAATACCCAGGAGTAACTACGAGTACTGGTAAGGTACACATCAATTACATGTATATCAAATATACCTTTAGTGTTGCCGGCCTTCTTGTCCATTAAGTATTTGGGGCAGTTCTGCTTCCAGTGACCCTTCCCTTTGCAATAAAAACACTCAGTCTCGGGCTTGGGTCCATTCTTTGACTTCTTCCCGGCAACTGGCTTACCGGGCGCGGCAACATCTTTGCCGTCCTTCTTGAAGTTCTTCTTACCCTTGCCCTTCTTGAACTTGGTGGTTTTATTGACCATCAACACTTGATGTTCTTTCTTGATTTCTACCTCTGCTGACTTCAGCATTGAAAATACTTCAGCAATAGTTTTCACCATCCCCTGCATATTGTAGTTCATCACAAAGCTCTTGTAGCTCGGTGGGAGCGACTGAAGGATTCTGTCAATGACCGCCTCGTCCGGGAGGTTAATGTCCAGCTGGGACAGGCGGTTGTGCAACCCAGACATTTTGAGTACGTGCTCACTGACAGAACTGTTTTCCTCCATCTTACAACTATAGAACTTATCAGAGACTTCATATCTCTTGACCCGGGCATGAGCTTGGAAAACCATTTTCAGCTCCTCGAAAATCTCATATGCTCCATGTTGCTCAAAACGCTTTTGGAGCCCCGGTTCTAAGCTGTAAAGCATGCCGCACTGAACGAGGGAGTAATCATCAACACGTGACTGCCAAGCGTTCATAACGTCTTGGTTCTCTGGGATGGGTGCTTCACCTAGCGGTCCTTCTAGGACATATGCTTTCTTGGCAGCTATGAGGATGATCCTCAGGTTCCGGACCCAGTCCGTATAGTTGCTACCATCATCTTTTAGCTTGGTTTTCTCTAGGAATGCGTTGAAGTTCATGTTGACATGAGCGTTGGCCATTTGATCTACAAGACATATTTTGCAAAAGATTTTAGACTATGTTCATGATAATTAAGTTCATCTAATCAAATTATTTAATGAACTCCCACTCAGATTTGACATCCCTCTAGTCATCTAAGTGTTACATGATCCGAGTCGACTAGGCCGTGTCCGATCATCACGTGAGACGGACTAGTCATCATCGGTGAACATCTCCATGTTGATCATATCTTCCATACGACTCATGTTCGACCTTTCGGTCTCTGTGTTCCGAGGTCATGTCTGTACATGCTGGGCTCGTCAAGTTAACCCTAAGTGTTTTTGCATGTGTAAAATTGTCTTACACCCGTTGTATGTGAACATAAGGATCTATCACACCCGATCATCACGTGGTGCTTCGAAACGACGAACTTTAGCAACGGCACACAGTTAGGGGGAACACTTTCTTGAAATTATTACAAGGGATCATCTTATTTACTACCGTCGTTCTAAGTAAACAAGATGCATAAATATAATAAACATCACATGCAATTATATAGTAGTGACATGATATGGCCAATATCATATAGCTCCTTTGATCTCCATCTTCGGGGCTCCATGATCATCTTTGTCACCGGCATGACACCATGATCTCCATCATCATGACCTCCATCATCGTATCTCCATGAAGTTGCTCGCCAACTATTACTTCTACTACTATGGCTAACGGTTTAGCAATAAAGCAAAGTAATTACATGGCGTTAAATCATTGACACGCAGGTCATACAATAATTAAGACAACTCATATGGCTCCTGCCGGTTGTCATACTCATCGACATGCAAGTCGTGATTCCTATTACAAGAACATGGTCTCATACATCACAATATATCATTCATCATTCATCACAACTTTTGGCCATATCACATCACATAGCAATTGCTGCAAAAACAAGTTAGACGTCCTCTAATTGTTGTTGCATCTTTTACGTGGCTGCAATTCGGTTCTAGCAAGAACGTTTTCTTACCTACGAATAACCACAACGTGATTTTGTCAACTTCTATTTACCCTTCATAAGGACCCTTTTCATCGAATCCGCTCCAACTAAAGTGGGAGAGACAGACACCCGCTAGCCACCTTATGCAACTAGTGCATGTTAGTCGGTGGAAACTGTCTCACGTAAGCGTACGTGTAAGGTCGGTCCGGGCCGCTTCATCCCACAATACCGCTGAAGCAAAATAAGACTAGTAGTGGCAAGCAAGTTGACAAGATCTACGCCCACAACAGATTTGTGTTCTACTCGTGCAATAGAGAACTACACATAGACCTAGCTCATGATGCCACTGTTGGGGAATGTTGCATAAAATAAAAAATTTCCTACGTTCACCAAGATCAATCTATGAGTTCATCTAGCAACGAGAGAGAGAAGTGCATCTACATACCCTTGTAGATCGCGTGCGGAAGCGTTCAAGAGAACGGGGTTGAGGGAGTCGTTCTCGTCGTGATCCAAATCACCGGAGATCCTAGCCCCGAATGGACGGCACCTCCGCGTTCAACACACGTACGGTCAGCGTGACGTCTCCTCCTTCTTGATCCAGCAATGGGGGGAAGGAGAGGTTGATGAAGATCCAGCAGCACGACGGCGTGGTGGTGGATGCAGCAGGGCTCCGGCAGGGCTTCGCTAAGCAACTACGGGAGGAGGAGGTGTAGCAGGGAGGGGAGGGAGGCGCCAGGGTGTTTTATGCGGCTGCCCTCCCACCCCCCCCCCTCTTTATATAGGGACCCCCAGGGGGGACGCCGGCCCTAGGGATGGGTGTCGTGGTTCTAAGTTTGACAGTAAAATGGGGGGTAGGTATGGAGAGGCAAGATCCTAGCTATGGAGTAGTTGTACACACGAGTGTTTAGCGAGTTCAGGCCCTTCTCGGAGGAAGTAACAGCCCTACGTCTCGGAGCCCGGAGGCGGTCGACTGATTTCTGTGTATATGAGTTACAAGGATGCGAACCCTTCTACCAGTGGAGGGGGGTGGCTTATATAGAGGACGCCAGGACCCCAGCCATCCCACGTAGCAGAGGATTAAAGTACATTAAGGCAGGGAGTTACTGGTAACGCCCTACTTAAAGTGTCATCATGACCATTAAGACTACTTAATTACAGACCGTTTGGACGCAGAGTAGATCCTGAACTCCTCATGGTCGAGTGGGTCTTGATGGTCGAGCGTCTTCAGGTTTGTCGAGTGTCTTCTAGCCGGTCGAGTGGAGTCTCTCTTGGTCGACTGGAAGGTAGCTTCGTCTAAGGATGTCCTTGGGCATGGTATCCTAGATAGGTCTATGACCCTACCCTAGGTACATATCCTCATCAATGGGATCTCTAGGGGGGGCAAGGGGGGTGGAGTGCCCCCCAAGGCAAGTGGAGGCGCCCCCTCCCCTAGGGTTCCCAACCCTAGGCGCAGAGGGGGGCCCGGGAGGGGGGCGCACCAGCCCACTAGGGGCTGGTTCCCCTCCTACTTCATCCCATGGGGCCCTCCAGTATAGGTGGCCCCACCCAGTGGACCCCCGGGACCCTTCCGGTGGTCCCGGTACAATATCGGTGGACCCCGAAACTTTCCCGATGGCCGAAACTCGACTTCCCATATATAATTCTTTACCTCCGGACCATTCCGGAACTCCTCGTAACGTCCGGGATCTCATCCGGGACTCCGAACAACTTTTGGTTTGCTGCATACTCATATTCATACAACCCTAGCGTCACCGAACCTTAAGTGTGTAGACCCTACGGGTTCGGGAGACATGCAGTCATGACCGAGACGGCTCTCCGGTCAATAACCAACAGCGGGATCTGGATACCCATGTTGGCTCCCACATACTCCTCGATGATCTCATCGGATGAACCACGATGTCGAGGATTTAAGCAACCCCGTATCAATTCCCTTTGTCAATCGGTACGTTACTTGCCCGAGATTCGATCGTCGGTATCCCAATACCTCGTTCAATCTCGTTACCGGCAAGTCACTTTACTCGTACCGTAATGCATGATCCTGTGACCAGACACTTGGTCACTTTGATCTCATTATGATGATGCATTACCGAGTGGGCCCAGAGATACCTCTCCATCATACGGAGTGACAAATCCCAGTCTCGATCCGTGTCAACCCAACAGACACTTTCGGAGATACCTGTAGTGCACCTTTATAGCCACCCAGTTACGTTGTGACGTTTGGTACACCCAAAGCACTCCTAAGGTGTCCGGGAGTTACACGATCTCATGGTCTAAGGAAAAGATACTTGACATTGGAAAAGCTCTAGCAAACGAACTACACGATCTTTGTGCTATGCTTAGGATTGGGTCTTGTCCATCACATCATTCTCCTAATGATGTGATCCCGTTATCAACGACATCCAATGTCCATAGTCAGGAAACCATGACTATCTGTTGATCAACGAGCTAGTCAACTAGAGGCTCACTTGGGACATGTTGTGGTCTAAGTATTCACACGTGTATTACGATTTCCGGATAATACAATTATAGCATGAATAAAAGACAATTATCATAAACAAGGAAATATAATAATAATCCTTTTATTATTGCCTCTAGGGCATATTTCCAACAGGTGGTGGCTAGAGGGAGAGGAATGGCCTCACTGCGGTTGTTGCATCCTTCGTCGGGAGAGGAATGGCCGGCAGGCGTTGCATCCTTGAGGAGACGAATGGCGTTGTGCTTGGTTGCATCCTTCCGATGGGAGACGAATGGCACTGCTAGGGGTTGCATCCTCCGTCCAGTGGGGGATGCGGATGCAAGGTTGGAAGCACGTCGAGCTTGTTGGGGAGGTGTGGTTGGCCGTGGAGGCAGGGATAGTGTTTCGTTGTGTAGGCTGATCGGATCCTGGGTTCGGGCTATGTAGGTGAGACTGCCGGCGAAAGTCGTACTCCGGTTGCGGCGGGAGTCGTCGATGGCTGCGCTGTCTGGCGTCGCTCTCTCGTTGGAGGCATTGATGTAGCTGCTCTCATTTTGCCTTTCCCGACGTGCTCCGGGGGATACCCTTGATCCAGTTTAGGTCGAACGATGGCGGCGCTATTTGGTGTCGCGTTCTCTCTTGGGAGCATCGTTTCTGGAAGTGGATCTGGTCGGAGGGACCCGTGGCTTGTGAGGGTGTGTGTGTTGTTTGCCGAAAGGCGCTGTTTGTATGGTTTTTGGGTCCGGTTTCCCTCATAAACTGGACCAACCTTCTTTCTCCTGATCAATGAATTTGGTAAATCAACTACCAACATTAAAAAAAAGAATCCAGGCTACCCGTCCGTATACGCAAAGTTGTTCCTAAAATGTGATGATGGGCAAATCCATTGATGACCGATGAGTTTTTTTTTAGAACATGACCGATGAGTACGTTGTACAGACCTGGTTTTATTAAAAATATACTCCTTCCGTCCCATAATGTAGGACGTTTTTTGACATTAGTGTAGTGTCAAAAAGCGTCTTACATTATGAGACGGAGGGAGTAGATTTTAATTAAGCTTCACTTCTTTGTAAGAGTATCAACACGGTCTGCGGTAAAAACAATTGAAGCTCTGCATTGCGCGTAGTTAGTTACTCCACATCTAGGTGTTTTTGATTTGTGTGGTTTTCGTAAGATGATTTATGAACCGGTACGGAGGGAGTAATATAATATCCCCTCCGCTTTCACAATAATTAATATTCTAGAATTCTGCTATGACAAACTTGCATAAGTTTGATCAGCTCTACAAAAAGATTTACTAAGATCTACAATACCAAATACATATAATACGAAAGCATACTTCATAAAGAATCTCACGAGACTAATTTGATGCTATAGATGCGATATATTTCAAGAATTGATTAAACTTAAACAAATTTGACTTAGGACAAAACCAAAACTTCAATTATTTTGGAACATAGGTAGTATTTTGCCGAGCAGCAACTAGCTAGGCCGCTTTTACCAGATGCTCCTCGTCCTTGGGCCGAAAAGCTGCACGGGGATGGCGTGCGATACACCCTGGTCGGTGCTCTTCGTCTCCGACCTCGGGGCGGAGAGAAACCTCATTGACCGACATGGTACTCTTCTCCGGCAAGTTGATTCACCATGACTGGTTCTTCTCAACTAGCGGGGCCATGTCAATGATCACCCAGGACACAAAGGAGAGTGGATAGCAGAGGGTGATGAGGTACAGTTACGTGCCATTTGGACCATGTCTTTGGGTTGATTGATGATCTAGATTGGTATGAGTTGTATGTTTTACTTTGGTGCTGTCCTATGGTGCCCTACGTGTCGCGCAAGCGTGAGGGATTCCCGCTGTAGGGTGTTACAATATGTCCATGGTTTACTTATTGTATGCGTTGCGTGAGTGACTGAAACACAAGCACGGATAAGTGGGACATGTCGTATGGGAATAAAGAGGACTTGATACTTAAATGCTATGGTTGGGTTTTATCTTAATGATCTTTAGTAGTTGCGGATGCTTGCTAGAGTTCCAATCATAAATGCATATGATCCAAGAAGAGAAAGTATGTTAGCTTATGCCTCTCCCTCATATGAAATTGCAATAGTGATTACCGGTCTTGTTAAGAATTGCCTAGGACAATTCCGCACACCGACCCATCGTTATTCCACACTCGCTATTTGTAATATTTAGTAATATATTCATAAATTTATGATAACAACACCTACTTTTATATTTTAGCTCTTCGATATCATATAAAGTTATCCTCTTCATACCCACAACGTAGTTTTATTTCTCGTTTCTAGTTGGAAGCAAACGTTCGGTGTACGTAGAGTCGTATCAGTGGCAGATAGGACTTGAGAGAATGTTGATCTTGCCTTTAGCTCCTTGTGGGTTCGATACTCCATGCTTATCACTTACACCTTTGGGAATTGCTACGATGATTCCCTGCACTTGGGGATTATCAGCGATGCTCGAAGTAGGCGAAGAACCATGACAGTGTGACGAAGACCAACACGGACGGTGGCGTTCCCGCTCCAAGGGAGACGACGCGACACATACCACAGGAAGTCGACGCGCGGGGACGCCGAAGTGGACCGCGAGCCGCGGCACTACGGCCCGAAGTGGCGACGCAGCGGCGGCGGGCAGGTCGGGGCGACAGCGGGAAGGCCTCGGGGCGGCGGCAGGGACCGCGGTCCGTGGCGCTACAGCCCAAAGGGGCGGTGCAGCGGTGGAGCGCGGGTCGATGCAACCACGGGGACGACCTCGAGGCGTCGGCTGGGACCGTGTATCGCGGCACTGCGGCCCGTAGGAGCGACGCAGCGGCGACGCGCGAGACGATGCAGCCGCGAGGAGAACCACAGCGCGGTGACGCTGTGGCCCGACGGGGCGACGCAGTGGCAGCCCATTGCTCGATCGGTGGAAGGGCGCGCTGAACTCGGGGACGATCTTCACGGGACCTGCGGAGGCGCGCAGAACCAACGGGCCAGGTCGGTCGCACGGCGTAGATGAGGCAGATCGCAGTGGCGAGCGAGTGATCAAGCCGATCGCGCGCGAGGCCGGGGATGCCGCTCGGTGGAGGAGGGGTGGCGGTGGAGTCCGAGTTGAGGTTGGCGACGACGAACGGCATGGGACGTCGTGCGGACGAGCTTGTCAGCACCGGCACCCGGGCTGCCAAAGCAGCGCCGACTCCCGGACAGCGAGGACCGAGCGACCAACGGAGGAACGGCGCCCGAGTTGAGGCAGTCGACGAGCCTGACGCAGCCGAGGACGAGGCCGGCGAGGTAGACCGTCGGGCCGCCGTGCAAACGCGGCGGAGGCGGGTGGCATGGATTAATTGGGGAGCCGACCCGCGAGCGGCAGCTATGATTGGCCACCGCATGACGTGAGGCCGTCGGGTTTAGGCGATGCAGGTGTCCCAGTCGGAGCAGGGCGGTGACGGCCGGCGAAAGGCGACGGGCGGGCCGGTGCGCAGACGACGACCTCGAGGGCTGCCTGTCGTGCGAGGCCGCCCGGTCGGTGAAGTAGCCGGCCGATCGCGCCGGTGTCGGAGTAGAGACGCAAACCGATCAAGCATAGATCAAAAAACAAAAAAGAAAAACGCCGATCAAAACGACCGGCGGGAGAACGAAAAACCCCGGAGTAAGGGCTCGGAAAAAGACTCTCTAGGGCAGCCGGCCAACATGGCCGGCGGACGAATCCTAGATACGGGCGGTGCGGCCCCCGGCGGCGGTCATGGACACCGACCATCCAGGGGGACGGTGCGCGGGTGCGGAAGCGGGTGTAGAAGTGCATGCTCTAACCAATGCAACCAAAAGACCGATCTGATGAAAGAGACTAGGCAGCACATTATACGTCAACACTCCCCATCACGTGTGGCTCCCTCAGGCCTAAACGTGAACCTAAACGTGGACCAAAAGTGGGCTGCAATATAATTGCGCCAGCCGGATCTCAAGACCTCTTGGCTCTGATTCCATGTTAGAAGGGAGAGGGGAATTTGATGGAATAGTTTGATGTATTGTTTGAGCCTCATGGGCATATATATAGGAGTATAATGATCTACTTGAAGTACAAGACAAGTTAGAACAAATTCTAGTCTATCTCGTCTTTTCTAATAATCACGATACTCAACAATAAACAACGGCATTGAGCAATAGCATAGTCATAGAACAACAATCTGAGTGCAAAATTCTATCAATTGCATTTAGAACAAATGAATTTGTCTTGCTTATATGTATACAATAATACAAGTGCATCTGTGCATGTAAATCTCCATTCAATCGGTTAAAAAAAGGACCGATCCAAAGCAGATTATCCAGCAAGAACAGAAACGCTAAACACCAAAAATGCAGTCTGTACAAGATCGAACACTGATCCTATCTGATTCTAAAGAGTCTACACGAATAGCTGGAGCAAGACCGGCGGCCGGTCGGAGGCGGCCTGGTGCGTCGCCTCCTGATCCGACAGAGCGACCCACCGGTGGATGGCGCCGCTGAGCGCCATATCCTCGCGGAGCCGACGCATGTGGCCGCCGAGCGCCTGGCCCGTCTCGAAGCCCAGCCCACGGATGTGGCAATCGTGCTGCTGCTTGTCCTCCTGCCGCTTCCGCTTCTTGATGGCCCTGGCGACACCGACGCCGAGCTCCAGCCCGTGGCGCCCCCGGAGGTGGCTGGTCCGGTGGCCCCCGAGCGCCTGGAACGTCGTGAAGGCGCGGCCGCACGTCCTGCACACGAACTCCCCTTCTCCCGACGTCGCCACCACTCTTCCCCGCCGCGTCCTTTTCATGGCCGGCGCACTGGCCGAGTCGGCCGGCGTCGTGGAAGACGACGACGTCGAGTCCGTGCTCAGCGACAGCGCGAGCGACAGTACCTCCTGCTCCCTAGCGCGCTTCATTCCCGCCCCCATGGATGGATTTGCTGCTGCTCGTGTAAATGATCTGCTGGAGCCGCCTGTGAATTCCGATGGATGCTCGTTTGTGGGAAGGAGGCGGCCGCAGCGCAGTTATATATAGGTCGTGTGCGCAGTAGGTGGTGGAGTGGAGTGCGTGTTGCTGCGGGCGGAGCTTACGTTTGTGCTTGTGTGGACCAATCGCTGGATGCCACCGCGACCTTCGCGACGTGACGGATCGGATCGAGCTCGATGGGATATTTGTGGTCGTACGTAGCGCGGGCCGACCGGAGGGGAACGTGTGGTGCGGAGTGGCGTCACCTGTCACGCCACAAGGCGCCTCGCGGCGCGCCTCTGCTTGGCTCTGGAGTTGGACGGCGCGTGAGTGTGACACCGGAAGGGTCTAGAACGTTCTAGAGTCCGAAAGGATATTTGGATCGTACAACATCATTCAGATTTTTCTACGCCACACGTTTTAAGGTCACGCCACGTACGACCGCCACGCTGGTCTTTGTATACAAGTTTGGTACCTTTTGAATTCACAGAAAGAAAAAAGTGTTTGATACGTTTTGATCTCCTACAGAAAAGTTTGGTACTCTCTCCGATCTGAATTAATTGTCGCAACCACTATACAGTGTTAGTTAATTCAGATCAAAGGGAGTACCTCTTTTTACGGAAGAAAAATGGTTAGGTGATCTGTTGATACCGACCTTTTTTCTTCTGATGGGAGTTATCCGTCTGCACTGACTGAGACACTGACACTTCACTGGGCATAATATTTCCTAAAGCGAATGAGAACTTGATAACATTATGATTGATTTTCAGTGACAATCTTCTTTACTATGAATGTAATGGAATTTGACAATTACTCCATTAACGGAACGGATAAAATAGTCCGGGCTCTAGAGTTCGAGGGTGGCACTTTTTTTACACAAACAAAAGTTGGAGGGTGGCACAAGCATGAGAGTGTGGACCGGAGGGGCCTAGAATGTTCTATCGTCCATGAAAAGATCTTTGATAGTCCTTCAGACTTGTTTAGTGTCTATGCTAGTGGTATGTACTCAACCTAGTATACCGGAGAAAAAAGTTTGGTAACTTGCCGTGACATATGGAGTGATGTTGGCTCTTGCTTGTTCTGATTGATCTTTTTCCTTATTATTTTCGCAATACTAGTATTTGGTAAAGTGAATGAGAATGTCCCTAAATTTTAATTGATGACCTTCCTTATTTATGGAAGAGGCTGTGTACATCGTTTTTTTGTGTGATACATTTTTTCTATTGTCCCCCTCTCTCAGAAATGCTAGAACGGATAATTTGGGTAGCACATTCAGGTCATTTTCTTCCGGTGTCCGCCCCTACCAACTCATAACAAACTTAGCGCACTTCATACAACCTTTCCATGTTCTACATACGTAATCAGTTAGTTATCCATAATCGGAACCTAGGTTCAAATCACGTACCCACCCGAAGAGCAATTGTCACCTACTCTCTGCTCACTCTTGTTCTCTTCGTGGTATACACTAGTGTCTTTTTCTGCTGATGATTCAACGCATTGTTACCTGTCATTACTTCTAGCACATCGAGCATTAGTTACATCGAGAGGGCTAGCATACATCCCTGGTGATTCCACGCGATTCCTTCCTTATCCATGCCGGATTCCCTTCCCCGCATGACTTGGGGTTATGCACTCTAGAATAGTTATAACTCGTGTATGGATACACAATTATTTCTTCTATAGATGCGTCATTCCTATAAATACATTTATATTTTTTTAAACAAGAAAGAAAGTCCGACCAAAACGTGTAGCTCCTAAGCCGCACCGGTCGATGGTCTATGTGGCTTTCCATCTCCCTCCACGAACAAGTATATACTTCTACCAATTTTTTTGACGTAAAACTGGTTGGTTGTGTTGAGCGCGCGACTTAAGGCCAAATCTAGGTGGGGATACAAAATTTATGCGGGTTATGGTGTATTGTCACATTTGTTTGTTTATAATATATAGAGTGAATTCCACTTTTTACCTTGTAGTTGTACATTTGTGACACATATTACCGCATTTAGCGAAAATTTTATCGAAATATCAGATTTTGGAGACTTTTAACACGGTTTTACCCCAGTTTTACATTTTCTTTGTTTATGGTCGATAGGATCGACATGTTGCGTCATTGATTCGTAAAAAAATCTGTAAGGATCGGAGGGCATCATTGGCGATCTTGTCCAACTTCTTTTGTCTATCTGTTCCATTCCTTGTGGCCGTCCACATATTTTTGGATCCGGAGCATCACCTCACACCTTACCTGATGGACACGCATCAGAAAACGAGGGTCCAAAGCTTTCAAAAGGGGTATTCTAGACGAATTTTCACTCGACGGGGTAATTAGTGTCACAAATGTACAAATATGGGGTAAAAAGTGGAATTCACTCTAATATATATAATTAGAGTTTTTGGACGTTTGCATGTTATTCCAAAGTCTAAACATTTGATGAAATGTTGTTGCCACTACTTCATTACTTGGAGGCCCAAGTGTATTTTGCTTTTCTGTGCAGACAGTTGGAGATGGTAGCATGTGAGTTGTTCGACGACTGAGTCAAAGACCCTCTTTCAAAGGAAAGTATTGCACATGGAATTCGTCCTCGCGGGGTTATTTATCAGGGTTGATCGACTCGACTCGTAGGCGACTCAGTTGGAACAAAATAACAAACGAATCAACGTAACATATATATAGTCTCTGTAATGAACGAATGAACAAGTCAGGAAATATGTACATGTACGTCAAAGTGAACGAATGGACAAGTCCCGAAATATGTACGTGTTCGTCAATATGGACGAATGAACCAGCGATCAACACTTACTAGTGTGCAGCAAATGTACAAATCCAATCGTGCACACAGGTGAACCAGTAAACCTACGACTAGAAAGAAACCAATGGAGCTAGCTAGACGAAGAGCTGGAGCAGAACGGGGGGTGCCTGCGCCGTGGTGGCGACCGCCTCGTCACGGTGCCGGCGCATGTGGCCGCCAAGCGCCTGCCCCATCTCGAACTCGAGCCCGCAGATGTGGCACTGGTGCGCCTGCTTCTGGTCCGTGGTCTTCTTGGTCGCCGGCTTATCGGACCCGGCAGCGAGGCCGAGCGCGAGCCCGTGGCGGCCGCGCAGGTGGCTTGTCCGGTGCCCGCCCAGAGCCTGGAATGACGGAAACGAGCGGCCGCACGTCTTGCACACGAACTCGCCGTCCACGCCGCCGCGGCGCATCTTCTTGCTTCGGTCGGCCACGGCGCCGAGGGCCAGCGAGAGGGAGAGGGACGAGGAAGCGCCGGCCTCATCTCTGTGATGCTTCATTGACGAAACCATGTCGTGGCTAGTCGGATATTTGCTCAACAAGAGTTCGTAGTTCTTTGCGGAACGATGGAATGGGAGAGGGAGACGAGAGATGGATGCAGTCACTCGGAAGAGCTCGGAATTGGCTGTGGATGTGGCTCGGATCGTGCAGGGTTAGCCTTTTATAGTGCTAGCGGTGGGGACTGGCTGGTACTAGTAGCTACCAGGTACATCGCTTGTGGACGGACCCCCGTCTGGCTCGACGACGACTTGGAGCCCGTCGCGATCGGCGGCGACCTGGCTATAGCGCAGGTCTGGAAAGATAGAACCTTCTCCTCTGCTCACGTCAGCTTGAGTAATTGCTTAGCTTGCTCCCAGGTAGCCCGTCACGCGGTTACGTGCATGTGGACACAAGACCATCTACAACCACATATGATAAATATGACCCCTAAAACGTTTACGGACATGTTTGGACACGTCCGTGGCAATGATCAGACACTTTTTAAATTACCACAACTACATCCAAACACCTTATACTAAATCTTAATTCCATACAGAAGCATGCAAACCAAAAACCTACTTACGACGTAGATTACCTAGCTACTTCTCGTCAGAAACGTTGACTATCTCCATTGCCCAGCTCCGGGTACATGGACGGCAGCTGCAGCTCCGGCTCCTCCTGCTGCTCCGCCCCGGGCTCCTCCTCTATCTCTGCGTCAAGTTTAGCAAAGAGCGCATTGGACACCGCCCGCTCCTTACGGAGAAACTCCCGGTTAGCCTTCTGTTAGAATAAATCCGAGGTACGCGGTTGATCATCCGAGGAACAAGCAATCACAGACAATGACGACACCGGGATTTGTTAACGAGGTTCGGCGAACTCGCCTACTCCCTGGGGCAATGACTACGGGCGCTCCTCCCCGAGATACCGCAACACCGGCCACCCAGGCGCCGGCACAAGCCGCCAGCACCCCCTTGCGAGCCTGTCGCTATCTAGTCGTCATGGGTTACAACGTGGGGTGCCTCCTCATATATAAGAGGCCAAGGGTACAACGTGTCCGGCTCCGACACTACAAGTATCCTACCCACACTACAACACCAAGTTCAAGCGTAACCCAACTAGTACAAAATATTCGACACAAACACACCACATTCACATAGGCCTCATCATGGATGGACTCTGGGATGGTCTGCAGTTCCATCATCTTCGCGTCTTGGGCGACGTGAACTCAGCCTCCGCCTCCTCCATGCTGACTCCCGAGCAGGCTGCTTCGCCTCGTCCTCCTACGAATCCGCCACCTTCATCGGCTCTGGCAGTTGCTCTCCCTCCTCCTCGTCCGGCTGTTGCTCCTCCTCCTCCTCCGGCTCCGACGAGTCCGAAGTCAGCCCGACAGCGATGCAGGCGGCGCGCCTCGCCTGGATCTCCTCCGTGATCTGCCTCCGACGCTCTAGCGTGAGTATAGCGTACATGGTGATCTTCTGTCGGACCATGGCGATGCCGGAGAGCGTGGGAGAGTGGGGGAGAGGAGACGGATGGGCTCGGGTTGCGGTGCAGAGAGGAAGGAGGCGGGTGGGCTAGGGTTGGGGGACGCCGGTCGGCTTAAATAGCCGGATTTGACCTCGGGCAACTAGCCGGAGCGGCGCCACGCGGCGTTCGCACAACAGTGGCGGAGGTGACGTCCGCCGGACCGCCGCGTTTCTGAGCGATTCTGCATGGGACACCATCATTAGTCCTAAGTGGCGGACACGTCCGGACACGCCCGGGCGCCCCATATCCGCCCCATATTTGGGCTGGATATGAGGGGTGCCGGTCAGCCTGGGCGTTTAAAGCCCGTTTGAGGCGCCCGACTGAATCGATTTTTTGTGATCGGTCTGCCTGCCCGGATGTTTAAGGCGGGTTTGAGACGCCCAACTGTGGATGCTCTGAGGGCCCGTGGAGTGGAACGCACGAGGTCCATGTCTGGGACGAGACTTGCCTGCGCCCTGGGCGTGCGTCCATCTGTGCTCCCGCGTACGTGGCTTGATTTAATTATTAGAACAAAATAAGGCCCAGGCCCACCCCGTTAAAATCGGGGAGGGGGGGGGGTGATTAGATTAGGTAGGAAGAAGGAAAAAATAGCCATAAAATGAAGTGGGAGCACGAATGGAAGCATGGGAAGGGAGCAAGCAAACCTGATTCGCATGTCCGTCGTAGTTGGCATTAGTTGCTGCACCGATTTGACGACCATTCTTTCGCCAAAAGAAAAAGTGCGCGCATACGATTCCACACTTCATTCTTTTCTTTTACCGGGACTGTTCCAAATTTCTAGTTGTGGCTCTTCCTATGGAATTTATCGCTATACGAATGGCTTGCACTACAACACGGTAGAGATTTGAAGGCATCCAAAAACGCCTTTGAAAGGCCAAAAAATGCCTGCAGAGATGTAACACGGCGTTTTAGAAAAATGCTAGGTACGATTGCGAAGGGAAAAGCTTGTGCAGGCACTTTTGAAGAATGCCTCCGATGCTCAGCCTATGTAGGCTCTTTCTGAAAATGCCTCCGATGCTCATGACTTACGAGGGCATTTTGAAGAACGCCTCGACGTGTCTTCGAGGGCGTTTATGAAAAACGCCTGTAAACTGCAATAAAAACAAACACTAGGTCAGTCGGAACAAGCACGCCCGCTGAATGCATGCATCAGCAGCATCACTCCACACGCTGAAACACTGCTGCTGCTGGGCCTTTCTCACATACACACAGATATCATCCTAGAGCACACATGACTGAATACCATCCTTTCCGCTATCAGTCTATGTATGAGAACTGTAAGGCACATAATGCGGCTCTCCTTTTAAACCGGCCAAATTTTAGTTCGGCAAGCGGTATGGGACTAAATAAATTGCAACTTTGTTCTGAACGAGAAATAGCTCACGCAAAAAATGAAAAACGCGCATACCATGACTCGAACCATCGACCTCCGGTCTTTCATAGTGAAGTTTGCCGACCAACTAACAAGTCGGCTTTCTTGACGGTACTGCACGCACTGCCTTAATACGATTTCTTCATCTGCCACGTCAGTCAAAGGAGTGGAAGCCCGTACGGGTACATATATTCCATACACAGACTAAATCGAAAATCTAACCGAGATTTGGAGGCATTTTTCTCCAGAGCGCCTTCAAGTGTGTGCGGGCAGTTTACAATACGCCCCCTAATCTTTGATATATTACGGCATTTTCTGAAAACGCCTCTAAATCTGAAGTGGTGTTCTGCAAAACGCATCTCAAACTGTTACATATTGCTGCACTTTTTCAAAACGCCAGTAATTAAGCATCTTTTTGAGGCGTTCCTCACAAGTGCCTCCTAACAAGAGACATTTGAAGGCGTTTTGTTCGGAACGCCTTTAAGAGGGGTAATCTAAGGCACTTTTTTTAATGCCTCATAGAAAATGCCTTTGTTTCTTAACTGTGTTGTAGTGTTGGCGCGTTATTCTAAATTCTCTGCCACAGTCCACAGCTATGGAATTTATCTCTTATCATGACACACGAGCGACGCGCTCGAACGATCGTCGGTGTGCATGCATTACACACGCACGCGTGTGCATGTGCTTGTTTTTCACGGAAATGACTACATATTCTGACTAGCTAACAGCAATACGCGCTAAATTAGTTCTTTTGCACGGCAAGCCATGACCATGCGGAGACCCTCGACAGATCCGTAGCGACGACGCGGATCCAAGTCAATTGCCATTGGCGTGACGTCCATGTTCTATAGCTTATGACATACTACATCTCTATCCTTTTCTCGTCATTCCTCTCTTCTAGTCTCATTAGTGTTCCTCTGCCCCTCTCCTTTCTTTTCAAAGTTGTCGTCAAGTTCCTAATATCCGCGTTCATGCAACACAAACTCTAGGGGCCATCATGCACCAATAGGCGTGTCACTAGTTTTCTTAGATGAAAGTCGTAGGGAGCGCCCGGTTTTATATATCATAAAGCCCCATGAAACGGATCCGGCAAAAATTCACAACGTTCACTCGTTCACAGAGTACAAGGAAACATAAATCTATTTTTTCGCGACATGAAAAATAAATCTATTGGGGATGCCAGCTTAGAAAGATAGTTAAGCAAGCACCGATTCGAGTAGCACAAGAGGGAACAACAACGGCATATTACCCAAACAAGGCGGATCCGGTGCCCTCCGCGCACCCCCCACACCACGGCGTCCAAATCAGGCACCACGTAAAGAAGGAGGTGCCGCCGGCGATCCCGAAGGCGCGTGGACACCTCCCGCACTACCTCGATGGTCGTGACGGCGGCAACTCCTTGTCACCATGGAGCATCATGTCGTCCGGCCAGAGAGCGGCCAGGGAGGCGGCGCGGCAGGAGCGGTGTGCTGCGTTCGGCAAGTCCGACGAGGCATTCGCCTGGGTTCGCACGGACCCCGACCTCGCGGAGGCCTGGACCCTTGACCGGTCGCTGACCCCGCCGAGACGACCGTTTGTTCAATTGCACTTTTAAATGTTTACGGGCATGGTTGGATGAACTGCTCCCATGTCATTTTTTGCGGACACATCGGAATACATCCACATACAAATACAGTGTTCGTTTTGAACATGCCCTCAGCCACGACTAGGTAACGTCAGCACACACACTCATGCTGTCTACGCGGTACCATGTAGCACGCACATGCAGGCCCCGGCTCTTGAGACATCTTCTCGTTGAGTGCAAGAGCACCGCACACCAGCTCGCTAACTAATAGATTTAAAATGGCAGCAAATGGGACAGATATCTAGCAAGCACGAATAAACGAATAAAACGAGTAGGTTGCAGTTGCAAGCATGCGCAAGCAAATAAATCGAGTAGCTTGGGTTGACGCGCGCGTCGGTGCACCGTCCGGAACTGCCTGTGATTAATTCATTGGTTGTCCCCATTTTTGTCACGTCCCGGACGGCTTTTTCGTGCGAACCAGGTGCCACCGCGTCGCCCCAGCTATGTACGTAGGTCGTGTTGGCCGCACCGTCGGCTCCGAAGCTAGCTGACAACTTGGTATGCGTACGTCTCTCTCGAGAGCGCTGGATCGCGCCCTGGCAAAACCGCGTACACTACCGGCCGGTTTGGGCCCTGCCGTTCTCCACATGAATCCAGGCTACCCGTCCGTATACGCAAAGTTGTTGCTAAAATGTGATGATGGGCAAAGCCATTGATGACCGATGAGTACAAAAAGGTTAAGAACATGACCGATGAGTACGTTGTACAGACCTGGTTTCATTAAAATTAAAAATATAAATATTTAATTAAGCTTCATTTCCTTGCAAGAGTATCAACACGGTCTGCCGTAAAAAGACTTCAAGCTCTGCATTGTGTGTACTCTCCGCTTCTAAAATAATTAAAGTTTTAGAGTTGTGCTATGATAAACTTTCTTAAGTTTGATCAGCTCTACAGAAAGATTTACTAAGATCTACAACATCAAATACACATAATACGAAAGTATATTTAGTAAAGAATCTCATGAGACTGATTTATGCTATAGATGCTAATATATTTTTAAGAATTGATTGAACTTAAATAAGTTTGACTTAGGTCAAAATTTTGGAACTAGTTAGGCCGCTTATTGCCTTGGCTCAGTGGTTGGGCATGCGGTTGTGCAGCCTAACGACCCGAGTTCAATTCCTAGAATTGACAGGTGATGCACGGGGGTTTTCCCCCGTTTATTGAGGATCAAACTTGATATGTGTTGGAACCTATCATCAAGAAATATCTTGATACTCATTTAAAAAAATTCTGAGGACCATATATATCTTGGTACTCATACTAAAATGGCCGTATGCATCCCTGGTTGGTGCGGAGGCCGGGAAGTGAAAAAATCTCTCCCATTTTATAGCAGAAAGAGCCTTGGCTCAGTGGTTGCGTATGTGATTGTGCAACCCAACGACCCGAGTTCAATTCCCAGAATTGACAGGTGATGCACAGAGGTTTTCCCCCGTTTATTGACAATCAAACTTGATGTGTGGTGGAACCACACATCAAAAAATATCTTGATACTCATTTAAAAAATTCTGAGAACCATGTTTATCTTGGTACTCATACTAAAATGGTCGTATGCATCCTTAGTTGGTGCAGAGGTCGGGAAGTGAAAATCTTCCCATTTTTCTTAGATCAATTAAAAAGAGAACCATAGAGGAGCCCGGGTCGTCCTCCCCCTAGGGCGACTCGGGCGGCCAGAAACCTAGCCGCCGCCGCCGCAAACTCCCTCCTCCTCTCCCTCCGCCGCCGCCAGAAGACGCCAACGGGCTAAGCCCGGGGGCCGACCGCGGTGGCGGGGGATCTCCTCTCTCACGCGTCTCCAGGGTGGGGCGGACCCCAAGGCGCGTGGTGGCGCGACCGATCTGGAATCTGTGGCACGGCATAAGGCCGGCCCGTCCTCGGACGGCGATGGCTTGGCGCGACGGAGGCCAGGGCTGCGGGCGCTGCGGATGGCCCTTCAGGCGGCGGTGGCGGCTGCTGTCAACGGTGGCTGGCTTGGCTGCGGTGGCGTGCATGCTGCCTTCAGATCGACGACGGCGGTGTGGAGGGCCTGGTGGTTTCATCGACGGCACCTCCAATCAGACCTGTTCTGAAAGGTGCAGCCGACGGTGGTGGTCATCTCTTCCGTCAGAGGTGATCGACCTGAGGCTGGGTGTTCGGATCTCAGAATCCGTCATCTGGCACCAGCTGCGAGTCAGGAAGACGTAGTTGCCGGTGAAAACCGAGCTGACGACGGGCGATGGTGGCATTCCACGTTGTTACCTTGATGAAGGCATCATCATGTGACTACCGTCGACCCACTCGTATTGCTCCGGGGGAAACCCTAGGATCTGGTGTTCCAGACCGGACGATGGCGGCACTGCGGTGTCGTTTCTCTCTTGGGAGCATCGTTTTGTGGAGCAGCGCTGGAAGTCAGAGGCAGGAGGTGGAGCGGCTTCGACTTGCACGGAGGTTCGGTGGAGACGTCAAGTCATGCCTGACCGACAGGGGCTACGCTTGGTCATGCCTGGTCGGCAGGTGCTACGCACGACAGATCCTCCAAGGGCTTCAAGTTGTGTCGGCTGGTGGTACTTGGCAGCATGGCGCTGAGGTATATCAGTGGCGACCGCGGCGTGTTCAGCTGCTTGCGCGCAGGGAGGAGGTGCCGTTGGGTTCCGTGGTGGCGTTGACGATGGCTGGACCGAGCAAGGTTAATGCATCAGTATAGTTCTGAAGATGGAGCGGTGGCAGTTGGCGGCGGCGGCCTTTGAGAGCACGCCGGACCAGTGTGTGCCCTAGACCCAGCAAGTGGCTAGGTTGAGGTCTCAGGTCTTAGATGTTAGGCTTGGCTGCGATGTCTATTTGGTATTAGGCCCGGGCTATCTGCGCCCCTTCATCAACTGGATAGGTGTAGCGAAAGTTTGTTGCTTAGACGGCGGCTTTAGTCTTACTGTTGTATGACTTTGTAATGTCTTGTGAGAATAATTAATAAAGTGGTCGTATGCATCACCCAGATGCAGAGGCCGGTGGTCATCCTCCTTTTCTAAAAAAAAAGTTAGACCGCTTTTACCCGGCGCTCCTCATCCTTGGGCCAAAAAGCTGCACGGAGATGGCGTGCTATACACCCTGGTCGGTGCTCTTCGTATCTGAACTCAGGGTGGAGAGAACCTCATCAAACGACATGGAACTCTTCTTCGGCAACTTGATTCTCTGCGGTTAGTTCTTTTCTCGACGAGCGGGTCCATGTTGATGATCACGTAGGACACGAAGGAGAGTGGATAGCAGACCGTATGAGGTACAGTTCTGTGCCATTTGGACCATGTCAATGTTGTCCGTGATACTGAGGAGATACATGGATCAAACCAGTATGGAGGTGGTGGCGTGCAATGGCATGAACCATTATAGATAATGCATTTACTCACCATCAAACCTCTGGTCTAGTGGAAGACCATGGCTCTTCGGATTTGCTTGCGAGCATTTCCACATCCCAACTGCAAACAAAGAGAACCAAGGCGATTCCCCTTGAGTTCGCTGTGTTTTGTTGCAGATATCTCATTCATGATGATCTTAATGGCAGAATAGGAGGCACACATAGGGAAGATCGCCGGGGGAGACGTGCTGAAGTTGGCTAGATGGCGATGGTGGTGACAAGGGAGCTGGCCACTGGAGGAGGCACGCATAGCGAAGATCACCGGGGGAGACGTGCTAAAGTTGGCTAGATGGCGATGGCGATGACAAGGGAGCTGGCCATTGGAGGAGGCGTGTCTGTTTCGAACAATGAGGACGAAATATCCAGTAGAAATCGTGCTTTAGGCTATGGAGAAGGAGGAATTGGCAGATTCGGTCCAACAATGGAAGTTGGCGGTAATACAAATCTTGTGTTTGGGCACCTCCTGGCCCAAGGTGGATGCGGTAGTGGTGGTGATGGTGATGTCATGACCGGGGATGCGAGACATGCCAATTGTGCTGGACGGCGACGAGGAAGCAAGACCGAGGAGGAGGAAGGGGATACGGGAGATCACGCAGCTGCTTCAACGTTCCTCTTGGTTCTGCAAGGATCCGCGCGCTCGTCATCAACTCGGGGTAGCAAACGAATGAGTGTATTGTCAATGTTGAGTCGTTCTCACACTAGCCATAATGGAGAGTAAATTACACTAGTAACATAGACGCTACCCTGGGCTATGTGCTACCTCCATAGTGAGTGTTATTCTAGAAAGTTCCTCAATCTTGTGCCTGTTCCGGAGCGCCAGAAATCGACTACCTACCCATTGATTGGATTTCTTGTTCTCCCAGATCCAATAGAAGTTTCAATGAGTCATTGCCAACTGCTTTAGCAGTAATGATCGAAAGCAGCAGAGGTTCGGTGATCAAGCTCTCAGGCTACTCATAGTGGGGAGTATCATATACTAGTATCATGCATATGATATTATCTTCATAGTGCATAGTATCATAAAGTAGTATCATAGATGACCATATTTATTGTCATGCATAACAGAAAAGTAGCATAGCATTTAACATGATACGGTATCTACCTATGTTACTCTAACCCTCTCTCCTTCTTCTTTAATTGTGTGTCACATAAGCATGTTTGCTAGTCCCAAGTGCATGTTACCAGTTACTATTGCCAGCCTCACTATTAACATAAGTCTGGTGTCATACAAAACTTTATTTATTAGGTTATAGATTCATATTATTTTGGGATATGTGACGTTGGAGTAACTAGTTAAATTACTTAATTTATCTCTCTCCTCATTAACTCATTGCATAATAGACAAATTTGCTGAGTTGGACCCGATGTTATGTTGAACTTACTCCCACTATGGCCAGTCTCATAGCTTATATTGCGATAATTTGTCAGTTGCATTTAGAGCAAACGAATGTGTCTTCATTATGTACACAAGTGCATGTAAACCTCAAGTCAGTCGGTTAAGAAAGGGACCGATCCAAAGCAAATATCCACCAAGAACGAGAACTCTAACCAGCAAAAACGTACTCTATACAACGTTGAACAATAGTGAATCTATCTGATTCTAAAGACATGTACAAACACTCAAACAGGTCCTGAACTAACAAGCATTGAGATCCAGCTAGCAGGCTAGACGAACAGCTCGAGCAAGACAGGCAGCCGGTCGGCGGCGGCCTGGTGCCCCGCCTCCTGATCTGACACCGCGAACCACCGGTCGAGCGCCATCTCCTCGCGGTGCCGCCGCATGTGCCCGCCGAGCGCCTGGCCCGTCTCGAAGCCCAGCCCGCAGATGTGGCAATCGTGCGGCTCCTTGTCCCCGCGCCTTTGCCGCTCCCTGATGGCCCTGGCGACGCCGACGCCGAGCTCCAGCCCGTGGCGGCCGCGGAGGTGGCTCGTCCGGTGCCCGCCCAGCGCCTGAAACGTCGCGAAGGCCCGGCCGCAAGTCTTGCAGACGAACTCTCCCTCCCCCGAAGTGACCACCACCCTCCCCCGCCGTGCCCTCTTCCTTGGCGCTGCGGCCGCTGCCGCCGGCGCACAGGCCGAGTTGTCCGACGTCGTAGTCGACGCCGAGGAGTCCGTGCTGAGAGACAGCGCCAGCGACACAGCTGGCTCCTCCTCCCTCGCGCGCTTCATCCCCGCTCCCATGGATTTGCGACTCCTCTTGATGATCTGCTGGATTTGCGTTGATGTAGTTGTGTGAGAGGATGAGAGCTCGATAGGAGGAAGGATGGATGGATGGGTCGGCAGGGAGGACGGCCGCACTTATATATAGGCTCTGTTGGTGGAATGCGTGTTGCTGCCGGGTGAGCTTACGTGTGTGCCCAGTTGGTGGGGGCTGGCCTACCTCTGGCTCTGTGGACCAATCGTTCGAAGCCACCGCAACGTTCGCGACGTGACGGATAGGATCGGGCTCCCGGATATATCAGTCGTGCGTAGCGCAGCCGAACGTGTGGTGCGGAGTGGCGTCAGATGTCACGCCACAAGGCGGGTGGCGGCGCGCAGCTGTTTAGTTTCCAAACACTCTAGATTTGAACAGCGGAAAGGCCTGGAAGGTTCTAGAGCCGGGGAAAAGATCTTTGAATGGCGCAAGACTATTCAGACTTGTGTGTGCTGCATACGTACTCCGTAGTTTCTACTACTGAAAAAGGGTTTCCCCCGCTTTGTATACAAAGCAACCAACCAAACCATAAAAGGATAGATGCTAGGGCGGAAGCAGCACAGACACGCCCAAAAGAAACGACAGAGAAAGAGCAAAATAAACAAATGCCGACAACGGCGGATCAACAAAAAACGAAGAAGTCTCGCAATCGCTGCGCCCACCGGAATCTACCCCTAGGCTCCAAGACTCCGAAGCGCCGGCACCTATCAACACCTCCAAGAAGGATCACGACGATGACGACGCTGCTGCCAAGGGTTTCCCCCAGTACACGACGAGGCGAGAGGCAGGGTAGCCCCCGACGCCCTCCCGGAAGGTCAGGTGGCACCCTCAAGCGCCACCGCGCCGGTGTCGGCCACGCCGACAGGGGTTTCCCCCGATCCCAACCCGCACCTCGGGTGCTCTGGATCCATCCACCAAACCAACCACCACCCTGCGCCAACACGGCCATGAAGCCCCACGCCGTCTCACCACGGCACCATGAAATGAGGGCAGTGCGGCGAAGGATCAGAGCTGGGACTAGAGCATCAGCACCATCGGCACGCGGGAGGGCCCCACCTCCACCGTCAGCGACGGTAGCCGTCCGGACGCAATAGCAGGAGCACACCAGGCCCGTGGGCCCACAGGCCCGGCCGAGCCCTCGTGGGCCCGTAAAGCTTCCGCCTTCGCGCTGCTGCCGGCACGTCATCGGCGCCGACGCCCCATATCCGAACCGCTCCTCCTCCTCACCGCGCCGCAGACAACGAGGCCACGCCGAGGGCCGGCCCGCTAGGGGACCCAGATGGGGCCCGCCGGGCCCATATCTGGGCGGGGGCGCGACGTCAGTCACCCAGCACCACCACGCCGCCCCGCCACCAAGGAGCAGCGCCGCCACCACATCTGTCGCCAGCCACCCCGCCGGGTCACCGGACCGCCGCCAAGCCGAGCGATACCGCCGCCGCCCCCCTGTCCCGGGCCAGGAGGAC
>NC_041389.1:671618518-671669246 GCF_002162155.2 Triticum dicoccoides | reverse complement strand
ATCCGGGCCGCGCGCCGGCGAGGGCGGCCGGATCCCGCCGGCGACGGGCAGGGGGAGGCGGCGGAGGCTAGGGCTGCGGGGACGGGAGCGGGTCGCGGGTCCCTTTTGTTCTTCCAGTGGTAGTCCGGTAGTTTCTACTGACTGCGTTACGCACACTAGTACTTCATGGCATCCGTAGACAAGTTCTGTTCACAAGGAAGGGAGTACTAAAGAAAAGTTTGATACTTCCTCTGATCCATAATAATTAACATTTTTTACAGAGAAAAGGTTAGGTGATCTACCGTGACCTACCTAGTGATGACCAATCCCTTTTCTTTTTTCTTCCTATGGGGGATACCGTCCGCAGTAGGATTGATTGAGAAACTACGGCCACTCTTCACTGCGCATATTGTTTGTTAAAGTGAATCAGAACGTAATCAAATTACGATTGATCCTTATTGATGATCTCCCTCACTGTAGACGTAATCAGATTCAGTGGTCAACCCGTTAACGTGAAAGAAGAAAATAGTCCGCGTGTGGATAGAAGCGATCTGAAATCTTCTAGAGTTCGTGAAAAGATCTTTAATCGCGCAGGATCTTTCAAACTTGGGTAGTGTATACACTAGCACGCACAGTAAAAAAAAGTTAGGTATCCATAGTCGAAACCTAGCTTCATGTACACTCATTTCGTCTTACGTATCTCCACAGCTACAATAATTAATTAAGCTTCCGTCCAACCGCGTTCGGGCTACCTGGGGAGCAAGCTAAGTATAAGTTGGTGCGCGGTGGGACGCAGACGCAATCCATGTCCGATGCCGTTGGACACGAACATATTGTACTGGTCGTGGTCGTCAAGTATTTGTCGTTGCACCGGTGAACGTTTATTTGACTGCAACTGATTCCCCACTTCCTTTTCCTGCCGGGACGATTCCACATTTCCAATTTTGGCAGTTGCTCCTGTTTTGTTCTGTTCTTCTAGTGTAAAAATGGCTTTCCGCGTTCATCACAATTGCTGCACCACGGCCAAGGAATTTCTCCGTGCATGGAGTTGCATGTGCGACGCGCTCGATCGATTGTCAGTGTGCGTTATACTCATAAGCGTCTGCGTGTGTCTGTTTTTCTCCGAAATACTATAAATTCTGACTAGCTAACATCGGTACGAACTGAATTAGTTCTTTCGCATGGCAAGCCAGGACCATGCGAAGACTCTTGAAAGATCCATAGCGGCGACGCCGATCCAACTCAATTGTTGTTGGGTACGGCTATGGCGTGACATCTGTGTTCTATAGTTTACTTGTCAGATACGCGTACATTGCACGCATGAGATTTGGCAAGTAAATTATGAATAAATACCACACTATAGCATGTAAGGTTTGAGTCATATATGCATGATGTAGATGTTCGTTTAATTTTTATAGTTCATCTCATTCAAAATAAATTAGTTTTATAAAAAAGTTAATCTATTTTAAGATTCATAGAATTATGCATTGTAAAGCATCAAGCAAAAACAAATAATAGCAATTCATTTAGAAAAAAAATTTGGACATTATGATACGAAAGATTCTAGAACAAAGAAAAAGTGCTTGTGTTTTGAGCTTTGTGCATTATGCTTAAGTTCAACCATGGAGTCTTCTAGATTGTACATGTGGCTGAATCTGGTGGAATCTACATGATATCCAACGGCCAGTAGTGCTCGAATTTGCCATCTCTGCACCGTCGGATTGGCTCCATCCAACGACCAACTTTCAAAGTTATTCACACACTGTATAGTGGGGTATAGATACTACTCTCTCTCTCTCTCTCTCTCTCTGATAGATTCATCTCTGCCCCTCCTCTTTCTTCTCAAAGTTGTCCTCTAGTAAATCTCTTTGGATTCAGGCTTGTCCAAAAGGCTCCTTGCAATGTTGTAAAAGTCTTAACAACAAGCTTTGAGAAGGAATGGTTAGTGTACATCCTGGGCCACTCAACAGAGGACCAACTATCTTCTTTTACTTTTTCAATAAATTTCATGACCATCACATCAATCAATTCCTCTGGTAAAATGATCTTCAGTTAATAGTTGATTTCTTGGGCTTGCATCACCAATTCTCCAGTACCCAAAAACATAGGTACTCCCTCTGTCCAAAAATAAGTACTCCCTCTATTTCTATTTAGTCTGCATATAAGATTTGGTCAAAGTCAAACTACATAAAGTTTGACCAACTTTGTACAAAAAGTATCAACATCTACAATATTAAATTTATATGATATGAAAATTAATTTCTTGATGCATCTAACAATATTGATTTCATATTATGAATCTTGATAATTTTTTTATAAACTTAGTCAAAGTTACAAAGTTTAACTTTGACCAAATCTTATATGCAGACTAAAAACAAACGGAGGGAGTATCATTCTGAAAGTGCATTATATCGACTAGAGGGGGGTGAATAGACGATTTTCATGAATTCTTCACTGAGGAATTCTCTGATGAGAAAATTCCTAAATGAAGAACTACTTGTAGCGGAATAAGTACTCAGAAAGGAACATAACAAAACACAAACACAGTCATCATGATGAAATGAAAACAAGCACAGAGTATAGAAAGCGTAAACACAGGATAACACAAGATGAAGACAGACAGACTGAAGAAATTGAACTGAGGAAATTGAGAAAATCTTCAGTCAAAAGTCTTCAAACAGATATGAACAGGCACACAACAACATACATGAGGAAATGAAAGAGTTGAGGAAATAGAATCAGTTAGCTTGGTGAAGACAATGATTTGGTAGACTAGTTCCAACTGCTGTCTCAGTTGTACATTTGGTTGGAGCGGCTGAGTATTTAAACTCGAGGATACCCAGTCCCGGACACACAGTCCTCACCGTATTCTCCTTGAGCTAAGGTCACACAGACCTCGCCCAATCACTCGTGGTAAGTTTAAATGTGACTTCCGAACCTTCACAGACTTGGTCACTTGGCGATCCACAATTCCTCTTGGATGCTCTAGACCTTGATGCCTAACCGTCTGGAAAAAGCACAGTCTTCAAAGGAAACAAGCGTCGGATCCACGCAGGGTCAATCTCTTCAGTGATGCTCAATCACTTGGGGTTTTGTAGGTTTGGGTTTGGGATTTCCTCACTTGATGATTTTCGCTCAAAGTCCTCGGAGGATGGGTTTCTCTCGGAGCAGCCAACCAGCTAGTGGTTGAAGGGGGCGGCTATTTATAGCCTAGGGAGCAGCCCGACATGATAAGAGATAAATGCCCTTGTCTGATATGACCGTTAGGTGGGTAGATATTTTGGTACCGCAGGCGCATAGCACAACAATGGGCGGAATTTTGACTATCAAAATCCTCAGGGCTATCATGTTCCTCACTTTGTAGCCAATTCACACTGGTGAATTCCTAACTCCTCAGTCAGAACAAACTCCTCAGAGATCAGAAGAACATCGTCTCTGTCACTGAAGAATATGACTGAACTGTATGAGATTTCCAATGGCTTCACTCGAAGGGATTGGTAGGTGTAGGATTTTGAGTTGAGCATCACATGAAAATTTTTCCTTAGTATTTTCTCGACACCCTTTAATAGTACGGTGTTTTCTATGACTCAAGAAAGAGAAAATGAAACTATAAAAACAAAAGTCTTCACGCTTCATGTTCCTCAAAAGAATACCAAGTCTTCAAGGTCACACCAATTTATTCACTTTCAAAGGCAATACCCTCTTTCCTAGGGTTTCTGTTGAGGATCTGCTTTTTGAGCACATCACAAAGAGTTTGATGCCCTTTGAGACTTTTGTACATGCCTGTCATGTACAATTCCTTCAGCCCTGCATCATCAGTGATACTTGCATTGTCCTCAGATGAGGAATTAGTGACAACAGAGACATAAGAAGAATTTGTAGCATTAGAAGCATTTGAACATTCAGGTGAAGAATTAGAAGTTTCACGTTCAATGCACATCAGACATGGAGGAACAAATTCTTCCTGGGTAGCGCTGATTTGTTGAGCAAGTAATGAATCACGCTCCTTCTGAAGATCTTCATAACTCACTCTTAGCTTCTCAAGATCTTGCTTTCTTTGAAGAAGTTCAAAAGAAAGCTTCTCGTGATCAGATAACAGAGTGTTATGATGACCTTGAAGGTCGTCAAACTTGGAATGAAGTCTCTGAAGACTTTCAGCCAAAGCTTTTGACTGATCCATTTCTTCACCCAACATATCATCGCTCTTATTTAGCATGTATTGAACTTTTTCCAATGCTCTTTGTTGTTTAGTGGCAAGGGAAGCAAGTTTGACATAGCTAGGTCCAAATTCATCGCCAGATTCATCATCACTGGACTCAGATAGATAGCATTCGTTTACCTTCACACTGTTAGCCATGAGGCGGGGTGTAGAGGATGATGATTCTGGTTCGAATGTCATCGCATTGAGAGAGTCCTTGTAGTCCTCAAACCAAGGATCATGACGGGTTCGATGAACTTCATAGACCTCAGAGAGACGGTCCCAGATTAGCTTCGCGTGGTTGAGGTGCATGACGTTCCTGAACTGATTTCGGGACAGACTGGAGCAGATGACATCCTTTGCAGTGAGGTTGAGTAGCGTGTACTTGCCAATGTCATCAGCCTCCGCCATCTTGCATAGATCGGTAAGACCGATCTCAGTGACGGTCCATAGCTCACTGTCCATAGCCATGCATCGCTTCTTCATCATGGCCTTCCACCGAGGATACTCATGACCGTCAAAGATGGGACAGGATACGTTCCTCAATCCTGCAGTCGACATAACTAAAACTCCAGGCGGTTAAACCAAAATCACACAGAACAAGGGAGTACCTTTATCTGATACCAATTGAAAGTGCGTTATATCGACTAGAGGGGGGTGAATAGGCGATTTTTATGAATTCTTCACTGAGGAATTTGCTGGTGAGGAAATTCCTAAATGAAGAACTACTTGCAGCGGAATAAGTAGTCAGAAAGGAACATAACAGAACACAAGCACAGTCATCATGATGAAATGAGAACAAGCACAGAGTACAGAAAGCTTAAACACAGGATAACACAAGATGAAGATAGACAGACTGAAGAAATTGAACTGAGGAAATTGAGAAATTCTTCAGTCAAAAGTCTTCAAACAGATATGAACAGGAACACAACAACATACATGAGGAAATGAAAGAGTTGAGGAAATAGAACCAGTTAGCTTGGTGAAGACAATGATTTGGTAGACCAGTTCCAACTGTTGTCTCAGTTGTACATCTGGTTGGAGCGGCTGAGTATTTAAACTCGAGGACACCCAGTCCCGGACACACAGTCCTCACCATATTCTCCTTGAGCTAAGGTCACACAGACCTCGCCCAATCACTCGTGGTAAGTCTTCAGGTGACTTCCGAACCTTCACAGACTTGGTCACTCGGTGATCCACAATTCCTCTTGGATGCTCTAGACCTTGACGCCTAACCGTCTGGAAGAAGCACAGTCTTCAAAGGAAACAAGCATCGGATCCACGCAGGATCAATCTCTTCAGTGATGCTCAATCACTTGGGGTTTTGTAGGTTTGGGTTTGGGATTTCCTCACTTGATGATTTTCGCTCAAAGTCCTCGGAGGATGGGTTGCTCTCAGATGACAAGTATCAGTTTCTCTCGGAGCAGCCAACCAGCTAGTGGTTGAAGGGGGCGACTATTTATAGCCTAGGGAGCAGCCCGACATGATAAGACATAAATGCCCTTGTATGATATAACCGTTAGGTGGGTAGATATTTTGGTACCGCTGGCGCATAGCACAGCAACGGTCAGAATTTTGACTATCAAAATCCTCAGGGCTATCATGTTCCTCACTTTGTAGGCAATTCACACTGGTGAATTCCTAACTCCTCAGTCCGAACAAATTCCTCAAAGATCAGAAGAACATCGTCTCTGTCACTGAAGAATATGACTGAACTGTATGAGATTTCCAATGGCTTCACTCGAAGGGATTGGTAGGTGTAGGATTTTGAGTTGAGCATCACATGGAAATTTTTCCTTCGTATTTCCTCGACCCCCTTTAACAGTACGGTGTTTCCTATGACTCAAGAAAGAGAAAATGAAACTATAAAAACAAAAGTCTTCACGCTTCATGTTCCTCAAAAGAATACCAACTCTTCAAGGTCACACCAATTTCTTCACTTTCAAAGTCTTCAGTAAGTCTTCAGAAAGTCTTTAGAAATCCAAAGTCTTCAGATGAAGAACTTCATTTTTAGGGGTCGACATTCTCTTTAAATATCAAACTCCTCATAGACTTATAGACATGTGTACACTCATAAACGCATCAGTCTCTTAACCTATAAGTCTTCAATACACCAAAATCACTAAGGGGCACTAGATGCACTTACACATTCACGTAGCAAAACTGATAAAAAAAACATTGTACTAAAGTTGAGATAGTTATTTTAGGACTTTCGGACGGACAGAGTACCATTCATGTAACAACAAGTAGTTAAGTGCAAATATCATGCATCTTTGGAAGGTCACGGCACATCGCTTCGGAAAAACATGAAGTTTTCAATTATACTTACATTACACCTGCCATTGACCCTATCAAGCCTCGAGCACACATTCACTATCCGGACACCATGTGGAGAAGGCTTGATGTATCGCCCGGATAATCAAGCTACAGTAATCACGTACTAATGATGCCAAGTCATCACTATTACTGTTGCTAATCTCACTTTGATTCAAAACCAATTCAAATTCAATTTTAAAATAAAGTCAAATAAATTATTTCTCCAAACAGTAAAACAAAAATGTTCGCTGGGTTGCAAATATTCAGTAACTAAATGTCATGAATGATTTAACATATTTTGAGACAACTAATTTCCCCTGGGAATTAAAGCAGTTCTAAATCAGCATTTTCTAAATACTTTTCCTTTTGTGAAAAATCCAAATCAATTCAAACTCCTCCCAAACTTTTTGTGGTAGTGCCAAATATTGTGATGTATTTATGTGGCCAAGTTCCACATTTTTACAAAGACCAATTGGCAGCTCAAAATATTGCAAACATATTCTGCAACAGAGTAAAAATTAAAAGAAAAAGAAAAGGCCTAACTACCATGTGTTAATGGGCTCTAATGCCATTATGCACTTTGGCCCGTCTAACAACATTGGCCCTGCCCACCTCCCCGTCATCACTAACCTCCTGTTCACTGCATCGTCATGGAGCTCACACGCACGTACACGCCTCGGATCTCCACGTGTTATCCATCCATCGCCTCCTCGCGCATATATAGGCTCCCCCGAGACCCCTGGTGAAACCCTAGCCGCCCAATCGCTCTCCCTCTCATTTGTTCTCTTGATTTGTTCGACGCCGAGCGCTGCTGCTGCCATGGCCATCGTCATCGCGCGGCCACTGACCTCCCCGTTGGCTAGGAATGCACCAGGAGCATCGCCATCGTCTTCTACTTCATCTTCGTCAATGACCTCGAGCCTGGAGCCCCTGCATCCCCCTTGACGCCGCCCTCTTCTTCCTCGGGTCGCCGGCAAATCTCGGCGATTTCGGCGAGCCTGCAGCTACTAAGCCGTCACCGGGCCCCCTTGTGCCTCCCCAGTGAGCTGCTCCTCCGAATCCCCCTCACCCCGGTCTCGGATCCCTCGTCATAGTCGCCTGTACGAGTAGCTAGGTGGCAGCCATGGCCGTAGTTCAGCGTTTGCGTACGTGCTCCTGGAGTTTCTTGCTATGCTATTGTCGTTGCTAGTTGCCCTGCGTGATGCTGTTGTTGCTGCCGTTGCCGCTTGTTTCTGCTGCTCCCCTGACGGCGCCCGTCGCGCCACGCCTAGCTCCGGCAACGCCCAGGCCCTGCCTTGGCCGCGCGTCCCTGGCCGCGCCTCCCCCGCATGCTCTCTGTCGCTCGCGCCTCTCGCCTCCGCCGCCCCGCTGCTTCCCGCGCGACGCCGCGTCGAGTGCTGCTTGCCGCCTCTGCCCTGCCGCCTCCGGCCATTGCGGCCCAGCGCCGTGCGCTGCTCCCCGCCCCTTGCGCTGGGCACCGTCCTCCGGCGCTCCTCTGTAGCGGCCGCGCGTCCCAGCCATGGCCTTGAGCCATTGCTCGAAGGGGCTGGCTCTATTCGATGGGGATTGGCCCCTGTTGTTTTATTTATTATAATTACTTAGAGTTGGCCTAATGACAGGTGCCCCCCCCACTATTAGTTAATTAACTAATAACTAAATTTAATTGAGTTATTAGGCACTGACAGCTCGGCCCCAAGATTTAATTAGATTAATTTAAATCATTTAACTATTCAGTCAATGACACATGGGTCCCACACGGGCCTTTGACCAGTCAACTGCTGACTAGGCAATTGAGTGGGCCCTCTGTCAGCCCCACATAGCCAAGGCTTTGGTGTACTTTTGGGTACACTTAGCATTTACGATATATTTCCGAAATATTAATCATTCCAGAATTTGTTTAAATCTTTGAAAAATCATAGAAAATAATATGTAGCTCGGATGAAAAGGTTTTATACATGAAAGTTGCTCAGAACTGCGAGACGAATCTGAATACGTGGTCTGTTCATCCGCCACATATACCTAGCATAGCAAACATGCAACCTTCCCCCTCTGTTTCATCTGCCCGAAAACTACAAACTTCGGGAAAACTTTCCCGGATGTTTTTTCCCTTCGCCCGTATCGTGTAGCGCTATGTTAGAACACTCCTAGCGCTGCGTATTGCCATGTTATAGCTTGTGATGCATTGTTTAGTCTATATTTACTGTTTCTTCCCCCTCTTCTCTCCGGTAGACCCTGAGACCGTTGTTGAGGCCGCGGTGATCGTCTACGTCTAGGACGACCCTTCTTCCTTTATAGCAGAGCTTCCAGGCAAGCCCCTCCCTTTGATCATCCCGATACCTCCCATTCTATTCTGTCATGCTTGCATTAGATTTTGCTACTATTATTGTTTGCTCCTATTATGATGCATAGCCTGCTTTCGTAACCTGCTTATTGTTACCTTACCTGCTTATCCTAAACTGCTTAGTATAGGTTGGTTACTGATCCATCAGTGACCCCCACCTTGTCCTTGTTGCCCCTGCTTCATCATCGAAGACCCGATCAACGGGATCGAAGACCAGGCCCCGGCATAGCACATCACTTCCCCTTAGTTGCTCGACACTACTGGGTTACTATCGAATGCCGAGGGTGAGACCACATCAACACTTCTGATGTTAACCCGGTAGTGTAGTTATTCGTTCATAGTCATCGAGGGTGATTCCGCCTTAACCACTTCTGATACGACTCTGTCTTGCAACCCCTCAAGTGTGAACCTCGAGGGTGTATCCTCTTATGCTCACCTTGATGATTACATGGAGTGGAATCCATCGAGGGTGACTCCTCAGGTTTTCCCCTTGGTGTTAGACACACGGTTACTATTGTTACTATGACTTTACACTGAACCATGTTACTAAAGACGGGTCGGCCCTGAGGGGTACCCGCGCGAGCGTATTTGCGAGTGATGAGGAGTCGGGTTGACCTGGAGGGTGCTCGCGAGATAATTACGAGGCTTGGCCGGGCATTCTTAGCCCATGCTGCAAGTCCTCGAGATGAGGCGACGGGGTCACATCTTTCACGAGTCTTTGCTTGTTACCGCGTGTTCCTAATCCAGTATGATTTGGATATTTGATCCGAGGGGCCTCTGGCCTGATAGCACTAACCATCACGTGGGCATAGTATGGGCGTACTGCATCGTATGCATCAGCTGAAGCTTAATAGACGTCAGCGACTGAGTGGCGTGCGCCGGGTTGGACTGGTAAGCACCTGCCTTTTTGAAGGAGGTAGCTAGGTCTGCTCACCGGCCGCGTACGCAACATGCAGGAGTTCTCGGGGCCATGGCCCATGACCCCTGGGGGCATAGGCTTAGTGCGGCATGTTGGCCTCTCTATTAACCCTAGGTCGGTTTGCGGTGTATTGTTTGGCCGAGCCCGGGCATGACCCAGGAAAGTGTGTCCGACCGAAGTTAATCAAGCATGGTGGGTAAGTTGGTGCACCCCTGCAGGGAAGAAAACATCTATCGATAGCATGTCCTATAGTAACGAACACTCAGAGTTGTATCCCAATCGATACAACTAGAACTGGATGCCGAGGCATGTTTTGGATATGTTGTTTCAAGAGTCGAGAAAGGATCCCGGAGCGTTGATACAACAACATAAATATGACTTATGTTATACTACTCTACTCCCTCATGTTGCTGCAAGACGGTGGTTCCCAGAAGATGCTAGTCTTTGATAGGACTAGCTTCTCCCCCTCTTATTCTGGCATTCTGCAGTTCAGTCCACAGATACAACCCATTTCGATTGACACCGATGCACATGTAGTGTAGATCCTTGCTTGCGAGTACTTTGGATGAGTACTCACGGTTGCTTTGCTCCCTCTTTTCCCCCTTTTCCATTCTTCTCGGATGACGCAACCAAATGACGGAGTCCAGGAGCCAGATGCCACCTTCGACGATGACTACTACAAACCCGAGGATGCCTACTACTACGTGGAGGCCGCCGACGACCAGGAGTAGTTAGGAGGCTGCCAGGCAAGAGGCCTTGCCTTTTCGATCATGTTGTTTTTGTGCTAGTTTTCTTAAGGCAAACTTATTTAACTTATGTCTGTACTCAGATATTGTTGCTTCCGCTGACTTGTTTGTATTCAAGCTGATGTATTCGAGCCCTTGAGTCCCCTGGCTTGTAATATAAAGCTTGTATTATTTTAATTTGTGTCTAGAGTTGTGTTGTCATATCTTCCAGTGAGTCCCTGATCTTGATCGTACACATTTTCATGTATGATTAGTGTACAATTGAATCGGGGGCGTCACAAGTTGGTATCAGAGCAAACTGCATGTAGGTAGCCCCCTTTCTAACTCTTTGGCCGAAGTTGAGTCTAGTCACTGAAAAACTTTTACTAATATGGATGTGTGTCTTACGGGTCCACGTCGCCATTGGGTGGTATTAGGATCTTTTACTCCTCGTCTATACTATGGGACTCTAATCTCCCTTCTATTCGGGTTAAACATTTTACTAACTCTGACATTAGGTTATCATACCCACTTCCTCTCGGAGAGCCCCGACATTATCGATGATCGCTTTCTTCGCCAGAAGATTCTGCGGATACTCCTCAATGTTTCCCGAGACCCTATGGCCACTGCTTTGCAGTTCCCGACCACCAATAAGTCCCCATGGATAACATCGTTGCCATTTGTACCTTCATCCCCAGTTGCTCCTGTTGTTAGAAGTTACCCCTAGTACTCTCCGTTGTTCCGAGAATCCTTTGTGCCTTCTGCTTTGCAGCTTCTTTTCGAACTACGGATAATTCATTTAACCGAGGTTCGTTCGTCCCCAGTTGTTCATATGCTTTCCAAAATACCTGAAAATGCTATCTGATCTTTCAAAATCCTCTGCAGCCTATTGCTCTTGATTCTCCTTGCCTGCTTGCATTAGGATTAATTCCATATGTCTAGCAATATTCTTTAAAATTCTTTGTGATTGTCATTCCGTTCCTATAGATTCAGCGTGTGTGTGAATACTCGCAATCATCAATTTATCCTTGGAAATTTTCTTTCTGGCTCAGACATCCTTCCAGATATGAGCTGGTTCTTACCCAATCCAGATTTGATTTGGTGCACCATCGGGTGCACCTCTAAGTCTATTCAACTTACTCATCTTTTGATCAGAGCCTTTGCTTCCGATCCTTCGTCTTGAAATCATAATTTCCTTTGTACCCAAGCATCTAATCATTCGGACGTTTCTATAAGCCGATGCCTTTGCATCCCCTTCTTCATCTGATTGATTACCGATACTCATATCAACTTTGTCGTGAATCGCCAGATCCATTGCTGGGTTGTTAACCGACAATGTCCTTCACATCCAAAGTCTTGTGAGTTTTTCCCTGATACATAATACCTTCAATAAATTGTATCATCTTCTTTGACTCCGATACTCTGCTTTTGAAGTCGTATCTTTTGCTTGGTTGATGGTTGTATAGACTCGTAAAAATGCCCCGATGAGTTGAACTTATGCCTTCCATAATCCGTGTGCACCCGAGAGTTCTCACGAGTCTTACTCTTCTGGTACTTCCCCAGATAAATCCTCTGCACTACAATTTCTTCGAAAAACGAGGAGTCAATGAAAGATTATGCATTGAAGAAGTGGGAGTCGACCTTGAACCCTTGTGTTCATGCCCATGGACCCGATGTAGAACATATCATGGAAGCTGCTCATAAAAATAATTATTTCTTTGGTACAAGCTCATGTTGTATCTATGAATTGATCCTTTGCAATCGTGGTTCCAACCATATTTCCTCCTTGATTCCATTTACCGGATAAGTTAAAATGCATATCCTCTGCAAATCATTCCCCATGTCTAACCTCTACTCCGATTTACCTTCCAGCATTACACCTAGTACCTGATAGTGGGAAGTTTTATACCCCATCACATCATTCCTAGCCTGATCGGCTATATTTTTATCGTGTCAACTTTTAATTGTGCTACCTGGTCCTTATGCCTGGAGGAACTTTCGACGATGAGCTAAGCTTACGTTGATCTTCCTCATCCTATCATTTCACCTCGAACAACAAGCTTGACTTCGAGCTTGTGTCAAATCCATGGTTCTTATAGCTTTTCACTTCATCCTTCCTTTCCTGCTCAATGGCATCTTCATAGAGTCTCTCGACAAAATCTGTCGTGGCCACCTTCTACACTTTGGCTTCTTCAGAGATGTCAATTGAATTCATGGCTAGAAATAGGGACAATTGCATTTTTACCCCTAGTTGGTTCCTACCCACGGGTTTTGCCCTTACTTTTCGAGCTTGCTCAGTTTTGCCCTTACTTTTTCCGTCGTGGTCCCTCGAATGCCCTTTGACCGTTTGACCAAAACTTTGAAAACTCATAACTAATTCATATGAACTCAGAAAAATGAAAATAAGATATCAAAATGTTCAGATAAACATTACCTTTATGTGCATATCATTTGCATTCAGGAAAAAAGCAACCTTTAAACTACCCGAGGTAATTAATGTTATTAACATTATTAAAAATAAAAAGGTATAAACAATATTTTTTCATGAATAAAAATTACATGCAAATGTAGGTGATGTTTTCTGAACATCCAGATATCTTATTTGCATTTTTCTGAGTTCGTATCATCTTGTTAAGAATGTTCTAACGACTTTGACCATTATTTGGAAACTTCATAACAAGTTGATACGAACTCAGAAAAATGCAAATAAGATATCAGGATGTTCAGAAAACATCACATACATTTGCCTGTAATTTTTATTCATGAAAAAATATTGTTTATACCTTTTTATTTTTAATAATGTTAATAACATTAATTACCTCAGGTAGTTTAAAGCGTGCTTTTGTCCTGAATGCAAATGATATGCACATAAAGGTAATGTTTATCTGAACATTTTGATATCTTATTTGCATTTTTCTGATTTCATATGAATTAGTTATGAATTTTCAAAGTTTTGGTCAAACGGTCAAAGGGCATTCGAGGGCCCTCGACGGAAAAAGTAAGGGCAAAACTGAGCAAGCTCGAAAAGTAAGGGCAAAACCCGTGGGTAGGAACCAACTAGGGGTAAAAATGCAAATGTTCCCTAGAAATACCATCCCTGCCCCTCGATGATTTGTAATATCATCGATGACATCTTGACTTTCTACCAACACAGACCTGGTTGTGCTTGGTTATTCCTTACATTCTGAGATATCTTGGAATTTTTTCTCGGTATCTCTTGAGATCTTCAAACCCAATCTTTACTTGACACCATATCATTGCCGCATCGAAGCATGACTGTGGTATTCCCTCTCCCCATTATCTAAATGATTTTGAACTTGCTGTCCTATCATTTATATCCTTCTCCGCTTTTCCTTGGGAAGGATATACTCCCAACTCTTATGTGTAAACACATCTTCCTTTCCTTTGGGTTGTTTGATTCGATAATCATATTTTTCCTTTCCGTTGGTTTGTTTAACCCTTCTTGTGATCTATATGATATAAGAAGTAATAATTCTCTCCTTATGTAAACACCTCGATGTACAACTCTATCAGTAAGACCCTATTACTATTGTTGATGACATTCCGGTAACCACCGATGGATGAGAACCTTGCCTATTAGTCCGCCTCGTTTAACGAGCAGGAAAATGGTTCTCTTCGTCCCTCGCCCTTGGTACCAACGTTGTTGCCAATATAACTAACAGACTATCCTCTGACGTGCCTTGCTATCAGGACCGTACAAGATGTCAGCACCCTTCCTACTTTTTAACCCACATGGTGGGCCCATAACCCACAGTTCCACAGGATCGGAACCTGACTCTCCTGTACAACCTTGATTCCGAAATATTCTTGGCACTCGACTTCGTATGTAATACACGAGCTAACTTCCTCACCATGTTTCATTTCTGTATCAGAGGCAACATTATTCTTCTTTACTCTGAAACCCTTCATCACCTATTTTAGGCATCAGCTGGATGCCTACCTGGTTAAAACTAGTTGAATCTCTGTATGGCACTCTCGGGACGTCCTGGTGCTTCTAAAATCTCCTTCCTTGAGATAACTACCGGATGTTGATCCTTTCAGACATTCGTCCTTATAGCTTCCCCCTTACTCCACTTCTTAAATCTTGGGACGAGATTTCTTGTAGTGGAGGAGATTTGTAACGCCCGGATAATCAAGCTATAGTAATCCCGTACTAATGATGCCAAGTCATCAGTGTTACTATTGCTAATCTCACTTTGATTCAAAACCGATTTAGATTCAATTTTAAAATAAAGTCAAATAAATTATTTTTCCAAACAGTAAAACAAAAATGTTCGCTGGGTTGCAAATATTCAGTAACTAAATGTCATGAGTGATTCAACATCATTTGAGATGGCTAATTTCCCCTGGGAATTAAAGTAGTTCCAAATCAGCATTTTTAAATGCTTTTCCATTTGTGAAAAATCCAAATCAATTCAAACTCCTCCCAAACTTTTTGTGGTAGTGCCAAATATTGTAATGTATTTATGTGGCCAAGTTCCACATTTTTACAAAGATCAATTGGCAGCTCAAAATATTGCAAACATATTCTGCAACAGAGTAAAAATTAAAATAAAAAGAAAAGGCCTAACTACTATGTGTTAATGGGCTCTAGTGCCATTATGCACTTTGACCCATCTAACAACATTTGCCCAGCCCACCTCCCCGTCATCCCTAACCTCCTGTTCACTGCATCATCATGGAGCTCACACGCATGTACATGCCTTGGATCTCCACGTGTTATCCATCCATCGCCTCCTCGCGCATATATAGGCTCCCCCGAGACCCCTGGTGAAACCCTAGCCGCCCAATCGTTCTCCCTCCCATTCATTCTCTCGATTTGTTCAATGCCGAGCGCTGCTGCTGCCATGGCCATCATCATCGCGCGGCCACTGACCTCCCCGTTGGCTAGGAATGCACCAGGAGCATCGCCATCGTCTTCTGCTTCCTCTTTATCAACGACCTCGAGCCCGGAGCCCCTGCATCGCCCTTGATGCCGCCCTCTTCTTCCTCGCGTCGCCGGCAAATCTCGGCGATTCCGGCGAGCCTGCAGCTACTAAGCTGTCATCGGGCCCCCTTGTGCCTCCCCAGTGAGCTGCTCCTCCGAATCCCCCTCACCCCGGTCTCAGATCCCTCGTCGTAGTCGCCTGTGCGAGCAAGTGGCCACCATGGCCGTAATTCAGCATCTGCGTACGTGCTCCTGCAGTTCCTTGCGAAGCTACTGTCGTTGCTACTTGCCCTGCGTGATGCTGTTGCTGCTGCCGCTGTCGCTTGTTTTTGCTGCTCCCCTGACGACGATCGTCGCGCCACGCCTAGCTCCGGCAACGCCCAGGCCCTGCCTTGGCCGCACGCTCCAGGCCGCGCCTCCCCCGCATGCTCTCTGCCGCTCGTGCCTCTCGCCTCTGCCGCCCCGCTGCTTCCCGCGCGACGCCGCGCCGAGGGCTGCTCACCACCTCTGCCCCGCCACCTCCGGCCATTGCGGCCCAGCGCCGTGCGCTGCTCCCCGCACCGCGCGCTGGGTATCGTCCGCCGGCGCTCCTCTGTAGCGGCCCCGCGTCCCAGCCATGGCCTTGAGCCATTGCTCGAAGGGGCTGGCTCTGTTCGACGGGGATTGGCCCCTGTTGTTTTATTTATTATAATTACTTAGAGTTGGCCTAATGACAGGTGGCCCCCACCCCCACTATTAGTTAATTAACTAATAACTAAATTTAATTGAGTTATTAGGCACTACAGCTCGGCTCCATGATTTAAATATATTAATTTAAATCATTTAAATGTTCAGTCAATGACACATGGGTCCCACACGGGCCTTTGACCAGTCAACAGGTGACTAGGCAGTTGACTGGGCCCTCTGTCAGCCCCACATATCCACGGGTCAGGTGTACTTTTGGGTACAGTTAGCATTTATGATCTATTTCCGAAATATTAATAATTCCAGAATTTGTTTAAATCTTTGAAAAATCATAGAAAATAATACCTAGCTCGGATGAAAAGGTTTTATACATGAAAGTTTCTCAGAACTGCGAGACGTATCCGAATATGCGGTATGTTCGTTCGCCACACATCCCTAGCGTGGCAAACATGCAACCTTTCCCCTCCATTTCATCTGCGCCAAAACTACAAACTTCGGGAAAACTTTCCCGGATGTTTTTTCCCTTCACCCGTATCGTGTAGCGCTATGTTAGAACACTCCTAGCGCTATTCCGTATTGCCATGTTATGCCTTGTGATGCATTGTTTACTCTGTATTTACTGTTTCTTCCCCCTCTTCTCTCCGGTAGACCTCGAGACCGATGTTGATGCCGCGGTGATCGTCTACATCTACGACTACCCTTCTTCCTTTACAGCAAAGCTTCCAGGCAAGCCCCCCCCCTTTTATCATCCCAATATCGCCCATTCTATTCTCTCATGCTTGCATTAGATTTTGATGTTGTTATTGTTTGCCCCTATTCTGATGCATAGTCTGCTTTTGTAACCTGCTTATTGTTATCGTACCTGCTTATCCTAAACTGCTTAGTATAGGTTGGTTACTGATCCATCAGTGACCCCCCACCTTGTCCTTGTTGCCCCTGCTTCATCATCGAAGACCCGATCAATGGGATCGAAGACCAGGCCCCGGCACCGCACATCACTTCCCCCTAGTTGCTAGACACTACTGGGTTACTATCGAGTGCCGAGGGTGAGACCTCATCAGCACTTCTGATGTTAACCCGGTAGTGTAGTTACTCAGCCGTGGTCATCGAGGGTGATTACACCTTAACCACTTCCGATACGACTCTGCCCTGCGACCCCTCAAGTGTGAGCCTCGAGGGTGAATCCTCTTACGTTCACCTTGATGATCACATCGAGTGGAATCCGTCGAGGGTGACTCCTCAGGTTTTCCCCTTGGTGTTAGACACACGGTTACTATGGTTACTATGACTTTACACTGAACCATGTTACTAAATCTGTGTTGGAAATATGCCCTAGAGGCAATAATAAAATGATTATTATTATATTTCCTTGTTCATGATAATTGTCTATTATTCATGCTATAATTGTGTTATCCAGAAATCATAATACATGTGTGAATACATAGACCATAACATGTCCCTAGTGAGCCTCTAGTTGACTAGCTCGTTGATCAACAGATAGTCATGGTTTCCTGAGTATGGACACTGGATGTCATTGATAACGAGATCACATCATTAGGAGAATGATGTGATGGACAAGACCCAATCCTAAGCATAGCACAAGATCGTGTAGTTCGTTTGCTAGAGCTTTTCCAATGTCAAGTATCATTTCCTTGGACCATGAGATCGTGTAACTCCCGGATGCCGTAGGAGTGCCTTGGGTGTACCAAACGTCACAACGTAACTGGGTGACTATACAGGTATACTACAGGTACCCCCGAAAGTATCTGTTGGGTTGACACGGATCGAGACTGGGATTTGTCACTCCGTATGACGGAGAGGTATCTCTGGGCCCACTCGGTAATGCATCATCATAATGAGCTCAATGTGACCAAGTGTTTGGTCACAGGATCATGCATTGTGGTACGATTAAAGTGACTTGCCGGTAACGATATTGAACGTGGTATTGGGATACCGATGATCGAATCTCGAGCAAGTAACGTATCGATTGACAAAGGGAATTGTATACGGGATTACATGAATCCTCAACATCGTGGTTCATTCGATGAGATCATCGTGGAGCATGTGGGAGCCAACATGGGTATCCAGATACCGCTGTTGGTTATTGGCCGGAGAGCTGTCTCGGTCATGTCTGCGTGATTCCCGAACCCGTAGGGTCTACACACTTAAGGTTCGGTGATGCTAGGGTTGCAGAGATATTAGTATGCAGTAACCCGAAAGTTGTTCGGAGTCCTGGATGACATCCAGGACATCATGAGGAGTTCCGGAATGGTCCGGAGGTGAATAATTGTATATAGGAAGTCCAGTTTCGGCCACCGGGAAAGTTTCGGGGGTAACCGGTATTGTACCGGGACCACCGGAAGGGTCCCGGGGGTCCATCGGGTGGGGCCACCTATCCAGGAGGGCCCCGTGGGCTGAAGAGGGAAGGGAACCAGCCCCTGGTGGGCTGGTGCGCCCCCCTTGGACCTCCCCCTGCGCCTAGGGTTGGAAACCCTAGGGTGGGGGCGCCCCACTTTGCTTGGGGGGCAAGTTCCCCCCTTGGCCGCTGCCCCCCTTGAGATTAGCTCTCTAGGGGGCCGGCGGCCCCCCAGGGCCCCTATATAAAGAGGGGGGAGGGAGGGCAGCCGCACCCTAGTCCCTGGCGCCTCCCTCACCCCCCGTAACACCTCTCCCTCTCGTTGTGCTTGGCGAAGCCCTGCCGAGATCGCCGCTACTTCCACCACCACGCCGTCGTGCTGCTGAATCTCCATCAACCTCTCCTTTCCCCTTGCTGGATCAAGAAGGAGGAGACGTCTTCCCCAACCGTACGTGTGTTGAACGCGGAGGTGCCGTTCGTTCGGCACTAGGATCTTCGGTGATTTGGATCACGACAAGTACGACTCCCTCAACCCCGTTCTCTTGAACGCTTCCGCTCGTGATCTACAAGGGTATGTAGATGCACTCCTCTCTCTCGTTGCTAGATGAATCCATAGATTGATCTTGGTGAAGCGTAGAATTTTTTTATTTTTTGCAACGTTACCCAACAGTGGCATCATGAGCTAGGTCTATGTGTAGTTTCTATGCACGAGTAGAACACAATCTTGTTGTGGGTGTAGATGTTGTCAATTTTCTTGCCACTACTAGTCTTATCTTGTTTCGGCGGCATCGTGGGATGAAGCGGCCCGGACTAACCTTACACGTACGCTTATGTGAGACAGGTTCCACCGACAGACACGCACTAGTTGCATAAGGTGGCTAGCGGGTGTCTGTCTCTCCCACCTTAGTCGGATCGGATTCGATGAAAAGGGTCCTTATGAAAGGTAAATAGAAATTGGCATATCAAGTTGTGGTTTTACGTAGGTAAGAAACGTTCTTGCTAGAACCCTATTGCAGCCACGTAAAAACATGCAACAACAATTAGAGGACGTCTAACTTGTTTTTGCAGCATATGCCTTGTGATGTGATATGGCCAAAAAGGTTCTGATGAATGATATATATGTGATGTATGAGATTGATCATGTTCTTGTAATAGGAATCACGACTTGCATGTCGATGAGTATGACAACCGGCAGGAGCCATAGGAGTTGTCTTAATTATTGTATGTCCTGTGTGTCAATGAATAAATGCCATGTAATTACTTTACTTTATTGCTAAACCGTTAGCCATAGTAGTAGAAGTAATAGTTGGCGAACAACTTCATGAAGACACGATGATGGAGATCATGGTGTCATGCCGGTGACGAAGATGATCATGGCGCCCTGAAGATGGAGATCAAAGGAGCAATATGATATTGGCCATATCATGTCACTATTTGATTGCATGTGATGTTTATCATGCTTTTTGCATCTTATTTGCTTAGAGCGACGGTAGTAAATAAGATGATCCCTCACAATAATTTCAAGAAAGTGTTCCCCCTAACTGTGCGCCATTGCGAAAGTTCGTTGTTTCGAAGCACCACGTGATGATCGGGTGTGATAGATTCCAACGTCCACATACAACGGGTGTAAGACAAATTTACACATGCAAAACACTTAGGTTGACTTGACGAGCGTAGCATATACAGACATGGCCTCGGAACACAAGAGACCGAAAGGTCGAACATGCGTCGTATGGAAGATACGATCAACATGGAGATATTCACCGATGATGACTAGTCCTTCTCACGTGATGACCGGACACGGTCTAGTATAGTCGGATCATGTATCACTTAGATGACTAGATGGATGTCTAATCTGAGTGGGAGTTCATTAAATAATTTGATTAGATGAACTTAATTATCATGAACTTAGTCTAAAAACCTTTGCAAAATGTCTTGTAGATAAAATGGCCCACGCTCATGTCAACCTCAACTTCAACGCGTTCCTAGAGAAAACCAAGCTGAAAGATGATGGCAGCAACTATACGGACTGGGTCCGGAACCTGAGGATCATCCTCATAGCTGCCAAGAAAGCGTATGTCCTAGAAGCACTGCTCGGTGAAGAACCCATCCCAGAGAACCAAGACGTTATGAACGCTTGGTAGTCGCGTGCTGATGATTACTCCCTCGTTCAGTGCGGCATGCTTTACAGCTTAGAATCGGGGCTCCAAAAGCGTTTTGAGCAACACGGAGCATATGAGATGTTCAAAGAGCTGAAAATGGTTTTCCAAGCTCATGCCCGGGTCGAGAGATATGAAGTCTCCGACAAGTTCTACAGTTGTAAGATGGAGGAAAATAGTTCTGTCAGTGAGCACATACTCAAAATGTGTGGGTTGCACAACCGCTTGTCCCAGCTGGACATTAACCTCCCAGACGAGGCGGTCATTGACAGAATCCTTCAGTCGCTCCCACCTAGCTACAAGAGCTTTGTGATGAACTACAATATGCAGGGGATGGTGAAAACTATTCCTGAAGTATTTTCAATGCTGAAATCAGCGGAGGTGGAAATCAAAAAGGAACATCAAGTGTTGATGGTCAATAAAACCACTAGTTTCAAGAAAGACAAGGGTAAGAAGAACTTCAAGAAGGACGGCAAGGGAGTTGTCATGCCCGGTAAGCCAGTTGCCGGGAAGAAGCCAAAGAATGGACCCAAACCTGAGACTGAGTGCTTTTATTGCAAGGGAAGCGGACACTGGAAGGGAACTGCCCCAAATACTTAGCGGACAAGAAGGCCGGCAACACTAAATGTATATGTGATATACATGTAATTGATGGGTACCTTACCAGTACTCGTAGTAGCTCCTGGGTATTTGATACCGGTGCGGTTGCTCATATTTGTAACTCAAAACAGGAGCTGCGGAATAAGCGGAGAGTGGCGAAGGACGAGGTGACGATGCGCGTCGGGAATGGTTCCAAGGTCGATGTGATTGCCGTCGGCACGCTACCTCTACATTTACCTACGGGATTAGTTTTAAACCTCAATAATAGTTATTTAGTGCCATCTTTGAGCATGAACATTGTATCTGGATCTCGTTTAATACGAGATGGCTACTCATTTAAATCCGAGAATAATGGTTGTTCTATTTATATGAGAGAGATATTTTATGGTCATGCCCCGCTGGTCAATGGTTTATTCTTAATGAATCTCGAATGTGATGTTACACATATTCATAGTGTGAATACCAAAAGATGTAAGATTGATAATGATAGTCCCACATATCTGTGGCACTGCCGCCTTGGTCACATTGGTGTCAAACGCATGAATAAGCTCCATACAGATGGACTTGTGGAGTCTCTTGATTTCGAATCATTTGACACTTGCGAACCATGCCTCATGGGTAAAATGACCAAGACTCCGTTCTCCAGAACAAAGGAGCGAGCAACCAACTTATTGGAAATTATACATACTAATGTGTGCGGTCCAATGAGCGTTGAGGCTCGCGGTGGCTATCGTTATGTTCTCACTCTCACTGATGACTTAAGTAGATATGGGTATGTCTACTTGATGAAACACAAGTCTAAGATCTTTGAAAAGTTCAAGGAATTTCAAAATGAGGTAGAGAATCAACGTGACCGAAAAATAAAGTTCTTACGATCAGATCGTGGAGGAGAATATTTAAGTCACGAATTTGGTACACACTTAAGGAAATGTGGAATCGTCTCACAACTCACGCCGCCTGGAACACCTCGGCGTAACGGTGTGTCCTAGCGTCGTAATCGCACTCTATTGGATATGGTGCGATCTATGATGTCACTCACCGATTTACCGCTATCATTTTGGGAATACGCTCTAGAGACAGCTACATTCACTTTAAATAGGGCACCGTATAAATCCGTTGAGACGACACCATATGAATTATGGTTTGGGAAGAAACCTAAGTTGTTGTTTCTAAAAGTTTGGGGATGCGATGCTTATGTCAAGAAACTTCAACCTGAAAAGCTCGAACCCAAGTCGGAAAAATGCGTCTTCATAGGATACCCTGAGGAAACCATTGGGTATACCTTCTACCTGAGATCCGAAGGCAAGATCTTTGTTGCCAAGAACGGGTCCTTTCTGGAGAAAGAGTTTCTCTCAAAAGAAGTAAGTGGGAGGAAAGTGGAACTTGATGAAGTACTACCTCTTGAACCGGTAAGTAGCGCAGCTCAGGCAGATGTTCCTGTGGTGCCTGCACCGACTAGAGAGGAAATTAATGATGATGATCAAGGTACTTCGGATCAATTTACTACTGAACTTCGTAGGTCCATGAGGACACATTCCACACCAGAGTGGTATGGCAACCCTGTCCTGGAAATCATGTTGTTAGACAACGGTGAACCTTCAAACTATGAAGAAGCAATGGCGGGTCGAGATTCCAACAAATGGCTTGAAGCCATGCAATCTGAGATAGGATCCATGTATGAAAACAAAGTGTGGACTTTGACAGACTTGCCCGATGATCGGCGAGCGATAGAAAACAAATGGATATTTAAGAAGAAGACGGACGCGGATGGTAATTTTACCATCTATAAAGCTTGACTTGTCGCTAAAGGTTATCGACAAGTTCAAGGGGTTGACTACGATGAGACTTTCTCTCCCGTAGCGAAGCTGAAGTCCGTCCGAATCATGTTAGCAATTGCCGCATACTGTGATTATGAGATATGGCAAATGGACGTCAAAACGGCATTCCTTAACGGCTATCTTAAGGAAGAACTGTATATGATGCAGCCGGAAGGTTTTGTCGATCCTAAGAATGCTAACAAGGTATGCAAACTCCAGCGATCCATTTATGGGCTGGTGCAAGCATCTCGGAGTTGGAACATTCGCTTTGATGAGATGATCAAAGCGTTTGGGTTTATGCAGATTTATGGAGAAGCCTACGTTTACAAGAAAGTGAGTGGGAGCTCTGTAGCATTTCTCATATTATATCTAGATGACATACTTTTGATGGGAAATGATATAGAACTTTTGGACAGCATTAAGGCCTATTTGAATAAGTGTTTTTCAATGAAGGACCTTGGAGAAGTTGCTTACATATTAGGCATCAAGATCTATAGGAATAGATCGAGATGCCTCATAGGTCTTTCACAAAGCACATACCTTGATAAGATATTGAAAAAGTTCAATATGGATCAGTCCAAGAAGGGGTTCTTGCCTGTGTTGCAAGGTGTGAAATTGAGCTCAGCTCAATGCCCGACGACGGCAGAAGATAGAGAAAAGATGAGTGTCATCCCCTATGCCTCGGCTATATGGTCTATTATGTATGCCATGCTGTGTACCAGACCTAATGTAAACCTTGTCATAAGTTTGGTAGGAAGTTACCAAAGTAATCCCGGCATGGAACACTGGACAGCGGTCAAGAATATCCTGAAGTACCCGAAAAGGACTAAGGATATGTTTCTCGTTTATGGAGGTGACGAAGAGCTCGTCGTAAAGGGTTACGTCGACGCTAGCTTCGACACAGATCTGGATGACTCTAAGTCACAAACCGGATACGGGTATATTTTGAATGGAGGGGCAGTAAGCTGGTGCAGTTGCAAGCAAAGCGTCGTGGCGGGATCTACAAGTGAAGCAGAGTACATGGCAGCCTCGGAGGCAGCGCATGAAGCAATCTGGATGAAGGAGTTCATCACCGACCTAGGAGTCATACCCAATGCGCCGGGGCCGATCACTCTCTTCTGTGACAACACCGGAGCTATTGCCCATGCCAAGGAGCCCAGATTTCACAAAAAGACCAGGCACATCAAGCGTCGCTTCAACTCCATTCGTGAAAATGTTCAAGATGGAGACATAGATATTTGCAAAGTGCATACGGATCTGAATGTCGCAGATCCGTTGACTAAACCTCTTCCACGAGCAAAACATGATCAACACCAGAACTCTATGGTGTTCGACTCATCACAATGTAACTAGATTATTGACTCTAGTGCAAGTGGGAGACTGTTGGAAATATGCCCTAGAGGCAATAATAAAATGATTATTATTATATTTCCTTGTTCATGATAATTGTCTATTATTCATTCTATAATTGTGTTATCCGGAAACCATAATACATGTGTGAATACATAGACCATCACATGTCCCTAGTGAGCCTCTAGTTGACTAGCTCGTTGATCAACAGATAGTCATGGTTTCCTGACTATGGACATTGGATGTCATTGATAACGGGATCACCTCATTAGGATAATGATGTGATGGACAAGACCCAATTCTAAGCATAGCACAAGATCTTGTAGTTTGTTTAGTAGAGCTTTTCCAATGTCAAGTATTATTTCCTTAGACCATGAGGTCGTGTAACTCCCGGATGCCATAGGAGTGCTTTGGGTGTACCAAACGTCACAACGTAACTGGGTGACTATAAAGGTATACTACAGGTATCCTCGAAAGTATCTATTGGGTTGACACGGATCGAGACTCACTACTAGGGAAAAGCCTAGCAGCAGCGCGGGTTTTGGGCCTATTTGTAGCGCGGGGGCCGGCGCTACTAATAAGGTGCTACAGCTAACGTATAGCAGTAGCGGGTGCCACCCGCGCTACTACTACGTCCGTTAGTAGTAGCGTGGGTAAAAACCCGCGCTACTACTAATATCTAATCTTTGAATTATTTTGGAAAAAATGTCGATTTTTTCCCTAATTTTCAATTTTTTGAATTATTTTAACCTCCAATCTATAATCACCCGTCATCACTGCTCAATTTAATCTCTAATCACCCCTCATCATTCCAAATCATCTAACTTCCCGGACGGTTACCCATCCTCTCACTACTCCAACCTGAGCACGCTTAACTTCCGGGTTCTATTCTCCCTCGTTTCCAAATCTGCACTTGTTGTTTTCCTGACAATAGTAAGATGTCAATCCTATTAACCTGAGGAATTTAGCTTGAGCATGAAGTCACACATTTCACTGTTTGAGTTTGAAACTATTGTTCTAAAAAATAACACTAATATTTAGTAACACTAATATTTCTTGAATAATTAGTTTGACCATTGTTTGACCATAGTTTGACCAGATTTGACCAAAATTCAAAAAAACTGAAATAATTATTTAGTAACACTAATATTCTTGAATAATTAGTTTGACCAGATTTAACAAAAATTAAAAAAAAACTGAAATTTGATGAATTTTTTTGCCTCCAGATCTTAAAAGCCCCGTAACTTTTTTCTGTTAGGTTTTTGAGGATTTTGAAAATTTGGATGTAACTTTTCGAGTAGATGATTTTTCATATTAAAAACTTTTTCATCCGAGTTAGTATGCAAAAGTTATGCCCATTTTTACAAATTCTTGAGAGATTTTGCAAATAAAGTCAAAATTCATATTTGCAAATTTTCCCAACAACTAGACCACATATCACATGGGCAACTTATTTTTTTTTTATTTTTTTGACATTTTCATCATTTTCTTTTAATTTTTTTTAAAAAGGCGATCCACGGGGTGGGGGAGAGTTTGAAAATGGGACCTTTAATATCGGTTGGTGGCTCAAACCGGGACTAAAGGTCTAACCTTTAGTACTAATATTTAGTAACACTGATATTCTTGAATAATTATTTAGTAACACTAATACTTCTTGAATAAGTAGTTTCACCACAGTTTGACCAGATTTGACCAAAATTGAAAAAAAAACTGAAATTTGAGCATAACTTTTTTTCCTTTTAGAATTTGAGGATTCTAAAAATTTGCAAACAGGCCATAGGCCGCCAAAATCGGATGCGGATTTTCGTGCTGAACATTTTGATATATTATACGTTTTTTCTGACATCGTATGCAAAAGTTATAGCCGTTTTACATTTTCCTACACTTTTTGCAAAACATGTCGAAATTTAAGTTTTTAAATTTCCCTAAGTAGTACATGTAGTAACATAACTACATCTCGAAGGATTTTAATTTTTGAATCATTTTCTTTTGCTTTTTACAAAACTGAAAAGGCGATCCATGGGGTGTAGAGTTTAAAAACCCAGTATTTAGTAGTAGCGCGTGTATTTAGTAGTATCGGTTGAGGCCGATTAGTAGTAGCGAGGGGTAAAAACCCGCGCTACTAATATCAACTTAGTAGTAGCGCGAGTTTATAACCATCGCTACTACTATGGCATGGTCCAGGGGCACGGTAGAGACCACTTAGTAGTAGCGAGGGTTAAAAACCAACGCTACTGCTATCAACTTAGTAGTAGCGAGGGTTAAAAACCCGCGCTACTACTATGGCATGTCCCGGGGGCCACGGTAAAGACCGCTTAGTAGTAGCGAGGATTAAAAACCCGCGCTACTGCTATCAACTTAGTAGTAGCAAGGTTTAAAAACCTGCGCTACTAGTAAGTAGTAGTAGCGAGGGTTTTTAACCCTCGCTACTAGTAAGCGTCTGTGTATAAGCTTTTCCCTAGTAGTGACTGGGATTTGTCACTCCGTATGACGGAGAGGTATCTCTGGGCCCACTCGGTAATGCATCATCATAATGAGCTCAATGTGACCAAATGTTTGGTCACGGGATCATGCATTACGGTACGAGTAAAGTGAATTGCCGGTAACGAGATTGAACGAGGTATTGGGATACCAACGATCGAATCTCGGGCAAGTAACGTACCGATTGACAAAGGGAATTGTATACAGGATTACTTGAATCCTCGACATCGTGGTTCATTCGATGAGATCATCGTGGAACATGTGGGAGCCAACATGAGTATCCAGATCCCGATGTTGGTTATTGGCCGGAGAGCTGTCTCGATCATGTCTGTGTGATTCCCGAACCCGTAGGGTCTACACACTTAAGGTTCGGTGACGCTAGGGTTGTAGAGATATTAGTATGCGGTAACCCGAAAGTTGTTCGCAGTCCCGGATGAGATCCCGGATGTCACGAGGAGTTCCAGAATGGTCCGGAGGTGAAGAATTGTATATAGGAAGTCCAGTTTCGGCCACCGGGAAAGTTTTGGGGGTCATCGATATTGTACTGGGACCACCGGAAGGGTCCCGGGGTTCCACCGGGTGGGGCCACCTATCCCGGAGGGCCCCGTGGGCTGAAGAGGGAAGGGAACCAGCCCCTAGTGGGCTGGTTCGCCCCCCTTGGGCCTCCCCCTGCGCCTAGGGTTGGAAACCCTAGGGGTGGGGGGCGCCCCACTTGGCTTGGGGGGCAAGTTCCCCCCTTGGCCGCTGCCCCCCCTTGAAATTAGATCTCTAGGGGGTCGGCGCCCCCCAGGGCCCCTATATAAAGAGGGGGGAGGGAGGGCAGCCGCACCCTAGTCCCTGGAGCCTCCCTCACCCCCCGTAACACCTCTCCCTCTCGCTGTGCTTGGCGAAGCCCTACCGAGATCGCCGCTACTTCCACCACCACGCCGTCGTGCTGCTGAATCTCCATCAACCTCTCCTTTCCCCTTGCTGGATCAAGAAGGAGGAGATGTCTTCCCCAACCGTACGTGTGTTGAACGCGGAGGTGCCGTCCGTTCGGCACTAGGATCTTCGGTGATTTGGATCACGACGAGTATGACTCCCTCAACCCCGTTCTCTTGAACGCTTCCTCTCGTGATCTACAAGGGTATGTAGATGCATTCCTCTCTCTCGTTGCTAGATGAGTCCATAGATTGATCTTGGTGAAGCGTAGATTTTTTTTATTTTCTGCAATGTTACCCAACAAGATGGGTCGACCCTGAGGGGTACCCGCGCGAGCATATTTGCGAGTGATGAGGAGTCGGGTTGACCTGGAGGGTGCCCGCGAGATAATTACTAGGCGTGGCCAGGCATTCTTAGCCCTTGCCGCAAGTGACGAGGCAACGGGGTCACATCTTTGTGAGTCTCTGCTTGTTACCGCACGTTCTTAATCCACTACGATTTGGATATTTGATCCGAGGGGCCTCTGGCCTGATAGCACTAACCATCATGTGGGCATAGTATGGGCGTTCTGTGTCGTATGCATCAGCCGAAGCTTAATAGACGTCAGCGACTGAGCGGCGCGCGCCGGGTTGGACTGGTAAGCACCTGCCTTTTTGAAGGAGGTAGCTAGGTCTGCTCACTGGCCGCGTACACAATGTGCAGGAGTTCTCGGGGCGATGGCCTATGACCCCTGGGGGCATAGGCTTAGTGCGGCGTGTTGACCTCTCTATTAACCCTAGTCGGGTTGTGGCATATTGTTTGGCCGAGGCCGGGCATGACCCAGGAAAGTGTGTCCGGCCGGAGTTAATCGAGCGTGGTGGGCAATTTGAGGGAGGGCCCCGGTTTACCACAGGAACATCACAGGGGTTTCATCAGTTCGTCTCAATTTCGTCATAATCAGGCCAAAAAGAAAGGAGGTAAGTGATTCAACATCTCGATTGAATATAGATTACCAGAGTGTGTGCATTGAGTAATCAGCATCCTTTAAGACTTATTCAACATAAAAAAAGATCATTTTCTTCCTTTTTATATTGAACAAACCCATGTCAGAACAAGTTATCATGCTAATTCATTACAAATTACCAGGAAAACTCAGAACCAATGGTGCTAAAAACACTACAAGAATACCATGTGTTGATTTACATTGTTGCCACCAGACTTTTTTGATAAAAATGATGTTCATGAAATGAGGTTGATAGAAACTATCGCTGTCATACTCCCATATGCTGGTTACTGCCAAAACGATACCTGTTATAAAAAAGAAGTAATCAGTGCAGTAAAAGGAAAAAAATATAGTTGTTGTGAAAAAATAATCAAAATTTCTTGTAATTGTGGAAAAGTGCTAGCAGGTGCTGCCACACAAGAAAATGGCGCATGACAACGGGGGTAATGTGGATATCATGATAAGTGGTGTGGGGACAAACCAACAGTGTGAATATGCACACACGGCAAGCTTTGGTTCTGCCAAAACAGATGAAGGTAAAACATTTACCATGCTACCACATTTTTGTACACAAACTTGTTACCATCGTACTTGAATTGCAACTACCACCCTATGTTATTTACAACTATCACATTCACCATGAAACAGTTGACAAATCACGTAGCTTGATGCACACAGGTTACCATGAATTTAGGTACAGTTACCACACTTACTGCATACGAATTATCATGCAATCTGTATTGCAATTGGAATTACATGCTTTCACTTTACAGCTACAAAAAACATCTTAATGCATGCAAACTTTACCAAGCAACTGAAGTACAAGTTACCACTAGTTTTGGCATGCAGAAAATATAACACAAAATAACAACTTTCAAAAACATTACACGTGCTACATCTAGAAGCAACCCGATGGTTCGAGAGACAAGCAAAGAACCGACTACTAGCAGCATAAGGGGGAGAGAAAGCTTCTTTGATCATTCAGTCGGCGAGCCAGCGAGTCCAGAAACAGGGGAGAGAATGCTAAATAGGGAGACAAAAATACTGAGGCATACTCCACACCGAAACCTCCTGATGAAACGATGAAGTTTGATACTTTTGAGGAAGCTTATGAACAGTACATGCAATATGCACTGAGACATGGGTTTGGAATGAGACTGGAATACAGAAAAACAATCAAAGACAATATTGTAAGCAGAGTCCTTTTGGTTTGTGGGAAATATGGCAAGCCAAAAACAAACAAGGAGGAGGCAGAGGATGTGCAGGACCCAAAAGGCATCGTGAAGAAGAGGAAAAGAGGAAAGGTTGTGAGGTCGAGATGTCCGGCCCACCTTTACATCACCCACACGGATGCGTGGTGGAGAGTCAAACGCTTCATAGACGACCACAACCACCCTCTAATAAGAAAGCCATCCTTGACAAAGTTCCTATCAACACATAGGAACATTCCAAAAGATGAGCAGGACTTCTTGAAGATATTGCACGGATGCAACATAGAGACAGCAAGATAGATGCAACTAATGGAATGGTTCTATGGGAATCCTAAAGATGTACCATACACAACAAAGGACATCGCAAACCAACAAGCTAAATTCCGGATGGAGTACCGCCATGCTGATGTGGGGAGCACAATCTCGTACTTCCAAGATATGAGGGCACAAGATCCAGATTTCTATTGGAGAATAAAGCTTGATGATGAGGACATAGTGGAAAATTTATTCTGGATAGATGGTGCGTCGCGCAGGGCATATGCTAGATATAATGATGTCATCTCATTTGACACAACATACATGACAAACATGTACAAAATGCCATGTGCACCCTTCATTGACATTAATAACCATGGGCAGTCAATCCAATTTGGTTGTGGGTTTGTTCGAAACGAACTATCTGGTAACTTTGTGTGGCTGTTTAATGCATTCTTGCATGCAATGGGTGGAATTGCGCCAAAGAACATAATAACAGATCAAGATTTTGCAATGAGGAGTGCTATTGATGAGGTGTTCATCGGGATAGTACACAGGAATTGCCGCTGGCATATAATAAAAAAAGCACAAGAGAAGCTTGGGAAGCTGATGGCTGACAATGACCCATTAAACAATGCATTCAAGGATTGTGTTGACAACAGCCTGACTGGTATTACTTCCCACCCCTCACTAACTTAAAACACAGAAAAATGGGCACATAGAAAATGGGTTTAGATGCATGATAACAACAGTTACCAGCTAACAAGGTGACAAGTTACCAGAGGATTATAACAAAATTACCTACATTAATTGCTTTCTGTACTACCCCTATCATATTCATGTTTGATGTACACATTTTAGTTGTTCACCCCACTAGTTACAACAAAACTTTTCAATCACCAGCTAGTGCTGATTGATATGAGTATCTTTTTGTTGCTAGTTAAAAAATTTGCTTGTACTACACACACAGACTGGTATTCGCTTTGGGAAAAAAAACTTATCCTGTGTGCAAAATACTTACCATGATGCTTCAACTAAAGTAACCATGTGTGTGTGGAAGAATTATCAACAGCAGTGGTGTTCCTAGTTACCAAATATGTTTGAACAGACGTTACCATCCTCCAATACTTGATGTTACCATGTTCATATTATGAATGCAGTTGAGGAGTTTGAGCACAAGTGGTGGGTGATGATGGAAGCGTATGGCCAGACTGACAACGAGCATTTCCAATGGCTGTGGGAGAACAGGAAGTGTTGGGTCCCGGTATACTATATGCACGATTTTTTCCCATTCTTGCAGACCACGGCAAGAAGCGAGGGTTTTAACTCTGTGCTCAAGAAGTATGTCAACCCAAACAACTCACTGGTCGAATTCGCACAACAGTACACTGCGATACAGGATAAGGTGATGGCTAGCGTGTCAAAAGAGCAGTTGGAAAAAGTGTACAAAGATATCGAAATGTACTCGATGAACCTGCTGGAGATGCAGGTGCGGGGGCTGTACACACATAACTTGTTTTGCAAGTTCCAGGTGGAGATGAAGGTGAAATCAGCATACACATGCGACACATTGGATGATGGTACTTTCAAGGTCAGCTCAGTGCGGGGGATAATACCAAAATATGGAGACAGAGACTACCATGTGCAAGCAAACATGGATGAAGAGACATACTCGTGTAGTTGCTGCAAGTTTGATCGTGATGGGCTACTGTGCGCGCACGTACTATGAGTTATGGACCAAATTGGGGTATACGAGATACCTGAAAAGTACATCCTAAAGAGGTGGACCTGGGATCCAGAGGAGGATCTTATTCAACCTGATTTCGAACAGCCGACAGTTAAGAAGTCAATGCCAAAGGAGGGGAAAAGCGTCATGCGATACACGTCAATTCTTAAAGAATTTAAGGCATCGGCCAAAGACGCTTGCCTAACAGATGACGGGACCAGATTGGCAAGAAAACACCTATATAATTTCAAGGAGGAGGTTGAAACCCTGAAGAACAATCAACTTAAAAAAGCAAGAAAGGAAAAGGAAGAAGCAAAAGGATCGTTTCAAGGACAGCCGGATCCTTGGTACATACCTGTGGGGCGGATAAATGAAGACAACCCTGTCACACAACACCAAAACGCCCCCGATGCAAGACATCCGGAGAACCTAGCCACACAGCAAACAAGTGTCACTAATGTGCAGCATCAGGAGAACCCCGCCAAACAACAAGAAAGTGCTACTAATGTGCAGCGACAGGGTAACCCTACCACACAGCAAGAAAGTGTGCGGGTGATGATACATGCTAGCAAAAACAATCATGCTTTTGTCATCCATCCCCCACAGCCTGATGCAGCTCCGTCCTCAAACACAAAGTTGATACTAGACCCTCCCAAGACTACAACGAAGGGGCGGCCAAAGTCAAAAAGAAAGTAGTCAGGTTTTGAGATTGTAAAATCCAAGCCAAAAAGGAAATGTGGTGTGTGCGAGAGTCTGGAACATGACAAACGCACATTTAAATCTCGCCTAGCAAGATAAATGAAGAAGGTGCTATTAAAATGGAAGATGGTGGCTGCATTTTTTCATGGACCATAATGTGCAAGCTAGAAGCCCCATAACATTCCAGTTATCAGTGTTGTATCATGGATTTATCATGGCTTTGTAATGCAAAAAGTGTATATCTATAATTTAAGCAAGCTATCAGTACCCTATTATGCCAGTTACCAGCAAATGTTTGATGGGATTGACATGGATTTGTAAATCTGAAATTTTTATATCTTAACCAAGCTATCAGTACACTATTATGCCAGTTACCAGCAATGTATGATGGAATTGACATGGATTTGTAAATCCAATATTTTTATATCTACATTTTTTGAAGGCTACCAGCACTGCATTGTATTACTTATGAACAAAAAATTAGGCCTGCTTGCACTTCTAAAAATTGATTATGAACAAATTATAATCATAGTAGTGAATTATATCATATAGTCAGTGACTTTGGACTGTGTATACTATAGTAAAACAGCATGTCAACACTTTGCTCCATGGCATTGTCATGACAGATTCATATAAAAAAGTTATCATCACAGTTTGGTAGAAGTTATCACACTGTCGTAAAAAAAATATCACCTCATCACCCGTTGCCGAACAGATGATAACGCCACTGTTTGCATTTGTTTTGATAATGATCTAACCACCTCAATGTCATAATTTTCCGGAGAGATGGAATTTGTTCATGAGTTAAGGCTGGAACATTTTTGCCATCCCACACTTCAAGGTATGTGCAAGCGAAAAATCCGCAATCAATGCTGAAATGTTTGTGATGAAAAAAACAACACAAAATCAGTTTAATTGGAGTTTGCGACCGGGTCAATAAACAGGGATGAGAAACATATAGTGGGATGTTAAAAAGAGAGTGAATAATCCACAACTAACCCATTATCCTGTTTCAACACATCAATGTACACAAGTTCATAGTCCTGAATCCGCTTATGCTTACCTTGTAATTTATCAACCACGCCTTCTTTATAGCGTTCATGTATCTTGTCGCATGCTCGAGAACAGAAGGACTATCTTGTTCACGCAATGAATCTAGAACTTCAAACCGCTTCACCGTAAGATTTAGTGACAACACATACCAATGCCCGTCATCTGGACCGCGGCCCAACTTTTGCAAAGCAGGGAATAGCAGCTGCAAAAAATTAAAAGGCAGTAAGCATAGAAGGAGTTGGAAAAGAAACAAAATTACCAAGATAACAAATGGTCATGAAATTCACATGGGAGGCAACTAGAAAAGGAAATTATCAGGGCAGAAAGGTCAAAGTTGCCAGTGTGCATGAAACAGGTTATCATGACATGAAGAACAAACAATATCCGCAAATAATAGGAAGTTACATGATATTAACAGGAAGTTACCAAGACACTAAGTGTAAAGTTACCAGATCCAGCAAACATAACATACCTGATCCTGGTGAATAAAAATGTAAGACTTGTCCCGTTGAAAATACTTCAATAAACACTTGGATTTGAAGTCTCCTATCAACAGATACACAGATAGCACCCAAGGGAAGATGAGCCTGTTTGGCGTTTCCTTATACTGGAGAACGCGAACATTAACTCGGCAATGCTGGTTGATAGTTGCCCAACTCCCTTCACACAATTGGCAAGCTCACCGAGGGTGACCCACCTACCATCAATCTCGATGACCCTAACACTACAAAATGCAAAAAAAAAGATTTAAAAAATACATTTCAAAAAATGGCACACAAATAATGATTTATGTTAAAAAAGATGAGAAAAGGATGGAAACATACTCTTTAATCTTAGAGTTAGAATCAGTAGTATGCTTGATAACTTCATTGTAAACATACTCTTCCTCCTCAGTGTGAGGGTGGCAAAAGGCGGGAGCAGGAATTTGGACGGATGGGTGACCCTAACTTTCCAAATAAAGGATTTAGGGGTTGAACTGCGTACTAAATGCTTTGTGCGAGGTGGTAACTCTGGTGTAACAAATGTTGGACTTTGAGGGTTGTCTCATAGAAACGGAAAAAAACAGAAAAACATGAGTTATCAGCAGATGGGAGAAAGAATTATCAAGTGATGGGTCAAAACTTATCAACTGCCACATGTATTGATTATCAAGTGGTGGTCCATAGTTGAAAAACAAAGAAAGGGGTTTGTGCAAGGGTTGCAATGTTCATGGAGCAGGAAAAAAATCACCTATTTGAACATTAGATTTCCTTTTTAATGATGGATTGTCATGCTCAAATTCTTCCCACCACATGAGAACCTCATCATCGTCAATCTCAACATCATACACTTGCACACAACCAGCTTCCGGTGTTACTTAAATAAAAAAGAGCGATGAGGACATGAACAGTAGTGATAAAACAAGATAAATTATTGCAAAAAAACAAGTATTAAAAATTGAGACAAGATATAAAAAGTTATCAGGAACACAATATAGAAGATACCAGGTAATGTGAATGTGGATTACCAGCACACATGTATGGGCCTTTTAAGGAACAAATTAGATAACACTGGTGCATAACGAGGAACATCTGTGATATCAACAAATCATCATAACAGGTAAAAAAAGAAGACCAAAAAGAATTGTATAGCCCAGAATTGGTAAAGACTGCATATGTGGCTGGAGTTATGGTGTCAATGGATCATAAATTGTCAGGATTTGAACATTTGAGTTACCAAGATAGTGTCATATAGACTTATCAGGGTGATTAAAAAATGAGGGAATAATAAAAAAGTTCAGATGAATAAGAGTACACACCTGCTACTACCAGTGCAGTATTGTTTTGTAAGCATGACAATAAATTAAGGAAAATAAATAGGCAATGATAGGAGATGTACGTATCACGCGCTTACTAAAAGTCACTAACGGATAACATCGGCTTTCAAAACTGACAAAGTTACCAGGGGGAAAGAGGATGGAGTTATCGTCTATGCTAGCATCGTACAAAATATTGTAGCGGACACAACAGAAATATATATTCCGGACACTGAAAGCACATATGTTCATTTACATCACACAAAGCATAGAAGTAGTATTACATTCATCCATACATACAGAATGATAGCAAGTTCCAAACACATAAATAAAAAGAGCACACCAAGGCACAAACAATACGATGAACACTGACATATCTCAATCCATCACTCTCGCTGCATAAAAGCGAAGACACAAGGTCTTCACTTATCAGAGTTGGGTGGCGGAGCCCAAGCAACCGGTTGCGCCTTGGTAACTTTCATCACTGCCTTGCCCTTCGAGCCAGCATCAACGAGAGCTGCGAGCCCTACAATGGCGACAGGGCCAGTAGCTGGTGCTGCAGGTGGTACTTGAGCAGATGGCGCCGCCGCAGGTGCTTCTGGTGATGCAGTTGGTACTTGAGCAGATGGCGCCGCCGCAGGTGCTTTTGGTGCTGCAGGTGGTACTTGAGCAGATGGCGTCACCGCAGGTGCTTCTGGTGCTGCAAATGGTACTTGAACAGATGGCACCGCCGCCGATGCTTGTGGTGCTGCAGGTGGTACTTGAGCCAATGCTGGTGCAGTTTGAGCCGTTGCAGTTGCTTCAGTAGATGGTGGCACTTGTGGACTCGCACCAAAGATGGCATCAAGCCCAAGAGAGCAGCTAGGTGACGTAAAATTACCATCGTATTCTCCAGCTCCAGGGGTGCTCGACTCCAACATAGGGTCAGCTACTGCTTCAAATATCACAAGTAACACACAAATAAGGAAAAAATGCATCAGGAAAACATGTAGAGGACATTGTATTTGTTAGTGCCAGAACATTAACTTGAGTTATCATGGATTAAACAAACAAGTTATCAACATAAGAAAGTTAAGTTACCAACCTGTGCCAATAGGATTATGGGCATCATTCTCTTGACCTCCAACTGTAGCCGTATCAATAGGCATATTGACTCGGGTACCTCCCACAACTTTCTCAGTGACACAAACGACTACAACGGAAAAATATTCAACACATCGTCAACATAAAACATCATAACATACAAGAAACAAAAACAAAGGTGATGGCGAACAGAAATACCTTCACTTTCATCATGCACTCTATTTGGGATAACTTCATTTTCACATTCAACAGCCACAGCCACGCTGGCGATATCTTCAACAACAACAGTAACAGTTGCCGCTGCAGCAAGCTGAAAAACAGCGTCATCAGAAACACCAGCCAATGTTGCCGCAACAGCATCAGATGCGCCCTTGCTAGATGCTGCTGCTTTTTCAGACGGAGATGTCGCCGTGGGAGATTCATCAAGATGGATAACTTCTGTTGTCTCCGATGGCGTTGTCTGCGACAATGTTGCCCTTAGTCATGGAGAGGATCTGGTCTTGACGAATTTCACCTTTTTCACAACACTTTTATCTTTTAAATGACTGAAAAGATCGGTACACTAGGGTAGTAGTGAGATTACACATGTTGTTAAACCTAAGTTACCACATGTTTCAATCAAAAAAAGATGTCACATACTTCAGGTATTAAGTAGCATCCAGGGAAAAAAATTACAGAGTTATCAAGGACTAGAAATATAAAGTTATCAAATGATATGAACAAAAAACCAGCAAATAGTTTTGAATAACTGCAAACTAGAAAGGTATGTGAACACCTTTTTCCTGATACACTTGGTGAACCCTTAGCAGCAGCAACTTGTTTCATAGGCGCACTGAATGAAAAAATAACCAAATGTTACAAGCACATACAACTATCAAGATTGGTAACTCTAAATTATCAGGGGGGCAAAGTTGAGTTATCAATGTTCATCAAAATAAGTTATCAGACAACAAGAACAAAATAACTACTGAACATAAACGAAAGTACGAATGTGAATACATTTTCACTGGTGCAATCCCTGACTCCTTAGCAACAACAGATTTTTTGCCGGGTGCCCTGCAAAGGAAAAATGAGCAAGTTGATTACCAGCATGAAATTACCCAAACTACCTTACTCAAACAACTGTATTTACCATGTTGTTTCAGGCACATAATTGATAAAAAGGACCATGGAAATAATCATTCTCCTACGTGGGGCCTCCTTCCGCACGGTGGATAGTGGGACGGAGACACCGGTTCCCTTTTCAGCCACACGTATACCAAGCTCCTGGACCAAACTTTCTTCACAGCTAAATGAATCTCAGATGCTGATAGTGCAATTGGTGAAGACGGCCTTTGCAATGGGCATGGAGGCACAACTGGTGAAGTTGGACGGGGGGTGATGGCGCAGTTGGTGAAGCTGAACGGGAGGGTGATGGTAGCCTCAATTTCTTGCGCCTCTGGTAAGCCAAATTTTTCAGAAGCTGAGTACCGCACCACTTGACAGAAGATTCAGTGGCCGCCTCAGCTTGCGTGTCTGTCAGACCTTGCTGGCTAAGCCCTCCATCGCCTGATTCGACGGATGCTGCATGAGATGTGCCAGTGAGTAAGATCTGAGACTCATGGAGGTTATCATCGACAGGGCGAACAGGAGTGTCTTCAACATCTGGTCATGTGCCATCATGAGCTTTGACAGTTGCACCATCAAGATGTGTGGTGTCATCATCAGCTGGACCGTTGCCCATATCTACATCCACGGTACCACTGCCTGAAGCAACAAAAGGATCTTTACGGCGACGACGAACAACTCGATAGTCCATATCATTAAAATCGTCATCATCATCGGAGTCAGCGTCAGAATCAGAATCATTGCCTCCGTGATACTCGTCATCACTGTCAGAATCTTCAGCAACATTCTTTCCAGTGCTTTCTGGCCGCCTGCCTTGCGATGAGCGCGTAGTCCTTGACGTCGTACGGGTGGCAGAGGAGAGAACGTTCAATCCAGCGTCTAGCTGACGGGATGCATCTGAATGGCCCTCATCATCTAAAGCGGTGAATGATTCCACAAGATTGCCTAGGATGCCAGCCATGGCAAACGTGAACCGAGCAACTATCTGAGTTGATTTGGCAAATTTCTGTTCAACATAAAAATGCAAAAAAAATAGAAATAACTAGTAAGTTATCACCAAAATGCAACAAAAGTCATCGTAAGTTAACAAAAAAGCACACACAAAGGAACAATACCAAAAACAAATGTGTGGTGTCGTTGCAGTAAACAAATGAATGTATTCATGATTTAGCAAACATTCAGTCACCATGAAAATGAAGATCAATGTCCGAGAAAGCTAAAACAGCACAGTTAGATATCGGCAAAAAAACTTAAGTTATCTAAGAATCATCACAATGAATGCAACCAAAGTTATCATGATATCAAGTTATCACAGGAATGCTACAAAGTTATCAAGGCATTGCACTAAGAATTATCACATGGTTGCATCATAATTATCATCTTTTATAGAGGATATGACACATTGGAAACAAACAAATTAGTAAAGAGTGTCAAGTTGGCATCACAAGAGGGTCACCACATTGAGTGCAACAAATAAGTTATCAGCCAATGAAAGAACATAAAATAGCAAAAAAATCAAGAAACTAGGTTACATGCTCACCTCTTGACTGCAGCTTGGGGCAGTATGAACACGCATAAACTTGTCAAGACCTTCTAGACCACCAAACAGACAGAAATTCATGCCAAACTCAGGCTTCAACTGGAAAAAATGTAGCGACATGCATTGTTGAAGAAATCGTTAACTGGTAGCTGCTCGGTTGGCTACCGAGTAGGGGATTAATAGGCTAATCGGCAAGTTAATCGGCCATTTAATCAATTAATCGGACGATTTATCGGTTTATCGGCTACTCGACGAACCTATGAGCAGGGATTAATCGGCAAGTTAACTGGTTAATCGGATGAATTCTTGAACAGGGGCGACATGACAGATAAGTAACAACAAAAAACAATGAAAAGAAAATGCAGTTGCAAAGCAGTATGTGAACTGAAAAACATAGATATAGATTACCGGTAGTTTCCCGAAAGAAACTTTGTCAGCCTGAATATCCTTGTTGAGGACAAGAGTTATCAGCTTCTTTGTCCAGACATTGATGGAAAAAGGACCATCAGGCAATACGATGCCAAGTCCAGAAAGATCAATCGCATGAATGTACAGTAGCTGATAAGAAAAACACAAGCATCATGGTAAACACAAACAAAAATCAGACACAAAATGACAAAGAAATGACAAATGAGAAAAGAGAAGGTAAGAGGAAAGCATCGTCACTTACATTGTAGAAGAGAAGGCAACCCCTGGTAGGCTTGCGTTTCAGCAGCGCCTTGTGTAGTTCATCAGCAATAAATTTGGACCAATTGAGATTTTTAATACCATCGATGTCATGCTACAAGTTAAAAAACAAAAAGAAACTGAAGTTCACCGAATGCACCACAATAAAATATGAAAGTTACCACACTGACATATAGTAAAGTTATCAGGCACACAAGAAAGAAAATGACATAATTACAAAAATACTTACCAGCACAGCATACCATCGGGGGCTAACTTTGTTGGAGGTGGTCGGGGCAATGACCGTATCCCCTGCAAGCAGAAGCCACATACGCTTGAAAGTATCATCAGAATTTTCAGAACCCTTTATGAGATCAACGACATCAGTCATTTTAGGGGCATATCCAAGCTCGCCAAACAACTCAAGCCCTAACTCAATATCAGCTTCAGAAGGGAGGTTGTAAGGGACATCATTCCCTCCACGCGGCACGCCCATAACACGATGCACGTATTCCTCATTGACCGGAAGCCTGCCTCGGCCTGGTACGACCACCTCACGCGAATTGGGGTCGTAGAGATCAGCAAGCCACACACTGCGATTGTTGAATAGATGGTCACATTGGATATTCCGATGGCTAGTTAAATCCATATCATCAATGGCACCCTTCCTGTCATCATTCATGTCCTTGCATGCTAGAAGAAGCGAACTGGGTGAGGCTCTGTTCCGCGGAGGAGGGCGTTTCGCCTTTTTCGAAGGAACCTCATCGATTCCATCACCATCTCCTTTGCGCTTCCTCGGCATTGTCTCCCTGACACGTAGGAAAAAAGGAAAGCGAATGAAACCATTAGATGACTTTGAAAAACTGATATCACAATTAACTGCAACATTTATAAAACTGGTGTTTGACAAAGCAATAATACAGTTGATAAAAGGAAGCAAGCAAACTGCACTTGGTTCATCGCTCCTGCTAAAAAAAGTAAAACAGATGGCACAGGTATATAAAAGCATGTGTGACTGATAATTGAGGCACAATGCAATTGGTAAGTTACAACCAAATTACCAGTGATAAGAAATAGCATTCACACATGTTCATTAATAAACCAACCAGACAAATGAATGAGAAATGAGCATTGTGCTGCATGTAGTTAGTCTAGAAAAACTACTGGTAACTACAGTAAGATGACAGTGGTAAGTGTAATACCATCATCATGATAATTTAACCATAACAAGACAACACCAATAAATAACAGAGTTTCAGCATCTGGTAATTTGAGTGCAATGTCATTGGCAAGTTCAATATAAACATCATGATATTTGAACAGAACAAAGACATCACAAGCAAATCAAGCATTGTAAACATGCTAATTGGAGCACCACAAAGCCTAATCAATAGACACACCGCATCAAACAAAACCAACATAAAACAACATTATGTGAAAAAACTTAGGGTTACTTTTCAAATACACAGCCACTGATGCACAACTTGAAATCCATAAACACCAAACACTATTGGATGTCCTAAACATCCACATCCACAACACTAACACCAGACCAAAATCCTTATTAGAACCGACCACACTTACCATCACTAAGACCTATCCACACCCACGCTTACCACAAATTAAACCAGATGTCCGAACCAAATTCAACTGGAATTAGAAGGCGACCTAATGTAACCTAATAGCAACAACAACGGCCAGAATCGAAGGGTCCGAGCACCAAAAATCAACGGCGAAGCATGAAGGTGGAGCGACAGGAAATACAGAGCGGGGCGGGTGGGTGGGTGGGGGAAGGGAGGATGCGCTGCTCAACGCCGACTCAGAAACTAGAAGCCGGCCTTAATCTAACCTAATGGGAACAACAAACCACCGGATTTGAAGGCTCCGTGCAGCCTAAATCAATGGTGGACCGGCGGCAGAGCAAAACATGAAGGGAACAGGGGTGGGGAATGCTTTCCTCACCGCAGATTCAGACGCCCTCCGCCGCGAACCGGAACGCGCCACCACCAGGAACCGTCGCAGACGAGGGGGAGGGGGAGCGAGAGGGGATTTGAATGGAAACCGCAGCAGCAGAGGAGGAAGAAGTAATGCGTGCGAAGAGGGAGAGGGGGCGAGTGGGGATCGTGCGCATTGGGCGAGACGGGCGGTTTCGGGGGGACCCACATGTCAGCGACGGAGAGTACACATAACGGCTAGCGCCACCCGCGCTGCGCAACAGGGACGATGCGGGGCGTTGGATGCGGATCGAACGGCTATTGCTTCGTACGCGCCTGTTGTAAACTACCAGTCGGCAGGTGTTTATTTCTCGATAAAGATATATTATAACTTATACTTCAATGATATAATTCAGATGACGTAAGAGGCTCATTTCAAGTGATGCAACAGGTCAACATCCACCAGGAGCAATATATGGAAAATGGGGATATTTACCACTCTGTAGTAACCAGGGATGCAGACCAGTTAAAAAATTGATATAGAAACATGTATTTACAAAAACATATAACATATTTCTCTCTCAATTTCTATCCTTGCAAACCTACAAACCTTAAGCATGCTTCAGCGACGGTGGTGAAACGTAGGCAAACCTACAAACCACAACCCTTAAACACACAAAAATCTGGCACTTTTTCCGGTAATACAAATAAGATAATTAAGCGTAGGCAATTGTATATAGAACTTTCTTTAGTGATGGTGGTGAAATAATTATAAATAGTCACCGCATGACACGCTAGGCCTTCTTCTCGAGCAGTAAACAAATTTTCAGAAAACCAGTGAATAATTAAGTGACATAAGGCTAATGATATGCACATATTGAACCTACATAATATTAAAGCATACCTAGTGGCTGATAGGAACACAAACCAGGACCAGCATGTTGATTCAGTGAAGAAAGGCCAGTACTCTTATGAAGATATTCAGAGATTAACCATGTGTGATCAGTTTGTAGAAGTATTCTACATATGGTTATACCAAAAGGTCACCTATACATCCGGATTCATAACTATAAATGTTCAAAATGAAGTCCCCTCGGGCGTCTGCTTTTCTGCTTTGTAATTAACTACATAGATTATGAATTCTTGAGATAATTGTGCGTGCGTTCTTCAATCTTCAGTCTTGACACACAAGGCTTCACTGACATTTAGAAGTATGACTCTGGATTGGGGAATAATAATTTGTTTAAACAAGCAGGAAAAAAGGGGTTGTCCAGGTTGCTCAATCTTGAAATCTGCAGGCCGCCAATGAAAGCTAGATCAATGATGAAAAACTGAGAGCGGCCCCCGCGCCGTCCTCCCCAGGGCGGCTCGGGCGGCGACCCCCTCCCCTCCGGCCGAACCTCCCCTTCCAGCCACCCCCCTTCCTCCCGCCGCCGCCAAAAGCTTCTGCCGGGCGAAGCCCGCGCGGATCTGGCGGTGGCAGGCCGTCGTTCCTCGTGCAGACCGCTCGCGGGCCGGGGGAGCTCCGTGGGGCGGCGGGCGGCACGACGTGACTCCGGCGTGCGTCGCTTCTGCTGGTGGTGGTCGGAGACAGTGGGGCGGATGCGTTCGCGGCTCCCTTCCGCTGGCCTTCCCCGAAGCAGCGTCTCCCTACTGTTGGCGACCGGTGGGCGTCGGGGATGGCTGCTGGTTTCGGCTCAGCTGTGTTCAGCGGAGGTCGCTGTGAGGCGCGGGGTGGCGGTGCTCGCCCTTGCCCGAGGCGCCGCCGTCCGCTCTGGCTTGTGGTTCTGCCTTCTGGCGGTGCGGGCGTGGGCGGCGCGCCTGTCGGATTCGGCTTGGCCCGATCCGGTGGGGAGCGGCGGGGGGCAGGTTGTATCCTGCCGGATCTGGCCTGCGGCGACCCGGATTTGGTCATGTGTGGCGATGGGGCTGCAGTGGCCCTTCTCTGTGGTGGTGCAGGGAGCGGTGCTACGAGGTCAATTCGATGCTTATTGGAAGTGGTCTGCTCATTTGGGCGAAAGCCCCTGCTCCTGCCGGAGCCGGCGCCGGCGACGCCTACGGGCGCCGCTAACCTCCTTGGAGGCGGCGCTGTCATGGTGACTACCCCTTCACATCCCAGGGGAAACCCATGTTCCAAGCCCATCTGGAATGGACGATCGCGGCGCACATTGTGTCGCATCCCTTCTTGAAGGCATCGTCTGGGTTAGGCTCGGTTGGTCTCTGTGGTGGCTGCTCGCTGCGGGTTTGACGGTTGTGGTGGCGCGGCCGGCTTAGCGCTGATGGTGGTTTGTGCTTTGTTGGCGAGGAGGTGGTGCTTTGTATGCGAGATCATGGCTCAGCCTTGCTCTGGATTGGTTCTGATTTTCATCCGAAGCCGGGTTAGCGGGGTCGTTATCCTACTCAATGGATCACCTCGTTCCCATATGGCACCTCTACCTCTGCTGGGTGTTGTTGGGTGGCGACCAGATGGCCAACGTTCAAGGCTCTCCTTGCTTGGTCAGATGAAGATGTAAGTTGAGGTCCTCCTCCTGGCGGGTTGTGCTGATGAGATTTGTGATGGCGGTCGGTGGTGTTGGTGCGTCCAGCTCCGGATTGTCGGAAGGTCTTCTTCTCCCTGTGTGCCCTTTTCTCGGCGGGTCTTCCGGTGGTTCTGTTGGATGTGTGTGTGTGTGTGTGTGTGTGTGTGTTTTCGGTTGCATCTCTTCTCTTGTTTTCCCCGTGTACTCTGGTTCATTTGAACCTATCTTGTATGGAGCCGCGAGGCTTCTAGGCAAATTCGATTGAATATATTCAGGTGGAGGGCTTTGCCCTCCCCCGGTGACCTTCAAAAAAAAAAGCTAGATCAATGATCAACTGCATAATTGAACATCATATAGACATATGATTTAAACAAAAAAAAAATACAGAGAAAAGCAGAGTTAGAGGTTTTGATTCCTCGAATTTCCAAGAGGTTATGAGGTATAAGAGATACAGGGGAACGGGAAAATGCTCAATAGAAATCACTTGCATGTCTGATCAGCGGTGAGGAGTATTGATGTGTGACCCTTGGCTGATCTGCCTCTTGCACTCGATACAGCGCTACTGGGCGTGGTCGCAAGGCAGCCAACACGCCCCCATTGTAGGCGATGACGCTGAAGCACTAATCGGCCATGCAATTTTTTTCCAAACGATGGGTTCCAAGGCGCTCGTGGTACCGTCGGCGTGTGCCTTATCACCTAGTAGAGGATCTCGCAAGTAAAGACAACAAAACAAGTGGATACAGATGAGGGCGGCGTCGCCGAATCATGCAAGGAGTGTGCGCAGCGCCGGCGGCCAACCACACAAGGGGCGGGGGATCCGAGGCAACGCATCGAAAGGAGGAGGAAGAGGAGGAGGCGACAGGTGGTGGCTCGGTGCCGAGTATAGGTCGCTAAGACGTGGCAATGAACGACTGGTGTAGGGCAAAATCGATGTTCACTCGCTGACTTATGGGGACCACAGCGAAATTACAGACCCGACGAGCCAGATCGCTCCATTTCGTGGGAGCTTAGTAACTGAAGAGATACTATATACCTTTTGTTGCAGTTGTTGACGCGTCCACTGTTTTATTTCTTTTCCTCTTGTGTGAAGCAACGTATTACCATGAAAAAAAGTGTGAAACAATGTCCGCCGTTGAAATGTGTTGCCGATGGAGCCGCCGGCTGCGCGCGCGGCTTCTAGAACGAACGAGAAAACACGAACGACCATGGTGGTGTGCTGTGCATCAACTTGGCGGACCTGTGGGATGAGCCACGACTAGGAAACGTAAGCACACACCGCCGCGCGCACTGCTACTGTCTACGCGGGAGATTTAGCATGCACATGCGGTCAACATCGGTAACCGCCTGGATCACATGGTCTCGTTGAGTGCAAGAGCAGAGAGCAGGAAGCCACGCAGCTCGAGAGCTTGCAGATTAAAAATGCCATCAAAACCCAGATCTGTGGAGTAGATTAAACTCAAAGAACTACCCAACCCATAACGTAGAAGTGTTTTTGACACTAGGCGCGTCGGTGCACCGGCCGGAACTGCCTGCGATTTGACACTAGACTCCTAGCTAACAACGGCCGAATCGGCTTGGTATACGTAGCACGTCTCTCTCGAGAGCGCTGGATCACGCCATGGCAAAACCGCGTGACAGTACCGGCCGGTTCGGGCCCTGCCGTTATCCAGAGGAGTCGATGCTGCCCGTCCTAGTACACGCAAAGCTGTTCCTAGAATTTGATGGACGGCAAAGCTATTGATAACCCTTTTTTTTCGGGTAAAGCTACGGATAACCGATGATTGTTTTTTGTTTATTGTCAGAGAGGATAACCAATGGGTACGTTCCACAGACCTGATTTTATTATTTAAAATTGAAGTATTACGTCCTCTCGGTTTATAAGGTTTGTGTGTATCTCTAGGTTGATAAATACATCAACGTACTACAAGTGATATATCACAAAAAATATATCATTAGAAGCTTCGAATCGTCTACTTTCTAATGGTATAATATTTAGACTATACAACTCATCTTATGCTTGTGAAATTATACGCCTAGAAATACACGCAAGACATATTATTTACTTAAGCTTCATTTCTTTGCAAAAATATCAACATGGTATACCTGTAAAAAGACTTCAACATCATGGCCTCTGCCGGTGGCGGATCTAGAAATAAAATGAAAGGTGTGCACACTTTGCAAAAATTGAGATCAATCTTAGTTGGCTTGGATGGGCCTTGAGAATCAACTAATTTTTACATAGGATGTGATACATGCTGGTCGGAGCTCTTCGTCTCCGACCTCAGGGCGGCGAGCACCCTCATCTACCGACATGGTACTCTTCTCTGACAAGGTGGCAGTTAGTTCTTAATGAACGGGGACATGTCGTCAACAATCATGCATGCCATGCAGGACATAGGATTGTGGAGGGTATTGAGGTACCGTATCCATTTCATTGGGCCGGTCCGTGTCTGTGTGGTCTGTGGTAAAGAGGACGTACAGGGATCGAACCAGAATGGAGGTGGTGGTGTGCGATGTCACATTGTCATTATCGAGGCTGCATTTACTCGCCATGAAACCTCTGGTCTAGTGGAAGACCGCGGCTCTTTGATTCGCTCGCGGGCATTTCCACATCTACGCTACAATAGATAGAACCAATGGGAGGCGTGATGCTGCAGATCTCCGATCCGTGCTGGTCTCGATGGCGGAATGGGAGGCGCGCATGGCGAAGATCGCGGAAGGGAAACACGATGAAGTTGGCCAGACTGCGAGAAACCAGCTCGTGGTTTGCAAGCTCGAGCGAGCTAGCTAGGGCGGCAATTGTGGTGACTAGGTAGTTGATCAATCAAGGAGGCATGACTGTTTCCTAATACAAGGCAAAGTACTCGATAGAAATCGTGCTTCAGGCTATGGAGGAAACGGAATCAATGGACCCAGTCCAGCGGCAGAAGTGGGCAATATACAGATCTCGTGGTCGGGCACGCCATGGCTCAAAGGAGGATGCGGTGGCAGTGGTGATGGCATTGGCATCGCGAGGGATGCAGGAGATGTCCATTGTGCTGGAGGATGACGAGGAAGCAAGGCCGAGGAGCAAGAAGGGGATACGGGATATCACGCAACTGCCTCGACATATACCTAGCCATTTGTCGGGCCGGGTCGGGCCTCGGGCCGAGCCTACCAAAGCCCGACGCAAAAATCATGGGCCCACGCCCAGCCGATGGGCCAAAAAATCAGGCCCAAGCCCGACCCATCACGCAAAGAGCCCGTCGGGCCTCAGGACGGTCCTCTTCCTTAAACTGTGAATATGACAGGCCCGGGCCCGACCATCGGGCTGAAAATCTAGGCCTAGGCCCGACCCGTGGACAAGGTCGGGCCGGGCTGCCCATGGCCAGGACTACCTCCACATTCCCCTTAGTTCCCACGTCACTCTGCGCCCTCATCCTCAACTCAGGCGAGCAAACGAATCAATGTACCATCAACGTTGAGACGATGTTAAGTTGTGAAGGTAGCTTATATTGCAAAAATTTACAAATTTAGGCTCCAAATTAGACTTGTTATCATAGACAATGGCGGTGAACAACAACATATTCATAGAAAAATTATCTGAGTGCAAGAATCTGTCAATTGCATATAGAACAAAACAATTTTTTGTCTAATGTAAGCACAAAGTGTATCTAAATCCCCAGTCGATCGGTTAAGAAAACGAACCGATTCCGAGCAAAATCCCACGAGCGGAAATGCTAACCAGCAATAACATATTCTATCGTAACCTACCTGATTCAAAAGACATGTACAAGTCCTGGATTATACTGTAGTAAGAAACAGAGATATCCACCTAGCCAACTAGACGAACAGCTCGAGCAAGACAGGCAGCCGGTCGGCGGCGGCCTGGTGCCCCGCCTCCTGATCCGACAGCGCGACCCACCGGTCGAGCGCCATCTCCTCGCGGTGCCGACGCATGTGGCCGCCGAGCGCCTGGCCCGTCTCGAAGCCCAGCCCGCAGATGTGGCAGTCGTGCTGCTGCCTGTCCTCGCGCCTTTGCCGCTCCTTGATGGCCCTGGCAACGCCGACGCCGAGCTCCAGCCCGTGGCGGCCGCGGAGGTGGCTGGTCCGGTGGCCGCCCAGCGCCTGGAACGTCTCGAAGGCCCGGCCGCAAGTCTTGCAGACGAAGTCCCCTTCCCCTGACGTCGCCACTACTCTCCTCCGCCTTGTCCTCTTCCCGGGCGCCGCCGGCCTAGGCGCACCGGTGCCCGAGTCGTCCGACGCCGAGGAGTCTGTGCTGAGGGACAGCGCCAGCGAGACGGTTGGCTCCTCCTCCCTCGCGCGCTTCATCCCTGCTCCCATGGAGATGGATTTGCTGCTCCTCTTGATGATCTGCTGGATTTTGATTGATGCTCTTTTGCGGCGTTGTAGTTGTGTGAGAGGCTGAGAGTTCGGTAGGAGAATGAATGGATGGATGAATCGGCAGGGGAGACGGCCGCGCTTATATATAGGCTGTGTAGCTGGCATGCGTGTTGCTGCCGGGGGACCTTACGTGTGTGCCCACTTGGTGCGTCTGCGGACCAATCGTCGGAAGCCACCACGACGTTCGCGACGTGACTGATTGGATATTTCAGTCGTGCGTAGCGCGGCCGACCGGAGACAAATGTGTGGTGCGGATTAGCGTCACCTGTCACGCCACAAGACGCGTGGCGGCGCGCCGCTGCTTGGCCGCCGGGACGGTGGGCGGGATTCAGCGGTTCATCCATTAACCGGAGCGAATAATTTAGTCCGGGCTGGCCGGCGGCGCGATTGTGAGCGTGAGGAAGGATCTGGAACATTCCAGAGCCTGGGAAAGGATCTTTGACCGAGCAGGATATTTCAGACTTGTGAAGGTACTTCTTTTTTACAGAATGACGACACTGCGCGTCTGTGCGTACGTGCGTGCGTGCTTCACAAGTATGCGAGTTTACTACCTTCTCTATATTTCTATCGACAGAAAAATGTTAGGGTCATGACACATGGAATGATGCTGGCTTTCTTCTATCGAAAGAGGCTTTCATGGCATAACTTTAAGTTATTATACAACTTAATGTTATTAGTCTATTTGACGATTAGAGTTAAATCATGGAAAACATGCCTGCCATCCTTTTTGAGTACTCCCTTCATAAAGAAATATAATAGCATTTAGGTCATTACTTTAGTGATCTAAACGCTTTTATATCTATTTACAGAGGGAGTATTTGTTAGGGAGGAATGAAAACATACTGAACTAGTATCTCCTTTCATTGTCGATGTTATCTTATAGGAAGCCCCCAATTTTATGTTTATGTGTCTTTTAAAGTTTATGGGGACAGAAGTATCACAACACTCGGCTGATGAGGTGGTTGAAGTTAGAGAAACAATAAAAGTTAACAAATGCCCTCAAAAAATTAAAGAATAGAACCAAAAAAGGGGAGCTTGGCGAAAATCCCTAGCCAATAATTGTCGAAGGTTTGCTACTATACAAGAGGAGTTGTTAATTGACTAACTGTACCTCGTCCCTCTCCTTCCCTCGAACAAATGATGGCGCCAACAAGTATGCCAGCAAATTCCACGTGGTACCTCAAAGGGGAGTTGATGATTGCACATCTTCCATCCTCTCTCAAACAAATGATGGTGTCAACAAGTGGGACAGTGAATTCACCTTGTAGTACCTCCAAAGGGGACACTAGTAGAAAAATGACCTAATATGTGAAACATTAGTACCGTTTGGCATATGAGCCGGCACTAATGCTCCCATTAGTGCCGGTTCAAATGACTTGGCGGGAGGTGACCTTTAGTATCGGTTCTTTGGGAATCTTTAGTACCGGTTCGTGCCACGAACCGGTACTAAAGATGCTGGTGCCCGGCCAGCACCTTTAGTACCGGTTCGTGGCACGAACTGGTACTAAATAGGTTGTGGCAGGCGCTATTTTTAGTCCCACCTCGCTCCCCTAACAAGAATTTGACCACCTTAAGTATGTTACTTCTCAAACCATCTCAAGCATTTGGTCTTCATTGAACTCTATGTGTAGGATCTGTGGCTGCAATAGGAGTCTTCGCCGGTTCTTAAATCGGTGGTAGATTCCTATTGATGATTTAGATTCTATACAAAAAGATCGTTGATGATCAATGTATTTTTTATATGTACTTCTGTGTAGCAGTAGTGCGCGTTCTAGCTGAAAGGCGATACTGATCAATGTATTTTTTTTCTGTGTTCAGAAGCACAACTTAAAGAAGAAGAGGATGAGGAGGAGGAGGAGGAGGAGGAGGAAGAAGAATAAGAGCAGGAGGAGGAGGAGGAGGAAGAAGAAGAAGAAGAAGAAGAAGAAGAAGAAGAAGAAGAAGAAGAAGAAGAAGAAGAAGAAGAGGAAGAAGAAGAAGA
>NC_041389.1:671579767-671589327 GCF_002162155.2 Triticum dicoccoides | reverse complement strand
AAGAAGAAGAAGAAGAAGAAGAAGAAGAAGAAGAAGAAGAAGAAGAAGAAGAAGAAGAAGAAGAAGAAGAAGAAGAAGAAGAAGAAGAAGAAGAAGAAGAAGAAGAAGAAGAAGAAGAAGAAGAAGAAGAAGAAGAAGAAGAAGAAGAAGAAGAAGAAGAAGAAGAAGAAGAAGAAGAAGAAGAAGAAGAAGAAGAAGAAGAAGAAGAAGAAGAAGAAGAAGAAGAAGAAGAAGAAGAAGAAGAAGAAGAAGAAGAAGAAGAGGAAGTAGTTTATTTTTAGTAAATGCTTTAAACTAATTGAATTAATATAACTAGTTTATTTTTAGTAAATGCTTAGTTGAATTAATAGAAGTAGTTGAATTAATTGAATTAGTAAGTGATTAATGTTTCGCCCAATATGAACAAACGAAATGTCGTCTGACGACGGAAAAAATTTCATTATGTGCGAATACTGTGAAGACCAACGCGGCCAGTGCGACAGAAATTTCCTTGTTGATGGTAGGTGATTCAGCATCAAGCTGAATGAGACTTTCGAATTCGATACAGTAAGTCACAACGACAAGTCTGTTTTCGTAATTAAGCATGACTTATATATGCTTCATTTGCCTGACTTATAATTTTTAATTTTCACTATTCTACTAGCGCATCTCGTGCCATGCAAGAATTTTTATCTTGGATAAGATAGGTTTCAAAGATATGGAAACTATGGAGGTAAAGAGAGCTTGCCTGAAAACTGAGCATGATGGTTATACTTTCAACGTCAAAGTATACAATGCACACACGTACACCTATTTTGAATGCAAAACTTGGCAAGCACTATGCAAGGCTTATGCATTTGAGCCTGGTATGGTTATCACCTTTGATATTCGTCCGGAAGATGATATTGAAGGTAATAGAGATATATGGGTCGATGCGCAGACGCCTCCAGTTCTATCATTATGTGAGTTCTTCTCAACTATATTTTTGTCTTTGATATTGCTTATTAAAAAATAACTGATAACTAATTTATATTGACAGCTTATCTCCATTCAACCAAACATGTCCGACGCTTGGTAGACAGGACCTACTACTGTCCCGGAGCTGAACTAAACTACGAGGAGATAAGTTATTATGTTTCATGGCTTGAGGATCTTCATACTGTCAAGACAAATTTTCTTCCTGCACTTAGAAATGTTAGTACTCAAAACGTGCGACCAATAGTGATGGTATTGAACTACGGTCACATCTATTTAGGAATGATGGTAAGATATTTACTATTTGTCCTCAGTGCATATTTTGCATACATAATTTTTTCCTAAACTTTCATTGCTAAGTATATTAATTAAGTACTATACAATGTTCTTCAACAGGGACTCCCGATGACAGTTGTGCCTCAAGGGATCGAGACTAAAGGTCAGATGTCAATTGTTAGCTTACGTCCAAGATATCCTGCATTGCACATGAATGCATTCAGGATTTCTAGAAGTGATGAATGCTTAATAGTGAAAGATTGGAGGAAAATTGTTAATGATCGCAGAGAAGTACTAGGGGGCAGCAATGAGAAGCGCATCCCACGATTAGGAGACATGTTCATCGGCATGCTCCAGTATGATCAATCAGAAGAGATATACATGTTCTATGCTATTTTACCAGAGAGAGAGTAGCTAGCAGGAGTAATTTAGCTAGTTCTTCATGCTCCTCTTAATTAGTACTTGTCTTTTCATGTCCGTGTTCTTCATTCTGAACTTAAGTGATTTGCTTTTGTGGTGTTATATATGAACGCTTATAATATCATGACAATCATGTTGAACTCGATCGATAATATTTTTGCTTCTGGTACAAGTGAATGTTTCTTCTTTAAGCTAGTAGTGCTGGTGGTGATTAGATAGCTAGTTAATTATTATATCATTTAATAAAAGAAACCGCAGATTCGTTTCAGCCGGATGGATCCTACCTAAGTGATCAAGTATATGCCATATCCGTATATATTATAGTTGATCAAGTATAATATGGATATGGCATATACTCTAGCTAGCTAGCTAGTAGAGATATCCAATAATGCATCCAGTCAAAACTAATCCGCGGTACTTTCGCCTAATGATTTAACAACTCATTATAATGTAAAACAATCACTAAATTAAATTGAAAACACAAAATTAAAGAAAAATTAAAAAAACACCCAAACATTTACCAACCGGTACTAATGCCCTCCACGCAAACGGGTCTGGCTCATGCCACGTGGTGGCACTTTAGCGCCGGTTCGTGACGAACCGGTACTAAAGGGAGGGGACCTTTAGTCCCCACTCTTTAGTGCTGGTTGGCGAACCGGCACTAAGCCCGTTACGAACCGGCACTAAAGGCCGGTTCTGCACTAGTGGGAGTTGGTGATTGCAGGCCGTCCATCCTCTCTCAAACAAATGTTGGCACCAACAAGTAAGCCAGTGACTCAACTCTTTTCCCTGCTTGTCTCGTTAGACCTAAGCACGCTACTAAATCAAAATCATGCTCTCCCAAACATATCTCAACATATATTCTTTCTTTTCGCGAATACACAAAGCTTGCATATCATTTCAATGATAAAAGAGAATAGAGAAAGTACAAGAGATGGTACAACACACTATATGGATGCAAGGAGACGCGAGAATGGTACCGAAGCGGGGGAAGAGGGATGCTCAACCCAAGTAGAGGACACACACAACTAAATCCACTTAGCCCGGCCTCCGGCCACATAAGGCAAAGAGACACGGGGCTAAGAATACCCACACCGCGTCACGACTGACACAAGGCACCACATCCGAACGGGCGCAACTCCAAACTTGACATGATCAATGTACTCCCACCGAAAGCGCCAAGAGGTCAGCTAGTGCCTAGTGGGCGGCAAGACCCGGCCGGGCCGAAGACGGAACCCGTGGGAGAAGCACCGGTGAGGACTTACATAACACCTAGGATGCCCACGCCATGAGATGCAGTCTCAACATAAAATCTTGCTTGCTACGTTATCTCTACGTACCATGTGCTTTGGCTCTCAACATGAACATCGATGCCCCAAATATTGGGTGTCCAAACCACAGAGCTCTCGCTGCACATAAGCACCACATTCCAGATCTACGACGTTACGGTCAGCCGACAAGTTCCATCTCTCGCAACAAACTCACAGCATACAACTTTTTAGATTCTTACATCCATATTTTTTGCAGGGGAGATGCATACAAACATAACCATCCAGATAACCATGGCCGAAAGCCATCTTCATGTATGATCACTTTCACCCTGTGATGCGACTGCTGTCTATTTTATGCTCCCCTTTCTCTTTGTCAACATTTTTTTTCGCTTTTTACATACGACCTAGATTTTTATTATACTAAAAATAATTGTGTGTGTCAAACAATGCGTATGCCGAGACCCGGCCTGCCTCCTTCTCAAGAAAAGAAAATCCGTGTTAGGGAGATCGTCATTATGGTTAACTCAACTCGTACTAGTTGAGTAGAACAAAATATATGTACGAATCAATAAAGTGAAGATAATATCAGTAAACAGTAATGAACGAATGAATGAGTCCTAAAATATGTGCATATATACCTAACAAGAGCGAACAGACCAACGAGCTACAGTAGTGTGCAGCAAATGTACAAACCAAACCGCGCACATAGGCCAACCTGTAAATCTCTACTAGAACCAGAAATGCCTGGCTATGTAACTTGAGAGAAATCAGTGCGGTGCTAGACGAAGAGCTGGAGCAGAACGGGCGGCGCCTGCGCCGTGGTGGCGGCCTCCTGCTCGCGGTGTCGGCGCATGTGGCCGCCCAGCGCCTGCCCCATCTCGAACTCCAGCCCGCAGACGTGGCACTGGTGCGCCTGCTTCTGGTCCGTCGTCTTCTTGGTCCCCGGCTGATCGGACCCTGAAGTGAGGCCGAGCGCTAGCCCGTGGCGGCCGCGGAGGTGGCTAGTCCGGTGCCCGCCCAGCGCCTGGAACGACGGGAAGGCGCGGCTGCACGTCTTGCAGACGAACTCGCCGTCTGCGCCGCCGCGGCGCTGCTTCTTGCTGCGGTCGGCCATGACGCCGAGGGAGAGCGAGAGGGACAGGGGCACCTCTTGGGCCTCATCTCTGCACTGCTTCATTGAGGAAACCATCGGAGCTCGGCTAGCTAGTCCGGTATGGCCTGCTCGACGAGAGCTCGTGCGTCTGTGGAACGATGGAGGAGATGAGAGATGGATTCAGGGACTCGGAAGAGCTCGGAATTGGCTGTGGATGTGGTTGGGTTCCGTGGATTGTTGGCCTTTTATACTAGACGGACGGAGTACTAGTACTCGCAGGTGGTAGCAGCCAGGCGCGTCGTCACGTGTACACCACGTCGTTGTTGACGTCTGGAGGTTGGAGCCAGTCGCGATCGGCGTCGACCCGGCTAAAGTGCGTGTTTGAAAAGGCCGAACCTTCTCTTCTCCTCTGGTGCGTCAGTTGAGAGCAATTGCTTAGCTTGCTCCCCATGTAGACCTGTACGCGGTTGGACGTACGGAAGGGCCCGCGAAATGGGATGGGACGGAAGCTTAATTAATTAGCTATAATGCTAGACTTACGGATATATTTCTACAGGACAGATGTTACGGACTCATGTGTCAAAATATGGCTGGAGAAGATTTAGAGAGGAGGGGGGTTGGCGTCATAACACGTTTTTCTCGTGTCCGTGGCAGCTGGAACCCTAGCCGCCGCCAGGAGACCCAATCTTCCAGCGCCGTCCTCCGGCGGCTCCCCTCCGCCGGCGACCTCGGTCGTCGGCGGTGAGGGGGATCGCCGGATCCACGCGTGTGGATCATTTTTACCTCTTCGTAGTTTAGATTTTTAGGCTGTTCATCGTCTTTGTTTCGGCGGCGATGATGACATCACTGAATAAAGATTCTTCGGATCCTTCCTTGACAAGGTCATTGGTCCTATGGTTGGGGATGGATTTGGAAACCAGTCTGTTCAAGCAAGGATGGCGTGGCGGCGGCGGCATCCTCGTGGTGGACCTGTGTCCTCGGGCTCCGCCGTTGCGACGACGTTTGCTCCAGCGTCGGCGCGGAGCTTGGTAGGTAGTCCAGGAGCGGATGCAGATTGTGGTCTGCATCGACGACATCTGGAAGACGGAACATGTGTCGGGTTCATGGTTCGTGGATGGCAGGTATGGTTTCCTTCTGCGACGTCTTAGTTGCGGTGGGGTGTCATATCTGGAGTTCGATGGCGTGTCCGGGGTGTTGCCCCGGTCTGATTCGTTCAACGGTAAGGGCTTCACTTTTGGTGAGCCACCTTGGAGGTCCGCAAAGCTGCATATCAGCGATGGAGCCGCGTCAAGCTCGGGTGAGGAGGTGATCCATCATTCTTTTCTACGATGGCTGCTGTCGTGGTGCCGGAGGCAGGTGACGGGCGTTGGTGCCAAGCTTAGAGATGTTCTTCTATCTTTTCAGTTTTGTCATGTCGGTCCTTACGTGACTTGTATTTTAATTGTTATGATATGAATGAGACACGTATTACCATGAAAAAAAGGGGTTGACGTCTTGGCGAGCAAGGGATCCGTAAGATCAGCCCGTAACAGCTTTCCGCAAGTGTAGCATTTTTTACTAATTAGCGAGCTCACGGTGTTAAGCATAGGGCAAAAGAAAGAAAGCGTTGGTGACCTGTGGGACCCGAACATAGGTTCTTTCACCAGTGAACGTCAGTTGTACTAACTTGACAGGCAACGATTTGACAGGCTAGTCGACGACGAGTCTTGCGCCGGAAGAACGAGCACGATTCCACATTTCCCATTTTGGCTCTTCCACTCTTTCTCTAGTCCAAAAACGGCTTGCCGCGTTCACCTAAATTGCTGCGCCACAGCTACGGAATTTCTCTGTAGAGGTACATGCACCACACGGTCGATCGATCGTCAATGTGAACAGTCGTACGCGTGTGCTCGTGTCTGTTTTCTCAAAATTCGGACTAGCTAACCTCAATACGGACTGATCAGTTCTTTTACACGGCAAACCATGACCGGAGGCTCGAGAAAACGATCGCGACGACGTCGATACAAGCCAATTGTTTTTGGGTAAGGCTAAGGCGTGACGTCTATGTTCTACAGCTCGTTAGTGTCCCTCTGTCCCTCCTATTTCTCCTCAAAGTTATTATTTAAGTTATTGAGGAAAGATGGTGTATGTCAATCCTTACTAAAGCGAAAATATATGGGTTTTTCAAAGGTGGTATCTCAAGTAGTATACTGGAAGCTAGGGGACTTTTATTTATCGGCGAGTCTAATGGCAACGAACAAATATTACTTTCACTATGGATCCTTCTCGATTAAGGATGGCACAAAAATTATATATTCTGGGACGATAAGTGGCTAGTTAACGCTACACTCTAGGAACAATATCTAGCACTAGACAATATTATGTGTCATAAGGGTGATACTATGGCCACGGTTTTAGAATCATTCCCGCCGAATGTGATGTTTAGAAGAGATTTAATTGGATCCAGATTCCAATCATGGAACACACTGCTTTTAACGGTTAACCACGGTGCAGTTGTCACAAGGGTCCGACGTATTTCTTTGAAACATACATGGTAGTGGACAATTCCCAGTGGATTCCATGTATAGAGCTTTGATCTAGTCGGTTGTGTCAGTCGATAATAATAAGGTCTGAAAGATGAAGATACCTCTTAAGATTAAAATCTTCGCATGGTATCTTCGTCGCGAAGTCATTTTTACTAAAATAATCTTATTAAGAGGAATTGGCATGGAAGTAAGCAATGCGTTTTTTGTTAGCATGATGAGACAATAAAACATTTGTTCTTCCAATGTAAATTCGCTCGTTCTATATGGGCAGTCATCCAAATAGCTTTTGACTTGTATCTTTCTTGTAGTGTTGCTAACATATTTGGCAACTGCTTACATGGGAGCGATCACATGTTTGGAATTTTACTCAGGGTGGAAGCACTTGCCGTGATTTGGTCACTTTGGCTAAGAAGAAATATATGATAAGGTTTTTCATGGTAAACGTATTTCTCTTATGCAGGTTATGTACAGATGTATCGGAACGCTTCATTTATGGTCCTTCCTACAGCAAGTGGAGAATCAAGACCTATTTACGGACGTGTGTACACATTTGGAGGCTACATCGAGGAATATTTTTACCCAATATGAGGGCAGCATGATCTTAGAATTGGTCCACCTACGGATTAGCCATTATACGTACTCTACATGTTTTTTTGCATTTTGTTTTCTTTTATATTTTTTTTGCGTGAGGACTTCTGGTCATGTGTATCTTAGTTATGCAGAGGCCGGGTGTAATGTCGACGGACGTTTGAAGGGCTGGATTTGTCCATCACGGCGGTAGATGCTTCAATCTAGTAACAGTGAGAATACGGTAAATGCAGGAGGCACGTCCCCGGTGCTCACATGGGACGTATGTAGACACTACCCGCAAAATCATGACATCACCGCTTATGAAAACATTGCACGCACTTGCTACACCACTTGTCGGAGTAGTTGACGCGTCTTCTGCCGTATTATTTTATTCTTCTCCTGTGGTGAAACTTCGTCCTCCGTTGAAACATGTGCCGATCGATCGCATCGAGCCCCGGCGCCGCCCGCGATCCGGAACGAGTAAGCAGAGCGACCATGTGGTGTGTTATGGATCGACTTGGCGGGCGGGCCTGGGATCAGCAACGACTAGAAGTCTAGAACTACGAGCGGCCATGTTGCATGCACATGCAGACCCCTTTGGTGGTCGGTCAGCATACACCGTCCCATCGTCTCGTCGGGTGCAAGAGTAACGCCGGCTCGCTCGCTTTTTGCAGATTAAAAAACCAAAAGGTCACCAGTAGAAAGCACGAATAAACAAATACTTTCACCGTCCCAAAATTTTTGTTTTAAATTAATCTAGATAAGAATGTATCTAATAATAAAACGTGGCTTAATACTTTGTTTTTTTTTAAAAATGAGGGACTCCCCGGCCTCTGCATCAGAACGATGATACGGCCACATATTCAGACAAATTTTTTGGGACGGAGAGAGTAGTACTAAACCGAGCAGCTTGCAGTTGACAAGCACGCGCCACTGCGTACGTGCACCGGCCGGAATTGTTTGCAGTTGTTCGGCCGACGAGCTGCCGCGCGAGCTGATTAAGCTTTTTTTTTTTTGAACAAAGCTTTGCTTGCTTGCTCCGGAGGGAAACGGGAGCCGTGTGCCACTGTTGGGAACAGCCAAGAAAACGCGTATGGCACCTGCGGCGCGGCGAATGCAGGTATGGAACAAAGCTGTCTACAGGAGTTATCCACTGACCCTAACCAGCGGTTCACTGGTTCTGCCTTTTTTTTTGTCATGTCCCGGACGGCCTGTTCGTTCCAACCAAGTGCCGCCGCAGGGACCCAGCTATGTAGCTCGTGTTGGCCCCACCGTCGGCTCGGCACCTAGCTGTCAGCGATGCCATACATACATACTCTGGATTGTAGCAAAAACCAGGCGTTGGTGATAGCTTTTCCCGTTGCCCGTTGCACAAAAAACCATGGGCCCGCCGCCGGCGGGCACGCTCGTCGTCGCCTGGCTGCCCGGGCGCCGGTGGTAACTTCTCCGTTGCCCGTTGCAGCAAAAATCTGTGGCGCAGTTGCCGCAGGCCACGCTCTTCGTTGCCTGGTCACAGCAATTTTGGGCACCGGTGATAGCTTTCCCGGTGCCGGTTGCAGCGCCAGCACCGGTGGCCACTACCTCTAGCCTCGCCGGTTGCAAAGCGCTTAACCTCACTGAGAGGGAGGACGAGGAGATGGATGGCCATGGCTTCCTTGGGTTGCATCAGCCCATGAGTACTCCTCGCATCAGCTGCGTGCACGGCGGGGGGTGGTCGACTGCCAGCCCCATCTTGACCCGATCTAGATGCAAAAAAGGGCAGCCCGTGGGAATAGAGGTGATTTCTCCGGCGACTTGATTTGGGCGCTCGCTACGGGCGCAAGTGCTGGAGGGTAGGGGATGAGTGGACGAGCAAAGCTGTACAGGATAAAAGCATCGAAGGGATCGAGAGGGTGGGGAGTGGTGATGGGCCAGGGAGGTTGCGATAGCGACATGGCCACGTGTGCTATCCGGCGTCGTTTGATCCAGTAGGATTGTGCAACTCGCACGTGACCAGCCGTAAACGTTTCCTAATTCTTCTTAGGCTGGTCACAATGGGGAGAAACTTAGGAGTAACATCACACACTCCAATACAACTTTGCTAATGTGGCACATATTTAATGAAGAGAGAGGTGCTTGTGGTAAATAGCTAAGTTACCGGAACATCACACACTCCAAGAAACAATGAGTCTATAACCTAATAAATACATCGTTGCATGACACTACATAGATATTCCTACCCACTATGGAGGTAGGAACATAGTCTAGGGAAGTGTGTAAGTTACTAGCTTATGTTCTTGCCCATTGTGACCAGCCTTATACAAACGAGATTAAATGCGTAGTTATTTCTAACAGACTTCCTAATATAACTACTTTTTCCATAAAAAGAAAACTACCAAAACTAGGCAGTATTTTTTGTTTATCCACACATGCACTAAGGCTTGGATATTTGGTACCGAGGATGGTGTTGCC
>NC_041389.1:671538149-671579576 GCF_002162155.2 Triticum dicoccoides | reverse complement strand
TGCCTATGACGGCGAAAGTTCTTGCAGGGGGAGAAATGTCGGCTCAACCGAGGAAGGCCCACCTAAAAGTTTTTAGGTGAATCACCTTTTATCCACTCCGTCTAACGGAGAAGCTTAGACCCCAAGTATATATTTGTCAGGAGATCTTTTCGCCACACACTCTTAATTGGCTGAAACTTTCATAACTCCCACTGCACTTTCAATTAACAGTTCACGGTTGGCAGGCCGGGCACTTTGAACGTCGACTATAGCGCCAGCTGCACACATCCAGCGTAGAAGAAGAAGCGAGAGCAAGTCACCGTCGCGCGCGTCGTCAAATCACCCCGCACGTCATGCCAGCTCGCGCACGTCTTCGTCGACTCAGCAAAGCGCTTTTCCACACACGTCTGGCCGGAAAATATCCCGGCCGGTCGACCTTGGCCAGAAAGAAACTCCAGAACATTCCACACCCCCAGCTCGATCCAGTGTGCCTCCAGTCGAAACGCGCGCGCGCGCAGCCTGGACTATTCTACGGATATTTCATTCCCATTAACCAACGAACCGCCGAATCCGCCCACGCGGCTAAGGTACGTTGCCCGCGCGGCTAAGCCACCGCGCGCCGCCGGCCACGCGCATCGCCGCGCGCCACACGCTCGAGTCGGCTCGCCTCGAGCATATCCGATCGATCGCGTGACATCCATCCACGTCTTGAGCGGCGCGGTGGCTTCCGACGATTGGTCCACCCACCCGAGGTCGGCCACCACCCCGCCGACTTGACACCCACGTTAGCTCCCCCCCCACCACTACGCAGGCGGCACGCCACCTCCACCGCCTCGACTCGTCGCGACACACCAACCTATATATAAAACCACCACCGCGCCGCCGCTCCATCAACTCATCCATCTTCTTTCCATGCCACGGAGCCAGAGCTGCGAGACAAAGTACTTACAACAAAAGCTAGGCACCAGAGCCCTCACGGATCCGGCGATGGGAGCAGCGGTGAAGCGCGCGAGGGAGGAGGAGCCGGTGTCGCTGGCGCTGACGCTCACCACGGACTCGGCGGCGTCGTCCACCACGTCGGCCGACTCGGCCGGCGCGCCGGCGGCGCCCAGGAAGCGGGCGCGGCGGGGCAGAGTGGTGGCCACGTCGGGGGAGGGGGAGTTCGTCTGCAAGACCTGCAGCCGGGCGTTCGCCACGTTCCAGGCGCTGGGCGGGCACCGGACCAGCCACCTCCGCGGCCGCCACGGGCTGGAGCTCGGCGTCGGCGTCGCCAGGGCCATCAAGGAGCGGAAGCGGCAGGAGGAGAAGCCGCACGAGTGCCACATCTGCGGGCTGGGGTTCGAGATGGGCCAGGCGCTCGGGGGGCACATGCGGAGGCACCGTGAGGAGATGGCGCTCCGCGGCGGCGACGACGGTGACCAGTGGGTGTGGCGCGGCGTCGGGGTGCTGGATCAGGAGGCGGTGGGGCGCCAGGCCGCCGCCAGTTACGAGCCGCCCGTCTTGCTCGAGCTCTTCGTCTAGGTAGCTAGCTGGATCTACTAGTAGTTTTTACATTTTCTTGATTGAGGAAATCACTTGTACATGTCTTTGATTAGGATGATATTATGAGATAATTGTAGGACATTGTAATTACGGATTCACGGTTCGATAGAGTACGTTTTTGCCGGTTGGTGTCTCTGTTCTTGGATTTTTGCTTTGGATTGGTCCATTTTTTAACCAATCGACCGGGGATTTGTGGATCTAGTATGCACTTGTATGTTGTTCCATGAATATGGTTGCTGTTCACCCAGCCCACTTCAGAACCTCGATTTGTAAAATTCTGCAATGCAATCTGTTTCTAGAAAAGAAAGACAAACTCTCGGTCGTTGCATCAATTGCTGCAACACGATCTGAAAGAAGATAAACCCAATTTCAAAAAAGAAAAGGAAAGATAAACCCCAAACCGTTGCATCAGATTGATGCAACACGACCTACGTTATCAAAATTAAGATCATAAAAAGAAACATTGACAGTTTACCCACTAACTATTGCCTTAACTTTTTTTTTTTGCGAATCTTACTTGGTTGAGTTTTAGGAGCCGCCATTTATATTCGCCATCATCCGTGATCTGATTCTAAACAACATGGTTTGAAAAATTGACTTGCAACCTAACCGAAGTGGCTGCGGCTTAGAATTTCACAACTGGTTAACACAATAATAATCATAATGTACCCGCAAAAAAATCATAATGATTAATTTATTTATTTCAATAATTGAGCTTAGAGCAAATATACTCGAATGTAATCAAAATCAGAAAATGTTGCCAGTTTAATTTGTATCAGGTCTTCAATTTAGGGTTTCATGGCCGGATCATCCATTTGGTCTGGTTTTTAGAACTATGCTAAACAGATGTCGTAAGTTCACGTACTGGCACAAGTATGTGTAGATTGCCAAATGCCGACTACCAATCAGAAGGAGGAAAGAAATTCAACTGCGAAAATTTGACCGAACTGCTATAACTATCTACCCCGTTCCAAAATAGTTGAAATTCTAATTTTTTGAAATCAAACTTTTTAAAGTTTGATCAAATCTGTAGAAACAAATTTGCAGAAATCTTTTTTTATCAAATATATATAATACGAAAACATATTTCACAATGAATCGAATGACGTAAACTTGATTTTGTAGATATCAATTCCTTTTATAGACTTAGTCAAACTTAATGAAGTTTTACTTTGGACAGTCTTGTTCAGTAATTTTAAAACAAAGAGAATACTCAACTAAGGGTAGCGTTAGTGTCGCTTTGAAATGTTAGCGTTGTTTTCTTGTACTTCCTTTGTTAAAAAATATAAAATCGTTTAGATCACTACTTTAGTGCTCACATATGGAAGGATTGTCAAAAGTATATAAGAAAACGGTAAAACTCACATTTCGAAGTACATGAAACCACTGTTTGCTTCAAAGTTCAGTTAACTAGACTTCTAGGATATATTGTCAAAACAGTACTCCCTCCGTTCGGAATTACTTGTCGCGAGAATGGATGCATCTAGACGTATTTTAGTTTTAGATACATCCATTTTCGAGACAAGTAATTCCGAACGGAGGGAGTACTAGTCATGACGTCGATAGTGTAAACGCAGCAGCCATCCTCAACTCTCCAGAAAAGGACGGGAACATCACGGAGGAGTCGACTAGGTCTAGAGGGATGCCTTGTCGATCGAGTAACTTCAAAACAGGTGGGTTGCTAACAAGTCGATCGAGTACTACGTGTACACAGAAAAGAGCACACGCTTTGTCCGGATCGTCGTACGTACGTGTGCTAGACTCTTTCATGTAGCTCAGCCGACGTACGTACGTTTGATCACTGACACACGGCCGACACGTCTTGCCTGCTAGCTGCTACGGTGCTACTAGTAAAATGAATGCTGGCTGGTGATTGACGCGTCCTAGTACATCGAGGGTGAGGCAGAGGTAATTCGAAGCGGCTACAGACACAATATGGGCTAGTCCGTTTGTTCATACGTCGAATGAGAAAACACAGCAGGCATCCTCATCCATCCATATCACGAAGGAGTCGACTAGATAGAGGGATGCATGCCTTCGTGTCGGCTTGTCCAGCAACCACAAACCAATCGAGCGTGAACACGTCGATCGAGTACTACGCACTAGATACACACAGCAAACAGCACACGTTGTGTTCTGGCTTTGATTTCTGGATGTTTGATACTCCTGTTGTACATTTGGCTATTCCTGAGCGCTGTGAACAGGTTTTCCTGGATGTTTGGCTCCCTTTTTTGTAATACAAAAATGAGACGGAACCCTTTTTTATATATTTCATCGACTTAGACATAATCAAGTCTTAATCAACAGAGATTTAGCAACACTGTTTATATGATCGTCGTAGTCCTAGGTTTTCTAGGTTTCTCTGTGTGTGTCATCGTGGTGTTGATGCCGATGCTGCTCTTAGGAATAATGGTCTCTCGGCCCATGCTCCTAACAATTAGAGGTGTTGCTGGCACCGAGGAGAGGCTTGTGGAGTCCAAGCTGTTCAAACGACTTTGACCCGGCGTTGCGTCTAGGCATGATGGCAGGGATGGGCCGCTCTGGAAGTGCGGCGGTGATGATTGATGCGGATTTGCGGAACACGGTGGAGGATCCAGCCGTCTGTTCAAGGGCGGGTTGGCGTTGGCCCTGCATCCGGCGATGAAGAGGCTCGGAGGGCAAATGTTCTTTATTAGGCTAGATCCAGCCTTCTGGGGTTGGTGGTTATCACGACTAGTTAACGCCTCACGGCTAGTGGTTTCTTCAGTGTCAAGATGTGAACCAGCTTTGGTGCTCTTCTTCTCCGGTGACGGTGAAGATCGTGGGTGCTAGGTAGTTACGGTGAAGGCAGTATGCAACAGTACAACCACTTGTTTCTTCCTTGTCTTTTGTTACTTGTATGCGTTTCATATCCGCATCATTACTACTATGAATACATAATATATGCCTACCGTGTACATCTTTAAAAAAACGTAACCGACACAGAGCGGCCTCAGACTCAGTTTCTGTGTACAAACCGGGACATGTTGCGACAACGACAGATATGGTATGTACGTATGTGTATCCAAGAAATTTCACCGTGCCAGACAGCGTCGCACATGCGTTAGCACGTTACTGGACCAAATGGACAGCTCTCCGAGGGTATTCGAGGGAGGGTGTGGCGCATTAAGGCAAACTCCAACGCACGCCCTCAAATCGTCCATCCATGTCGGTTTGGGGATAAACGGACACAAACTGTGACCCAACACGCCGGAGCAAACGAAAAAATAACCGTTTTCGGTCTGCTTTAGACCCATTTCGTCCCAAATATAGGCCGCGTTTGCGGCCAAACGGACGGCGTGCGGATGGGCGGGACACACGCCCTTGTCCTTCCCTGGCCCGTCCTTCGGAGAAACAACCTCATTTCTCCCTTTTCTTCGCTCCACCCTCAGCCCCTCGCCATCGCCGCCGCCACGCCCACCACCCAGCTTTGCCCTGGAGCAGGCCCTTTTCTTCCTCCCCAGTCGTCGCTCCGCCCTCCACCCACGGTCGTGCACCTTGCTGCGAACCAACGACCTCGGCATGCCCTTTCCGGCTGCGTCTCCACCACGCCCGCAAGGTGTTCGACGCTTTGCTTGAAAGGTACCATGGATAGCGGAGACGAGTACTTCTTTCACAACTTCATTTGTTCATCGGATGATTCATCCTCCGACGATAAGGACATAATGGTGGCAGCATTGGTCGTCCATGGCCACATCAGTAGGATGCGGCCTTGGTTCAGGGGATCAATCCCCGGGCATGCCCCGGCCTTGAACCGCAATAGGGAGAAAGGGCACCACCTCCTCCATTCCGATTACTTTGAGAGCACTGCACTCTACAAATCGCATCAATTTCGTCGCCGCTTCCGAATGAGGAGGCATGTGTTCAATCGTATTTGGGAAGGAGTGGTTGCATATGATCCATACTTTGAATGCAAATAGGACGCCCTTGGCAAGCTTGGCTTTTCTTCTTATCTGAAATGCACTGTGGCTATTCGCATGCTTGCATATGGAATTTCCATGATCTTGTGGATGAGTATGTGCATATGAGTGAGTCCACATGCCTCCTGTCAATGTATAGTTTCTGCAAGGTCATGGTGGCAGTGTTTGGTCCTGAATACCTGAGAGAACCAAATATCGTTGATACATAGAGGTTGTTGACGATTAATGCCGACAGGGGCTTTCCGGGCATGCTTGGTACTATCGACTGTATGCACTGGAAGTGGAAGAACTGTCCATTTGCTTGGCAGCGGCAGTACAAGGGACATGTGAAAGATGCCACTGTCATGCTTGAAGCTGTGGCTTCACAATATCTGTGGATATGGCATTCTTTCTTCAGCATGGCCGGTTCTCAAAATGATATTAGTGTTCTTTAACATTCTCCAGTGTTTGCAAGGCTTGCAGAATGCCACTGCCCGGATGTCAACTTTAAGATCAATGGCCACCATTACAACAAGGGATATTATTTAGCAGATGGTATCTATTCCCAGTGGTCCACTCTTGTGAAGACCATACCCAATCCGCAAGGAGAGAAGAGACAGAGGTTTGCCCAAATTCAGGAGAGTGCTAGGAAAGATGTGGAGCGTGCATTTGGTGTGCTTCAGTCTTGTGGTGTATTGTTCGAAATCCTGCATTGACATGGAGCACTCACAAGCTTTGGGAGATGATGAATGCTTGTGTGATCATGCACAACATGATCTTTGAGGATGAGTGTGATGGCAGTATCTACGACCAAGAATTATTATTTTCAGGGTGAGAATGTTGAGCCTGAGCACCCACCTTCTGTAACCTTTGAACAGTTTGTCCAATTTCATCGTGAGTTGCGTGATCGGAACACTCATACACAGCTGCAAGATGACTTAATTGTGCACATGTGAGATCACATTGGCAATCAGTCACTACTAGATTTTGCAAATAGCCCTAGGGTCGGATACCCTAAGCAAGCAGGTAAAAACGCTAGGGAAAGGGGTTTCCCTAGTGTATCCCCTAGGGAAATCGCCCTAGGGCACGAATGGTGGGGAAATCTCGGTTTCACTAGGGTGAAGAAGGAATACCCTAGGTATAGTCCTCTTTCCCTTGGGTTCTATACCCTAGGGACACAAGCGACAGGTGGCCCGCATGCTGACCTATAAAGTTGATATCCTTTGGGTTAGTTTCCTTCCCTAGGGAAATATTGTGTAACGGCGACCGTTGTTAGCCCAGTTTAGATCCCTTGGGTTTACAAACCCTAGGGAATCATTATTTCAAAATATTGCATTACTGGGCAAATTAATATTGTTTCGTACAAATTAAACTATAAAAAATAATTGTATATAATCACTTCAAAAATTAGAAAACAATCACATGAAATATATATTTCAACCACCATTATTATAAATAGCAACATCAAAGAGTTTACATAATAGTACCACTCTTTACAAAAGATGGCATCTAGCTCAGTACCTAGAACTCACAAAATGTCATCTACCTAGGTGCCAATTAGTAGCGTGGAATACATACACCATGCATCATATGAGTTACTGATCCAGAATATCACAACCTTAACCAAGTGCATGGCCAAAAGGATAATTGTCCATTTGCTTCCAATTAATCAAAAAAAAAAGTTCAGACCACCTCCTTCACCACGACGAGGTATATCTCAAAATGTAGGTAAATCATCACCAGGTGGGGAGAAAGTTCCAGCAGCAACACCATTCGCATCATTACCATTTGCATCAAAGAAGCGGCCAAACATTCCATCTTCCGCTCCACGTAATGTATTATCCATATTTTCAACATCATTTGTTGGTTCGCCGGCAGAGGGCTGCACAAATGTCATTATTAGCATTCTGGGAAATTTTCAATTGTATTTGCCTAACCAACTAAAAAATAAAATGGAAATACCAATTCAGCCCCTATTTGGGAAAAAAATTGAACCAAAATAACAAATGTCCAGAAAATTATGAAATTTTGACAAAAGGACAACCATATGATGCCTACTATTCTGCGAAATTTTCAATCATATTTGCCAAACCAATTAAAAAGTAAAATTAAAATACCAATTCAGCACTATTTGGCCAAAAAATTGAACCAAAAAACAAAGTGCAACCATATGTCGACTACTATTCTGGGAAATTTTCACTTGTTTTTGCGCATTTGCTGATATACTACAACATATTCCTCTTATGTTTTCATTTGGCCTATTTGGCGCTATTGCATTCAAAAAGACATAGGTACATACCACTTATGGAGAACAGATCGGAGACGAAGTGGCTAAACTTGGAAAAGCTGGAGGTGGTGGTATAACAATGCATGGAATCTCAGGCGCTGGAATTCCTTGAAGGGATGCGATGGTCTGAAATTTTTTAGACAAATTAGAAAGTACAACACAAAGGGAAACAACCAGAAATCATCAATGTTCAGATTTAAAAATAAATTGAGGAAAATGTCATCTCAAACAACAAGAAAACTACTAGAAATCATCAATGTCTCCATGAGATAATTGCAAGTCCTCACCATCTTCTGATTCTGCATCAGAGTCAATTTCTTGATCAGAACACAAATATACAGCTTACAATTTTATGAGATGAAGAAATACACAGTTTTAATCAGAAAACAAATATACACAAATAGACAGTTTTTTTAGGGATCACAACTTCCTAGATGTGAGCTTCATCTTCATGGAGTAAAAAAGATCTGTAAAAAATTCATTTACCGATCCCTAAACTGATGCATCAGACACATATAGGAACATGAGGGAAACATTGTCATGTGAGCTCACCTAATGGAGCCTTTGATTCTGAAGTTGAAGAAGACGCCTATAGTTGCAGCAGGTTGCAGACCGAGGACGTATTGGTCAAGGGCGGCAAGGTAGGAGCAGAGTGGCAGCAGCACGGATGCCTCCGCCTGAAGTTGTTGTCGAGGGCAGCAGGTCGGTCAAGCTCCACGGCGGCGGACCCTCTGCATCGGCGGCGGCGGACCCTCTACAGGGGCAGCGGCGGCGGCGGACCCTCTACAAGGGCAGCCGCGGGAGCCCAGGTCTGCTGCAGATGCAGCAAAGGCGGCGGCGGCGGCCCCTCTACAGCGGTAGCCGCGGGAGCCCAGGTCTGCTGCAGATGCAGCGGCGGCGGCTGCGGCAGCGACAGCCGCGGGAGCCCGGGCCTGCAACGGCGATGGCTTGAAGAGGGCACGGGTGACGCGGCTATGGATGAGGTGCGCCGCCGCAGCTTTGGTGCTATTTTGGCGGCGCTCTCACCGCTGGAGTGGGATTTGGGGGAAAATGTTCGCGCGTGTACAGGGTTGAGCTTTGGGGAATAGGAGGGTTTCGCGCGTTCGGGAGAGAAGATTGGGGAAACTTCGCGCGTCTAAGGGGGTGAAGGGATACGAGCGCGTACAATTTTGCGCGGGCTCGATAAGCGCCAACAGCCAATTCTGGGCGCGTATAACCAATTTAGGCACTACTGATTTTTTGGGAAAAGAAAAGGCACTACTCAACTAGCATCTGGTCAAAAAGATTTACTTGGCTATTATTTCCCATTGTGTATATCTAACCCTCAAAGAAATATGCACTTATTTCAGCCTATTTCACTGACACATGTACATTTACTAATCAAGTGTGTGCACAAAAAGTGATGGGTCGACATATATGTCAAAAAATATATATGGTCAATCAACTTACGTTTTCTTTTTGCACAATTTATGTTATTTTCACATTTATTTTTTCTTGTAGGTTTAAATTTTCTTGATATTCTATATTTGTTGTAAGTATATTTAGAATATAAATCTTAGGGTAAAATACATATTTAAGTGTGTGTAAACCTCCCTACAGTTAACATTACAAACACTAGGGATACTCTACGGCGTTAGTTGGAACGTTAAAGCCCCGTTTACACCATATGTTCAGTCTCTAGAGTTTTATTTATTCACCCTAGTTATAGATCTTTTCCTAGAGTTAATAAGATAACCCGTAGGGAAACACGCCAGCATGGCTTCAGCATGGTCCCACGCACGGAGTATCCCTTGGGTGCGTAATTAGACCCTAAGGAAACAATACAATCCCTTGGGTTTTCAGTGTGTACCCTAGGAAACCTTTACGTCCCTAGGGTGTCCAATTTAACTCTAGGGAAGCGCTTCAACCCTAGGGCTATTTGCAGATTCTAGTAGTGAGTAGATCTATCGGTTTAATCTTTTTTTGTGTGCACAAACTTTGAATGGTTTTCTATGACTATTTGATATTTTTAAAACTTTAATTGGATTGTAATAAAAGACAATTTTCGAACATATGTTTGATTTAACTATTTTTACAGTACTTCATTTTGCTGTACATGCCTCCGATGAATGAGATGGGGCCGAAGATGTGACCGCGTGTTGGGCGACCGGCCGACGCAAACCTAAATTCGGGTGGACACGGCTCCATTGCTATCCTCAAACGGACGAATTCCAGACAAAACCGACGTCTGTCTGGGGTCGTGCGTTGGAGTTGCCCTAACTGACCTCAGTCAAGGGGGGAACCTTCAGCACGATCCAGGTGACAAACAAACCCAAGTAGTAGTAGGAACGATGCCTAAGTTGGACCCACCCTTTGTTCGTCTAGATAGTGTCTGGCTTTTCAATCTTCGGGAGCAAGACTTGACTCTTGACCCTTGACTCTTGACGTGTGAAGTGGATGTTTCCCCAAACCAAACCAGAGCTGGATCCACACCGCACACAGACACAGGCGCATGGCAACGGGGCCGGTTGGGTTGGTAGACCCTTCTTCTTCTGTGCTTCGTCCATTTTTTAACTGATGACATCGTGAGTGAGCTGCTAGCTTCCGTGCCGTTTCGTGGGCCCTCCACTCCACCAGCTGCGGTATGGATGAAGCCAGCGCAGCGCACACGTCAGTCTAATATTCTAATCAACCGCGTCGGTCCCAGCTCCCTAGCCCAGTGAAGCGATAGAGATGGCCGAGTCGCCCGCCGGCAGATCTCGACGTCAACCCCGACGTGGGGCACAAGTGAAGTGAGACCACCTGCCTGCTAGCGACCGTGCTGAGCTAGGAGTATTCGCCTGCCTGCCCCTCCACGCTCCACTATATAAACACCAACCATGCACACACCCGACAGACACCAACGCACCATCCACACTCTACAGCTCCGTCTTTCCTCCCAATCCATCCGTTCCTTCTGCCGCGGCCCCTCAATCTCCAACTACTCCCCGGTTGGTTTGTTCATCGACCCATCACAGATTCACAGTTCGTCCGTCCATGATGAAGCACCAGCGACCAGCAGCAGACCGGGCCGTGTCACTCTCCCTCTCCCTCTCCCTCGGCGCCGTGGCCGGCCTCAAGAAGAAGATGCGCCGCGCCGCCGACGCAGCCGGTGGGGATCAGTTCGTGTGCAAGACGTGCGGCCGCTCGTTCCCGTCGTTCCAGGCCCTCGGCGGCCACCGGACCAGCCACCTGCGCGGCCACCACGGGCTCGCGCTCGCCCTCACCCTCACCGCCGGGGATCTGTACCGTGTCAAGCCCAAGAGTACTACGGATCAGAAGCAGGCGCACCGTTGCCACATCTGCGGCCAAGGGTTCGAGACGGGGCAGGCGCTCGGCGGCCACATGCGCCGGCACCGTGATGGGGCGCCGCCCGTTCTGCTCGAGCTGTTTCTCTAGACTGATCTCAGTAGTTCTAGTGCAGAGTTCCTGACATGCATATGCGTGCACACTCGTAGCAGTAGGTGTTGATCATTGGTTCGTTCATTCCTTCATATGTGTATTATACATTAGTTCGTTCATTCCTTCATATGTGTATATACATTAGTTCGTTCATTCCTACTAGTGCAGAGTACATTAGTTCATTCGTTTATGTTGTTGAACCGAACCATATAGTATTTCTCAGTTGACTGGAGCATAATCCAGCCCGGTCTATACCTGCAGTTGTATAACGCGCCCACAGGGCCACATGGTCCTGCTGAAAAGGAATGCAGTATGTATGAATCTTGTTGGAGTGGTGTGGAATGATCTATTCATCATGAGGATAAACTTCAAAAATATAAAGGTTTTTTTTACAGAGAATTGCGTTTTGGATATCGGCCTCCATGAAGGCCGGATTTTTGAAAATTCAAAATTCAAAATTTTTAGTTTCAAAAAAATCTGAGAAAATTGTTTAAGTAAACAAGGATGCGATATGTGTGTGTGTGTGTGTGTGTGTGTGTGTGTGTGTGTGTGTGTGTGTGTAAAATTTCAGGATGAAATACGTTGAAATGCAAGCTTTACAAAAAAGGGAGTACCTAGAACTCATCTAGATGAGATATAGTTTGGTCTCATTCACTTTGAAAACAAGAATAGGTACAACCCACGTCAGCACACACGCATCTTATAGCATCACATCCAATGGCTATAAAAGGTGAATGAGACCAAATTATATCTCATCTAGATGAGTTCTAGCAAAACTGTAAAAAAGAGACAAAGTTATGGTCTAAAAAGATAAACAATATCATGTGTATTAAAAGCCCCAAATTTGTTTTTTTGGTACAACCCTTATTTCATTGCGTCCTGAAAATATACACACTTGTGCATTATGCCTTCATCTGTATTTTTTTCAGAATTTTTAAAAATGTAAAAATATGAATTTTCACGAATTTGTAATTTTGCATTTGGACGTCTCCATGGAGCTCGGCCTGCAAAAGCAATTTCCGGCTGTTAACACATCGGAGATGCCCTAAAACATTGTCTCATTTCCGCACCGTGCTAACTCACACCGGTCGTTCCATTCGCTTCTGCACATGGGCCAGGTCTATCCTTCACCTGTCCGGTGCGCACGTACATGATTGCCCATTTGTTTCTCTTGTCCAGGTCATGTAGCTTGGATCCACACTCCTACTGGAGAGCACGACTCAATTCTTTTATTCTTGCTTTTTAAGACCCGTCCCCACCTCTTCCGCTTCATTAAAATTTATGGTTGGTCTCAAAAGATAAAATCGAACAATGTGGCTGTGGCGGTTAAGCATTGACCGGACCACTAGATGCAAATGCTCTCCCACATGGACGATAAGAGTGTACGCGTGCAGCCCAGCCGCCAGCCGTATGTATGTGCTTAGAGCAACTCTAACAGACCCTGCATCCCGCCGGCCCGCAAAACGTGTTTGCAGTTTCCGAAAAACGGTTTTTGCAGGCCGGCGCAGATGTAGACCCTCCAAACGGACCTGTATAAAAGTATATTCATCGAATATGGTTTTTTCGTGTTGGCTTTGCGGTGTCTGCTTTTGCACCGCTGCTTTCCGCATCTCATCGACCCGCAAAATATCAAATCCAACATAATACAACAAACGGAAGCAAACTAAATAATTATTCAAATTCAACACAATACAACAATCATTCATATTACAAATAATTATTCAAATCTTAAATAATGCAATACAAAACTTGTGATGAGTATAAATACAAATGAATACAAAAATGAGTCACTGTCCAGCCTTTTGCCAATGGTGCTCAATGAGATCCTCCTGAAGTTGAAAGTGTGTGTTTGCATTTTCAATCTCCTTGTATGTCTGAAGAAAAGCTCTAATGCGGTTAGGGTCTCTAGCTGGTTTGACACGGCTACCCATATTGTCGTAGAAGAATTTCAAATTCATTCCTCTCTCATCTTCAAGAATCATATTGTGAAGGATAACACAACATGTCTTGATATTTTTCAAGGTTTTCTTATCCCAAAAACGAACAGGACCACGAACAATGGCAAATATAGATTGCAAAACACCGAATGCTCTTTCAATGTATTTTCCGGCTGCCTCTTGCACCCTTGCAAATTCACATTGTTTTTTAGTTTTGGGTTCTTTGATGCTCTTGACAAATGTGCACCAAGGAGGGTATATACCATCTGCAAGATAGTACCCTTTTGTGTATTCATGCCCATTGCACTAGTGCAGAACCGGGTTATAGCACCGGTTCGTAAGGCCCTTTTGTGACGGTTCTATAACCGGCACTAAAGGATGGGAACTAAAGGTCCCCCCTTTAGTACCGGTTCTGCACAAACTGTCGTTAAAGGGCCACCACGTGGCACGAGCCATCACCGGGGGCGGGGAGCCCTTTAGTACTGGTTGATAACATCAACCGATACTAAAAGGTTTGGGGGGTTTTGGTTTCATGATTTCTTTTTCCTTTAATTTTGTGTTTTCCATTTAATTTTTTTCGTTTGCTGGTATTTTATGATACTACATATTATACATGTTATGCATCTATATAAATAGAATTTCTCGTAGAACTGATTATATATGTAAATAGAATTTTATGTGTATACGTTACGCATCTATATATACACATCGCTAGTAGAAAACAGAGCTTTATCCATGGTTCGTAAGGGCCTTTAGTGCCGGTTACTAAAGCCCCCCCTTTAGTACCGGTTCGGCACGAACCGGCACTAAAGGCCCACCACGTGGCGTGAGCTCACGCCGTGGTACCGGTACTAAAGGTTATTTTTTGATTTTTTTTTGAAAATTTTGGAAAAAAAATTGATTTTTTTATTTTCAATTTTCAGAATTATTTGATGATTTAGTCTCTAATCACCCCTCTTAACTGTTCAAGTGTGGATCACTCATTCCAAATCGTCTAACTTCCCGGCCGGTCACCCATCCTCTCACTATCCCGGCCTGAGCACGCTTAACTTCGGAGTTCTATTCCCCCTACTTTCCAAGTCTGCACTTGTTGTTTTCCTAACAAATGTAAGTTGTTAATCCTATTAACCCTCATGAGTTTAGTTTGAGCATTAGTTCACACGTTTCACCGTTTAAGTTTGAAACTATTATTCTAAAAAACAGTAATTATTTACTAACACTAATATTTCTTGAATAATTAGTTTGACCATAGTTTGACCATAATTTGACCATAGTTTGACCAGATTTGACCAAAATTCAAAAAACTGAAATAATTATTTAGTAACACTAATATTCTTGAATAATTATTTAGTAACACTAATATTTCTTGAATAAGTAGTTTGACCATAGTTTGACCAAAATTCAAAAAAATTTAAATTGGAGCATATCTTTTTTTTCCTTTTAGAATTTGAGGATTCTAAAATATTGCAAACAGGTCATAGGCCATCAAAATCGGATGCGGATTTTTGTGCTGATTTTTTTGATATATTATGCGTTTTTTCGTCATCTTATGCAAAAGATATGGCTGTTTTACATTTTCATAACACTTTTTTGCAAAACATGTCCAAATTTATGTTTTTAAATTTTCCTAACTAGTAGATGTACTAACATAACTACATCTCGAAGGATTTTAATTTTGAAGTTTTTATCATTTTTTTTGTTTTTTACAAAATGAAAAGGCGATCCCCCCCGGGGGGGGGGTAGAGTTTGAAATGGCCCCTTTAGTCCCGGTTTGTGCCTCCAACCGGGGCTATAGGTCCGACCCCTTTAGTTTCGGTTCGTGGCACAAACCGGTACTAAAGGTTAGCCCTGTAGTACCGGTTTGTGCCATGAACCGGGACTAAAGGGGCTCGTGGGGCCCCGGCCTGACGCCAGCCTACCACCATCCCTTTAGTACCGGTTCGTGGCACGAACTGGTACTAAAGGTTTAACACAAACGACATTACTGCATAGCCATTCGAACCGGTACTAATGGTACCATTAGTACCGAGCCAAAATTGAACTGAGACTAATGTGTCTCACACTAGTTCCTTTTACTACTAATGCATGTATATATATATATATATATATATATATATATATATATATATACATACAATTAGGTATATATACAATTTCTCATACATGTTGCCTTCAGAGCCAGTGACATTTGCCTTGGTGCCTTCGGAGCATGATGACAATTGGGAGTGGTTCATGGGGGCGGTAGCGGGTAATAGTATTCTCCTTTGGGATCTATGACCTCGTCGAGCAAAAATCCCGCTATTTCCTCTCGAAGTGCTCGTATACTCTCCTTTGGTAGGAGCGTCTCCCGCACCTTATTGAACTGTTAAGAAGGAGATCAATATGCATGTGTATTAGTTCTGTGACTACTCGATAATGATGTAAAAACTGTGAATAATCTTCTGGCAAACGTACCCATAGCTGTCTATCAGATTTGGTCCTTTCGGACGCCATCAAGCGAATGTTCCCACAAACGTAGTATGCACACACTTCAGTCCCTTTGTCTGCTTCAGGGCCTTTACAAGAATAGAATTTAATCAGATAATAATTAATCAAGCATGATAATTAATAGTATTGAACTGGAATTAAAGAGATGGTAGCTATCTAGTACTACTTAATTAATTATACCTTGGGTCGAAACCAATACAACTTTTCTTTTCATTCGCTTGGGACCTCTTTCCTAAACTTTGCCCAAGCCCTGCCCGCCGGCAAAGAAAATAAATGAACGAGTTATTAAATAGTTGATATCAGGAAATGACGAACTAAAGAGACCGACATATAGTTAATAATGATTGAAATTGCATGTCGACTATCCCCTTCAAGATTGAGTAGTCACTTTGTTTTTTAAGTAGTGAGTCCAGTACTTCAACTGTTCCTTTGTCAACTTTAATGATTAACAAGATCCAATGGTAACTGCATATGCACACGTTTGCATGTCTTAATTAAGCGGGCATGTGCATAACACTCATCAACTACCCTAAACCCTATACACTTAATTATTAACATCTAGCTAGCTAGTAAGCAAAAATAGAATTTGTAGTATACAAGATAGTGTGACTCACCGGAAGCTGTAAGGAAGTACTATATCTTCATTGGACTTAGGCGCTTCAAGAACTCTAGCAGTTTTTCTCTACATCTGCTTTATACCATGCATATGTCCATGTTTCTTCATTAATGGTATTTGGGTCAATGAACCCAATGCCATAGCGTCCACCTTTTTTCATTTCATACATCTTCATCCTGCATAATACCACAGAAAAGAATATAGCAAGGATAATTACAGGTAATGATCGATCAATGAGCACTACAACTAGCTTGAGACTTAAATTACAGAAAGAAATCACTTACAGACAATAGCAACTGACAAGAGATTTGTCGAGTGCTTCTTGATTGAATAACTGAAATAGTTTTGAATACTCAACGGTCAGAGCTAGCTTATGGAAGTAATGCTCTTCCTTGACTTTCACCATGAGGGACTCTCGATTGGAACTCTTGGTAATTTTCATGTACCAATCATGCAATTCATACATTCTCGTTGGGAGGTTCTTGACCTCCTTGGGCTTGACCAAAGGTTGTCCGCGGACATATTTCGGTTTATGTCGTCCTCTCTAAGCGGAGACATGGGCTCAATCTCGAGGAGTTGTCCAACAGTGATACTGAGCATTTCAGCCTGCCTTCTATGCTCGTCGGTTATTACTAGCTGATCGGCGCCGGTACTCTCACGTGTTGGTACAACAAGCTAGGGGGATCAATTGCGCCGCCTGTTCTCCCAGCTGGGGAACGGTTTTCCCGCATTTTTGGCCAGCTTCTTAGCTCGAGCTCGAGCTCGACTCCTTCTTTTGTCGTGCTCGATGTGCCTTCTTGATTTGGCGCTCATAGTCTGAGTCAATAGGCTTGGGAGCTGGTGCTTTAGCCATACAAATAAAGTGGTCAATCTTATCCTCAGACACTTTCTCCCTTGGCGGCGGTGGCGGTTTCGGTCCAAAATGGTTGTCCACTTGGGCCTTCACTATGGCTTCGTTTTGCTCCTCGGTCATGTCGTAAGGCCTCTGCGGAAGAGGCCCGATGCTTGGACCATATTGAAATTGGTTGCCTCCGCCTATACCTCCTGTACTACCTTGACTTGTACTGCTACACACCATTGCTGCGGCGGCTCTCTTCCGCGATGCCTGAGGCAGCGGAGACGGCTGACGCGGTGTCGGACTTCAAGGAGGAGTGGCACGCGTTGGTGGACTTGGAGGAGAAGGAGTGGCCTCACGCGTTGGCTGAGTTGAAGCAGGAGGAGTGGCCTGAAGATGTGCCGGACTTGGAGGAGCGGGAGTCGTCTTCTCCTCATCACTTCCAAGAATGTCAAGCTCTAGCTGACGTGGTGTCGGTGTCCTTCGAAAGATGATGCAATCCTTTCTCCATAAGATGATACGATGTATGGGCTCTCCTAGTGTGTGCTCCTCGTCACCTCCAGGAATGTCAAGCTGTAGCCCCGAATATTGGTCCACCACCTCATCAACCACGACATGAGCATAGCCGGCTGGAATCAGGCTACAATGGATGGTTGCTTCGGGGGAATTTGTATAAGCAACGACGTCCGCCACCTTCACAGATATGTTCTTTATTTTGAAGTGTAGCTCACAGTTAGTGTTCTCCATGATGTCATCCACAAGATATCTATCCAGCAGTGCGTTGCCTGGGGTGGAACCGACGGTCCTTCTCGGCATGGATGGGATGGTGCTATCCAATGTTGGATCATCCGCTAGCCATTGCCGCTACTGAGACCCCCTTTCCTGGCTAAGTGAGTCGATCTGCTGTTGCTGCCGCTGGAATTTGAGTGCCAAGTCCACGTGCGCTGATTCTAGGCCTTGAAGGTGTTCTGCTTCCTATTTCCTCTGCTCCTCCTCCATCTTCCTTCTCGCATGACTTCTGTAGTCGGTGCTCCAGTCCAAAAAGCCCTCATACCACGGAACAACGCCCTTGCCTCGTGTTCTTCCTGGGTGTTCAGGATTTCCCAGGGCGCGCGTAAGTTCGTCATTCTCTCTGTTGGGCGTGAACACTCCCTTTTGAGCATCTTCTACTGCATCAATTAACTTATCTTCGGCTTCTTTAAGACATGCCTTCTCCGAAACCTGGCTTATCTTCGGGTCCAACGCCCCCCATGCGCATAGAACCAAGTTCCGCACCTCGGGGCCAGCTCAATGTAACTGGAGTGATCTGTGCAGCCTACATCTCTTGCTCAGACTTATCCCACTTAGGCATTGCCACCGCATAGCCACCTGGGTCCCAGCCTATGGAACTGCTCCTTTTTTGCGGCATTGACCTTGTTTTTTCTCGACCGTTCCTTAGGTTATTCCGATTCCTTGAATTTCACGAAAGCGGGCCAGTGTTCTCTTTGCTTCTCCGGTGTTCCCTTGAATTCTGGAGTCTTCTTTCCTCCTTTGACGTATTTGTCCCATACAATTTTCTTGTAGTTGTTGAATGCAATTGCCATGTTTCTAAGAGCAGCGTCCTTGACTTTCTGCACATCTGCATCTGTGAAATGATATGGTAGGGTGAAATATTCAATGAGTTTTTATCAAAGCATAGATTTTGCTCTGTCGTCGACAAAAGTAAGATCTGGACGTTTCTTTGCTCGCTCTTTCCATTCTTGAATGGAGATCAGGAGTTGGTCCTTCACAAGAACTCCGCACTGAAGAACGAACTTGTTCGCAATGTTCTTAGGCGCCAGCGGTTCGCCATCAGTTTTGATGGCATCAATGTTGTACTTTACGCCCTCCTTCAAGTTTTTGGCCGGGCCTCGCTCTGTCCTGCTGCGTGTAGAAGATTTGCTCGATCCGGAGGGCTGAAAGAAGAAAGATCAATTTGTTAATATATCTTCAAATCATTTAAAACATGTGATGATCACCAGATGCCTGATTATATAAATATATCTCGCCGGTCTCTGTTATTTCAAGATCAACATTTTCTTTGCCATCATAATCATAGTAATTCACGACTTCATCAATTCGGTCGTCGCGATCGAATACCATATCATCATCCTCCCCAGTATTGTTCAGATATTGGGAGTAGTCATCTTCTTCATTCTGATCATCCGGCTCGCGAGGGGAGCGTATGATAACGAACATGGCCTTTTCTACCTCTCTGCCGGTATTGTCCACCATAGCTTTTATTTAACTAATCCAGAAGCAATATAAAACAATTCAAATTACAATGCATGCATGCAATCAATAAGAAAAAACTGAATCATAGTACATAATATGCATCATCTCGAATAATACATAATCTCAAATGCATTGTCTCGAATAATATATAATCTCGAATACATTGTCTCAAATAATATATAATATCGAATACATCATCTTGAATAATATATATCGAATACATCACTACCTAGCTAGCTAATAAAGATCGAATACTACAGAATAATCTAGGCCACTCGCGGTTCCTGAGGCGCGGGCGGTGGACACCAAAGAGAAGGAATCATCACAGGATCATAGCTCCGGTCATCTCCCCAAAGAACCTGCCAGGTATTGGAGAACCTGACGTCCATAGCAGCCATGTAGCGACGGACATGCTCGTCCTCCTCCCTGACACGGCGACACACCACCTCCGGCAGGGCCGCCTCCCTCCGCACCGAAAGTGGCCCACGCGAACGCCACCAAAGGAGCTCAGGGTCGACAATGGGACCCGGGGGCGGGTTCCTCAGCAAGCGGCGAGCCCCTGAAGGTAGCACATACCAGTGCCAGCCCGTCGAAGCCCAGTCCCGGACATGAGTCCTCTGAAGCAGGACGTCGTCGCGAACAGGTCGACGGCGAGGATGCGGGCCGGGCATCGTCGAGAACAAATACTATACGCCGCAAAAGTAACATTTTTAAATGATTGGATTGTGGCTTCTTATATGCAAATTCTAAATTACTATAACTAAAATTATAAGAAACTAAAAAAACATCGATCATCATCTAACAAATTGAAATTAATCTAATTCGTCTAGCTAAAACTAACACTTCTAAAATTTCTAACATTTCTATATAACTAACTTTTCTATAACATTTCTAACATTTCTATATAACAAACATTTCTATAACATTAATATATCTAAAACCTTTGACATTATACTATTTGACAGAAAACATTTGTATAAAAAACAGAAAAAACCTTTGACATTATAACTAACGTTTATATATACTATTTGACATTAATCTAATCTAATTAATTAATTCATCTAAAACCTTTGTATAAAAAACAAAAAAAAAGCTAAAAACAGAATCTAGTGCAAAAGATGAACAAATTGTGTGTGTGTGTGTGTGTGTGTGTGTGTGTGTGTGCGGCTGCTTCGATTGGAGGGAGGAGAGGGGCCGGGGAGAGGGGCTCACAGCGCGGGTGAGGTCGAGGTGACGGCAACGGCGAGGTCCAGGCGACGGCGACGGCGAGGTCCAAGGCAGCAGCGACGGCGAGGCGAGGGGATGGCGACGGGCCGATGCGGCGACGGGGACGGGCCGGCAAAGGCGGCGGCGCGGAGTCGACGGGGACGGCGCGACGAGGACGGGGGCGGCGACGGTGCGGGACGGAGCGGGGCATAGAGAAGTGATGAGAAACTGATTTTTTTAAGAGTTCTTTGTTTAGTTGGGACCTTTAGTACCGGTTGGAGCCACCAACCAGTACTAAAGAGCTGTTTTAGCCAGGTGAAGCGGCGGGAAGCGCATCCCCTTTAGTACTGGGTGGTGGCTCCAACCGGTACTAAAGACCACGCCTTTAGTACTGGTTGGTGCCACCACCCGGTACTAAAGGGTGTGCGCTGGCGCAGTTGGCGGTGCGCAAGTTTAGGCCCACCTCACTAGCTGAGGAGCGCCGAGGCCAGTTTATATGCCCTGGCGCGGGCGTGGTATCGAACTCCTCTGTATAGTAGGCTTTTGGGCCTAACTCTGCCGGTCTATCCTGTGGGCCTATTGGGCCTTGTGGGCCTGCATCCTGGCCCAACTAGAGGTTGGGTTTCTAGTCGTATGCAGGCTGCTGTGGCCCAGTAGGCGCATTTTTTTAATTTTCTTTTATTATTTTCTGCTTTATTTATTTTCTTTTATTTATTTCTGAGTTGTTTTCTGCTATATTTAGAATTTATTTGTGAATATTTTTTCTTTATGTTTAAAAAATTACAAACTTCCTGCTAGTGCTAGTAATTTTCAAATTTGAATAGTTTAAATTTGAATTATTCGAAATTTGTGTAAATCGCTAGTTTGTGAATAACTTAACTTTAAAATAGAATTTTCATTGATTCTTTTTTCATGTTTAATATTAGTGTGGTTTATCTTTATATTCAATTTGGTAATACCTAGGTTATTTAAAAAATGAAATGCCTTTGTAACAGATGAGTTTTGGTCCGAAACCCTGATACTTCAAAAGAGATTGTCCATTTTGTAGCCGAAGTGCATCCAGATTTTGCCGTAAATGCATGAAAGAATTTGTTTGCACATAAAATTTCTTCGCATTTCAAATGCCAAAACACATAAGTACCCTAATTATTACAAAGATTCCCTCTGGTTTGTTCAAAGCGGCACTTTCCAGATATATAAGTCCGAAAACTCACTAGAGAATAAAGTGATGACAGTGAAGCCTATCACATCCCAGAGTGGGATCTTTGGGTGTGAAACTTTTTCTTCACGTGTGTCCCTTTGCGCCATAACCATGGAGAATCTTCATCAATTAACTGGATGCTCAGGTCAATATTCACTGTGAATGGAGCAATTTCATCAAACTTTTCATAATCTTCTGACATGTCTGTCTTGTCATCCACTCCCACGATGTTTCTTTTCCCTGAAAGAACTATGTGGCGCTTTGGCTCATCGTATGATGCATTCGCTTCCTTATCTTTTCTTTTTCTCGGCTTGGTAGTTATGTCCTTCACATAGAAAACCTGTGCCACATCATTGGCTAGGACGAATGTTTCGTCTGCATACGCATGTTGAGATCCACTATTGTCATTCTGTACTGCGGGTCTTCCGTTACCCCACCTCGTGTCACATTGACCCATTTGCACTGAAACAAAGGGACCTTCAAACCACGTCCATAGTCAAGTTCCCATATATCCTCTATGTAACCATAATATGTTTCCTTTCCCGTCTTGGTTGTTGCATTAAAGCGGACACCACTATTTTGGTTGGTGCTCTTTTTATCTTGGGTGATCGTGTAAAATGTATTCCCATTTATCTCGCATCCTTTGAAAGTCATTATATTAGAAGATGGTAACTGGGACAACAAGTACAGGTCATATTCAATATCGGCGTCATGCATGGCACATGTCTGGAACCAACCGGCGAAAGTCCCCATTTGTCCACATGTAATCCAGCCGTCAGACTGCTCCGGGTGTTTGGAGCGTAGAAAATTCTTGTGTTCCTCCACATATGGAGCCACCAAGGCAGAATTCTGTAGAACTGTGTAGTGTACTTAAGTGAGAGAATGCCCGTCCATACATATTATTTGATCCCCTCCTAGCGTGCCTTTTTCATCCAGTCCGCCCTTATGCCGCGATTCAGGAACACAAATCGGCTTAAGGTCAGGAATAAAGTCAATACAAACCTCAATGACCTCCTCATTTTCATGGCCCTTTGAGATGCTTCCTTCTGGCCTAGAACGGTTATGAAACTATTTCTTTAAGACTCCCATGAACCACTCAAAGGGGAACATATTGTGTAGAAATACAGGACACAAAATGTTAATCTCTTCACATAGGTGAACTAGGACGTGCGTCATGATGTTGAAGAAGGATGGTGGGAACACCGACTCAAAGCTGACAAGGCATTGCACCAAATCATTATGTAACCTTGGTATGATTTCTGGATCGATTACCTTCTGAGAGATTGCATTGAGGAATGCACATAGCTTCACAATGGATAATCAAACGTTTTCCGATAGAAGCCCCCTCAATGCAACCAGAAGCAGTTGCGTCATAATCACGTGGCAGTCATGAGACTTTAGGTTCTGGAACTTTTTCTTTGCCATATTTATTATTCCCTTTATATTCGATGAGAAGCCAGACGGTACCTTCATACTGAGCAGACATTCAAAGAAGATTTCCTTCTCTTCTTTGGTCTTCCCATACACGCCCAAGAAGCCAAGCAGGGTCACGCAAAGATTTTTCGTCACGTGCATCACGTCGATTGTGGAGCGGACCTCTAGTTCTTGCCAATAGGGCAGGTCCCAAAGTATAGATTTCTTCTTCCACATGGGTGTGCGTCCGTAAGCGTTCTTCGGAACAGGTCATCCGCCAGGACCCTTTCCTAAGGTTACCTTCAAATCCTTGACCATATCATGTACATCAGCACCAGTACGGTGGCAAGGCTTCGTCCAGTGATCCGCCTCACCTTTGAAATGCTTACCTTTCTTTCTTACGGGATGCCTGCCGGAAGAAATCGACGATGTCCTAGGTACACATCCTTCCTACAATTATCCAAATATATACTGTCGGTATCATCCAAACAGTGCATGCATCCGCGGTATCCCTTGTTTGTCTGTCCTGAAAGGTTACTGAGAGTAGGCCAATCATTGATGGTCACGAACAACAACACCTTTATGTAAACTTCTTCCTGTTTGTGCTCATCCCATGCACGTACACCTTTTCCATTCCATAGCTGTAAGAGTTCTTCAACTAATGGCCTTATGTACACATCAATGTCGTTGCCGGGTTGCTTAGGGCCTTGGAGGAGCACTGTCATCATAATGAACTTCCGCTTCATGCATAACCAAGGAGGATGGTTATACAAACATAGAGTCACATGCCAGGTGCTATGGTTCCTGCTCTGCTTCCCAAAAGGATTAATGCCGTCTGCGCTTAGACCAAACCGCACGTTCCTTGCGTCACCTGCAAACTCCTCCCTGTACTTTCTCTCATTTTTTCTCCACTGCAACCCGTCAGCGGGTACTCTCAACTTTTCGTCTATCTTACGGTCTTCTCTGTGCCATCGCATCGCCTTGGCATGCTCTTTGTTTTGGAACAAACGTTTCAACCGTGGTATTATAGGAGCATTCTACATCACCTTGGCAGGAATCTTCTTCCTGGGGCGCTCGCCGTCGACATCACCAGGGTCATCGCGGCTGATGATGAGGATATAGACCTAGGGTAGGGTCATAGGCCTGACCAACATACCCTACCCAAGGTCACTACCCTAGAAGCAAAGAAGCTCAAGAGACAACAGGGAGTACCAACAAAGACGTCGAGTGCAATCCACTCGACCAATCATATCACTCGGGTATCCCACCTTTCCGAAGACCACTCGACCATACAAGAAACCACTCGACCTATGAAGACCAGGAGTCACACGGAACTGCAATGGTCAAGCATTCACTCCGTAGTCTTCATGGGCATTAATGACACTTATGGCTGGTGTTATCAGTAACGTCCCACCTTTATGTACATTGAACCCTCTATAACGGTGGATGGCTGGGGTCCTGGCGCACTCTATATAAGCCACCCCCTCCTCTCGCACAAGGGTTCGCACCCCCTGTAACACACACGCATATACTGAAGTCCAGTCGACCGCCTCCAGGCACCGAGACGTAGGGCTTTTACCTCCTCCGAGAGGGGCCTGGACTCGTAGACACTTGCGTACAACCTCACCGTAGCAAGGGCCTTGCCTCCTCCTACGTACCCCCTACTCTTACTGTTAGTCTTAGTACCACGATAGTTGGCGCCCACCTTGGGGCAAAGCGTCTTAGCGACTTCCGGCGAGGTTGCATTTTCTTCAGTCTTCGTCAACATGGTTTCCGGCGGCAGTTTGATCATGGGCCATGAGTTCCGACTCGGGGCGCTCACTTTCGTCGCCGATGATTCGCACTACAAGAAATATGTCAACTAGTGACCTTCTACCAGTGACCCTGGAAGAATTGGTCATAGATCTATGACCATTTGAGACCAATTGGTCAAAAGCTGTTCGGGGGGCTCCAAACCCTAAACCATTGCGACCATTTTGGTCAGAAAAGTCGTAATTTCGTTACATGAAATGGTCATAAAGCAAACAGTGCTGGTCTGCTGCCTTATTTCTAGTTGTTAACGACCAATATAAATGGTCATAGCCTTGTAGATTGTGGTGGGTTGTGATGACTAGGCGCCATCTCATCAGTTTTGCATATGTGTCATGTCCATGTGTCAATTATTGCCCTAGGTTGTGAAGCAACCTATATTTCTGTTATTCCAAAAATTCCCAAAAAATGCTCATAAATTGTTTGGATCATATCTTCATCAAATATGTCAAAAATCTTCCTTGCCTAGTTCAAAAATAACTCAACAATATTCATTTTCCTATTCTGTTCAGAGCAGCACTTTGTGAAGGAAGTACCACTTTGGCATGTCCAAATGGTATCCATTTTCTACAGTACTTTCCTCTACCAAAATAACCATCCTCCACCAAATGCCAGATCAATCCATTCATTATTTTGAGCCCGGCTTCAACATTCGTATTTATGTCCATGTGGTACTTTGCAAAGCAAGTACCACCTAGGCTCCTACTTTTGAGCTGAAAATTTGTGAAGACGGTCTTCTTAGTAATTGATCATCCTCAGCCAAAACTCACACCCATTAGCCATGTGCATTTCCCATACCGCTAATCAAACACTTGGCTGCTTATTCATGTTTGAGCATCGATCGGTCTCCTCGTGAGAATCTTATGTTGTGATTTTCTTCCTACGACCTACTTGGGGAGTGCCCAACCCACTAGAGATGCCTAGGCAGTCCAGAACACATGGCAACGCCACGGTCACGCGGTGACCACGCGGCGGGCATGCGAGTATACGCGCTCTAGAGTTGGGGCCCTCGGCCACCGTCCAAACCTCGACGTATCGCCACCAAACAATGTATTTATGATTAAATAGGTACTTATGTAACTAGAAATGATTTTTGGAAAAAAAATAAATAGCAAACTATGAGGCAGATGCAGTTCAAATTTGACCCGCTTCCAGCTGAATCGGCGGGAATTTGTCTTTTTCACCAGAGGTGGATCAAAACTTTTGACACCCAACCATTTTGTCAATTGTGCATTAAATATGGCCTAGTATTTTATAAAATTGATTTGGTCCAATTTTGCAACGAATATATGGTAGGTCCTTCATAAAGAAAACTCATTTCAGGCACTAACTCATTTCAGGCACGAATATATGGTAGGTCCAATTTTTATGCCCGTTTCAAAATGCGGTCAAAACGGTGGGCTTGACCGTTCCTAGCTAGTGGTTGAATCTTGGAAAACTTTTGATGTTTCTCTGATTAAATAGATACTTATGTACCTAGAAATGATTTTTGGAAAAAATAAAGAGCAAACTATAAGGCAGCTGTAGTTCAAATTTCACCCGCTTCCTACTGAATCGACGGGAATTTGTCTTTTTCATCAGAGGTGGATAAAAGCTTTTCACACCCAACCATTTGATCAATTGTGCATTAAATATGGCCTAATATTTTAGAAAATTGATTTGGTACAATTTTGCAACAAATATTTGGTAGGTCCTTCACAAAAAAGAACTCATTTTGTCACTCGAAAAATGGAAAATATTTTTTTTCCTAAAAACTCATTCTCATAATAGTTTTTAAAGATATTTGCCTTGTTCCAATTCGAAGTTTGTTAGTTTTTCTAAAAATTAGGTCACTTTTACTGACACAATGAGAATGTTTTTATTTTTTTGAATTTCTCATATCATAAAACTGTTTATATGATTCAACAACTTAGTTTTAGTCGATTACGACCAATTTAAATGGTCATAACATGTACTGGGTTCTGATTGGTCCATGGCCATGTCAGGCTGATCGTGCCTCCAACGCCGTCGGATGCTCCCGGATCCGATGGCAGCCCTTTCTCCCTCACCCCCTCTCACCCGGCCCACAGCCCCGCACCCTTACCCTCTCACCCGGCCCACAGCCCCGCACGCGAACCCTAGCATTCTCCCTGACCCTCTCCCTTGCAGCCGTCTAGCCACCCCGCTCCAGATCCAGATCCGCCGACCACCTCCCTCTCCCCTCGCCGCCTCGCCTCCCCTCGCCACCGCACCACCCATCGTTGGCTTGTGAGATCCCCTTTGGCCGCGATGACGGGGATGGACGCGGCGGCGACCACTGCCGACCTGCTCTCCGCGCTGGCGCCCTCCTGGAGCGCGGCAGCGGTGCTGGCCTCCTACCTCGCGTACCTTGTCGCCGCCAGCGCCCTCCTCCCCGGCAAGCTCGTCGTCGTCCTTCCCGACTCCTCCTGTCTCCACTACCGTTGCAATGGTGCCCCTCATCTCTCTCTCCTTGTCTCTGAGCCGCAAAGCATTTCTCTTCTTCTGCCGTCTTTCTGTCTGCTCAGCCGACTCTAACCGACACGCGCGCGTGTGTGCAGGTCTGCTCTCACTGACGCTGCTCTTGGGGCTCTCCGCGCTCGGCGTCTACATGGGCTGGATGACTCCCACGGTGAGATCCACGATGGGGTTTCTCACCTCCGCCCTCCCGCCCCATCGCCGACCCCGTCCGCCATGTCGAAGCAAGGTTTGTGTGCTTGCTCCCCACCGATCAACACGAGATCGATCCCGTCGTTGTTTGTCACCGACCGATTTGGTCCTCCGAGGTCCTGACGTCTCTTCCGGTTTCGGGGCTGTTTTGCAAGAGGGAAGGCCAAGCCGCTCAAGCAGGCCAAGGTCGCCGAGAAGGACTATGACGAGGTATGTTGTCGTTCTCCCTTTGCTTGCGCTCTCGATTCGTTGCCCGGATCAGCGATCTGCCCCTGTAATTATAGGGTTGGGGATGTTTGGGTTGCTCTGGTGTAGATCGGTCCGTGCTGGGTTGGTAGTTGCACATGATTCGTTAGGGGGATATGAATTTGGCGGGTTGCTATGCTTATGCGCCTGTTCTGCTTCACTGGAATCTTGTCATAATTAAGGGTTTGTGAATGTTGTCTTGGGTGACTGCAAGCGATTCGCTTATACTTGATCGGAAGGGGAGTTTGTCGAATTGGTACGAACTATGCTGATTATGCTGGATGAGAGTGTTACCTTGATGCTAAATCTGTGATGTTCTAAATTTTGGAGCGGTAGTGTGTGCAAAGGAGTGAGCAATGTTATGCATCAGCGTCTGTTCCTTCATGGTTAGACTTGGGAGTTTGCATTTGCTAACATTTCTATATAAGCAAGGTTGCCTTCTGTTCTTGTTTGCTAACACAATACATAGTCATGGATTGTCAAAAGTGAATATCTTAAGTAGAACTTATAGCAACAATCTTATTCTGCATATTTAACTGTCCAAATACAGTCCAAAGATAAATCTTAGCTGTAAATATTCTGCATATATAGTGTTCAATTTGATCTATAAGATCTGAGTTTGTTGTACTATTAATGGTGATAAGATTGCTGCTAGTATATTCTGTACATTTCTTGTTTGGGGCTGGGCTAGAAAACAATGTCTGATTCGTCTAGCCAGTCGACATGCTAAAACAACTAGCTATAAAGTGACATCAAGTTCTGGTTTACATGCTATTCTCGTCATTCAAGCCTACAGACCTTTTGCTGTAGTGTCTAGAGTAGATTGAGTTTGCTGGCTCTCCTTTTGGTTTCTGTTCTTATTTTGGACAGATACTTGGGGTGCATACTTTCTAGAATCTGCATTTGAATTTGCAGTTCGCATTGTCGAAGAAAATTGTCGATTGTTTGATTGATGTTCTGACTTTATGTGTGAAGCAAATATGCCCTAGAGACAATAATAAAGTTATTATTTATTTCCTTATATCATGATAAATGTTTATTATTCATGCTAGAATTGTATTAACCGGAAACATAATACATGTGTGAATACATAGACAAACATAGTGTCACTAGTATGCCTCTACTTGACTAGCTCGTTGAATCAAGGATGGTTAAGTTTCCTAGCCATAGACATGAGTTGTCATTTGATTAACGGGATCACATCATTAGGAGAATGATGTGATTGACTTGACCCATTCCGTTAGCCTAGCACTTGATCGTTTAGTATGTTGCTATTGCTTTCTTCATGACTTATACATGTTCCTGTAACTATGAGATTATGCAACTCCCGTTTACCGGAGGAACACTTTGGGTGCTACCAAACGTCACAACGTAACTGGGTGATTATAAAGGAGTACTACAGGTGTCTCCAAAGGTACATGTTGGGTTGGCGTATTTCGAGATTAGGTTTTGTCACCCTGATTGTCGGAGAGGTATCTCTGGGCCCTCTCGGTAATGCACATCACTATAAGCCTTGCAAGCAATGTGACTAATGAGTTAGTTGCGGGATGATGCATTATGTAACGAGAAAAGAGACTTGCCGGTAACGAGATTGAACTAGGTATTGGATACCGACGATCGAATCTCGGGCAAGTAACATACCGATGACAAAGGGAACAACGTATGTTGTTATGCGGTTTGACCGATAAAGATCTTCGTAGAATATGTAGGAGCCAATATGGGCATCCAGGTTCCGCTATTGGTTATTGACCAAGAATAGTTCTAGGTCATGTCTACATAGTTCTCGAACCCGTAGGGTCCGCACGCTTAAGGTTTCGATGACAGTTATATTATGAGTTTATGAGTTTTGATGTACCGAAGGAGTTCGGAGTCCTGGATGAGATCGGGGACATGACGAGGAGTCTCGAAATGGTCGAGATGTAAAGATCGATATATTGGACGACTATATTCGGAGTTCGGAAAGGTTCCGAGTGATTCGGGTAGTTTTCGGAGTACCGGAGAGTTACGGGAATTCGCCGGGGAGTATATGAGCCTTATTGGGCCATACGGGAATAGAGGAGAGAGGCCGAAAGGAAGGAGGCCCGCAGCCCCCCTCTGGTCCTAATTGGACAAGGGGTGCGGCCCCCCTTTCCTTCCTCCTCTCCCCCTCTTTCCCCCTTCTCCTACTCCAACAAGGGAGGTGGAATCCTACTAGGACTAGGGAGTCCTAGTAGGACTCCACACTTGGCGCGCCCCCTCCTAGGGCCGGCCACCTCCCCCCTTGCTCCTTTATATACGGGGGCAGGGGGGCACCCCATGACACACAAGTTGATCTACGGATCGTTCCTTAGCCGTGTGCGGTGCTCCCCTCCACCATATTCCACCTTGGTCATATCGTCGCGGAGTTTAGGCGAAACCCTGCGCCGGTAGAACTTCATCATCGTCACCACGCCGTCGTGCTGACGAAACTCATCCCCGACGCTTTGCTGGATCGGAGCCCGGAGATCGTCATCGAGCTGAACGTGTGCTGAAATCGGAGGTGCCGTATGTTCGGTACTTGGATCGATCGGATCGTGAAGACGTAGGACTACATCAACCGCGTTGTCATAATGCTTCCGCTTACGGTCTACGAGGATACGTGGACAACACTCTCCCCTCGCGTTGCTATTTCATCACCATGATCTTGCATGTACGTAGGAAATTTTGAAATTACTACGTTCCCCAACAAAGACCTCGTTTTCCTCTCCCCCACTTCACCATTGCCGTTTTATTTGCCCTCTCTTTCCCAATCTCCTCTCTTTTCCGTTTGCCATTTTCTGTTTGCTTGTGTGTTGGATTACTTGTTGCCATGGCACAATATAATACCAAATTGTGTGATTTCTCGAATACTAATAATAATGATTTCCTTAGTACTCCGATTGCTCCTCTTAATGATGTTGAGTCTTGTGAAATCAATACCGCTTTGCTGAATCTTGTTATGAAACATCAATTCACCGGCCTTCCTAGTGAAGATGCCGCTACTCATCTAAACAACTTTGTTGATTTGTGTGATATGCAAAAGAAGAAAGATACGGATAATGATATTGTTAAATTGAAACTATTTCCGTTTTCGCTTAGAGATCGTGCTAAAGTTTGGTTTTCATCTTTGCCTAAAAATAGTATTGATTCTTGGAACAAGTGCAAAGATGCTTTTATCTCTAAGTATTTTCCTCCCACTAAGATCATCACTCTTAGGAATGATATTATGAATTTTAAATAACTTGATCATGAGCATGTTTCCCAATCTTGGGAAAGAATGAAATTGATGATTCGAAGTTGCCCGACTCATGGTTTGAATTTATGGATGATCATACAAAAATTTTATGCCGGTTTGAACTTTGCTTCTAGAAATCTCTTAGATTCGGCCGCGGGAGGCACGTTTATGGAAATCACTTTAGGAGATGCTACAAAACTTCTTGATAATATTATGGCTAATTATTCTCAATGGCACACCGAAAGATCATCTAGTAAAAAAGTGCATGCTATAGAAGAAATCAATGTTTTGAGTGGAAAGATGGATGAACTTATGAAGTTTTTTGCTACTAAAAATACTCCTCTTGATCCCAATGATATGCCTTTGTCTACTTTTATTGAGAATAATAATGAATCTATGGATGTGAATTTTGTTGGTAGGAATAGTTTTGGAAACAATGCTTATAGAGGAAACTTTAATGCTAGACCGTTCCCTAGTAATTCCTCTAATAATTATGGAAATTCCTACAATAATTCTTATGGTAATTTTAATAAGATGCCCTCTAATTTTGAGAATAGTGTGAAAGAATTTATGATTTCTCAAAAGAGTTTTAATGCTTTGCTTGAAGAAAAATTGCTCAAAGTTGATGATTTGGCTAGGAACATTGATAGACTTTCAGTTGATGTTGATTCTCTTAAACTTAGACCTTCTCCTCCTAAGCATGATATCAATGAGTCTCTCAAAGCAATGAGAATTTCCATTGACGAGTGTAAGGAAAGAACCGCTAGATTGCGTGCTAAGAAAGATAGCTTTATAAAAGCGTGTTCTTCTAGTTTCCATGAAAATAATGATGAAGATCTTAAAGTTATTGATGTGTCCCCTATTAGATCTTTGTTTTGTAGTATGAATCTTGAAAATAATGGGACTGGAGATGAGTCAACTTTATTTAGAAGGCGTCCCAAGAATTCGGAGTTTTTAAATCTTGATGCTAAATTTGGTAAAAGTGGGATTGGAGAGGTCATGACTTTAAATAGTATTGAACCCACTATCTCGGATTTCGAGGAAGTTGATTATGATAATTGTTCTTTAGAAAGTTGTATTTCTTTGTTGCAATCCGTTGTTAATTCTCCACATGCTTAATTATAGTCAAAATAAAGCTTTTACCAAACATATCGTTGATGCCTTGATGCAATCTTTTGATGAAAAACTTAATTTGGAAGTTTCTATACCTAGAAAACTTAATGATGAGTGGGAATCTACTAGAAAGATTAAAATTAAAGATCACGAGTGTTTTTCTTTGTGTGATTTGGGTGCTAGTGTTTCCACGATTCCGAAGACTTTATGTGATATACTAGGTTTCCATGATCTTGATGATTGCTCTTTAAATTTGCAACTTGCGGATTCCACCATTAAAAAGCCAATGGGAAGGATCAATGATGTTCTAATTGTTGCAAATAGAAATTTGGTGCCCGTTGATTTTATCGTTCTTGATATAGATTGCAATGTTTTTTGCCCTATTATTCTTGCTAGACCTTTCCTTAGAACGATTGGCGCGATTATTGATATGAAGGAAGGGAATATTAGATTCCAATTTCCATTAAATAAAGGCATGGAGCACTTTCCAAGAAAGAAAGTCAAATTACCCTATGAATCTATCATGCGTGCTACTTATGAACCAAGTGCCAAAGATGGCACTACTTAGATCTATCTTCGCTTTTATGCCTAGCTAGGGGCGTTAAACGATAGCGCTAGTTGGGAGGCAACCCAATTTTCTTTGTGTTTTTTGTTTTTGTTCCTGTTTAGTAATAAATTTTGTTTCTACTTTCTGTTTAGATGTGTTTTCATGTTTTATTTAGTGTTTGTGCCAAGTAGAACCTATAGGATAACCTATGATATGAGTTGATTTGATTCTGCTGAAAAGCAGAAACTTTGTGCTCACGAGAAACAATTCAATAAATCACAGAAACGTGATTTTGCATTGATTCTATTTGCTGCTGATCAATAAACTAATTTTCCAGTACGTAATATTTTGGTAGGCTTTTTAGAGTTCCAGAAGTTTGCGTTAGTTACAGATTCCTACCGACTGTTCTGTTTTTGACAGATTCTGTTTTTTCGTGTGTTGTTTGCTTATTTTGATGCATCTATGGCTAGTATGTAAGGGTATGAACCATAGAGAACTTGGAATACAGTAGGTCTAACACAAAAATAAATAAAGAATGAGTTCATTACAGTACCTTATGTGGTGTTTTTTTTTCTTTCACTAACGGAGCTTATAAGATTTCCTGTTGAGTTTTATGTTGTGAAGTTTTCAAGTTCTGGGTAAAGCTTTTATGGACTATGGAATAAGGAGTGGCAAGAGCCTAAGCTTGGAGATGCCCAAGGCGCCCCAAGATATTCAAGGATAGCCAAAAGCCTAAGCTTGGGGATGCCCCGGGAAGGCATCCCCTCTTTCGTCTTCGTTCATTGGTAACTTTACTTGGAGCTATATTTTTATTCGCCACATGATATGTGTTTTATTTGGACCACCGTGTATTATATTAGTCTTTGCTTTTTAGTTTACCACAATCACCCTTTCTGTACACACCTTTTGGGAGAAGCCTATTTGATTAGGATTTGATAGAATACTCTATGTGCTTCACTTATATCTTTTTGAGCTTGATAGTTTTTGCTCTATGTGCTTCACTTATATCTTTTAGAGCATGGTGGTGGATTAATTTTGAAGAAATTGGTAGTCTCTCATGCTTCACTTATATTATTTTGAGAGTCTTTTAGAACAGCATGGTATTTGCTATGGTTTCAAATTTGGTCCTAGAATGATGAGCATCCAAGTTGGGTATAATAAAAACTATCATAGAATTGATTTGGATTCTATGATCAATTTGTTGCTTGATAATTGCTTTGAGATATAAAGGTAGTAATGTTAGGGTCATGCTAGTGGATAATTATGAAATTGAGAAATACTTTTGTTGAAGTTGGCAAGTCCCGTAGCATGCACGTATGGTAAAAGTTGTGTGACAAATTTGTTGCATGAGGTGCTCTTTTGATTGTCTTCCTTATGAGTGGCAGTCGGGGACGAGCGATGGATTTTTCCTACCAATCTATCCCTCTTGGGGCATGCGTAGTAGTACTTTGCTTCAAGGACTAAGTAGATTTTTTCAATAAGTATATGAGTTCTTTATGACTAATGTGAGTCCATGGATATACGCACACTCCTCCTTCCACTTTGCTAGCTTTTCTTATTACCGCGCAACTTTCGCCGGTATCATGTACCCATTATTTACCTTCCTCAAAACAGCCACCATATATACCTATTATGGCATTTCCATAGCCATTCCGAGATATATTGCCATGCAACTTTCCACCGTTCCATTTATTATGACACGTTTCATCATTGTCATATTGCTCTTTGCATGATCATGTAGTTGACATCGTATTTGTGGCAAGGCCACCTTCATAATTTTCATACATGTCGCTCTTGATTCAATGCATATCCTGGTACACCGCCGGAGGCATTCATATAGAGTCATAACTTGTTCTAGCTTTGAGTTGTAATTTTTGAGTTGTAAATCAATAAAAGTGTGATGATCTTCATTATTAGAGCATTGTCCCAGTGAGGAAAGGATGATGAAAACTATGATTCCCCCACAAGTCGGGATGAGACTTCAGACTTTATAAAAATAAAAGAGGCCAAAGAAGCCCACCAAAAAGAAAAAAAAAGAAAAAAAGAAAAAAAAGAAAAAAAAGAGAAAAGAAAAAAATATATAAGAAAAAGAGAGAAGGGACAATTGCTACTATCTCTTTTTCCACACTTGTGCTTGAAAGTAGCACCATGATCTTCATGATAGAGAGTCTCCTATGTTGTCACTTTCATATACTAGTGGGTATTTTTCATTATAGAACTTGGCTTGTATATTCCAATGATGGGCTTCCTCAAAGTGCCCTAGGTCTTCGTGAGCAAGCAAGTTGGATGCACACCCACTTAGTTTCTTTTGTTGAGCTTTCATATATTTATAGCTCTAGTGCATCCATTGCATGGCAATCCCTACTCACTCATATTGATATCTATTGATGGGCATCTCCATAACCCATTAATATGCCTAGTCGATGTGAGACTATCTTCTCCCTCTTTTTGTCCTTACAACCACCACAATAGATCACCATAGTGCTATGTCCATGGCTTGCGCTCATGTATTGCGTATGAGTTGAAAAGCTGAAGCACGTTAAAAAGTATGAAACAATTGCTCGGCTCGTCATCGGGGTTGTACATGATGGGAGTATTTTGTGTAATAAAAATGAAGCATGGCCTAACTATATGATTTTGTAGGGATAAGCTTTCTTTGGCTATGTTATTTTGATAGGACATGACTATTTGTTAGTATGCTTTGAAGCATTATTATTTTTATGTTTTATAAGTTTTTATCTTGAATCATTTGGATGTGAACATTCATGCCACAATAAAGAAAATTACATTGAGAATTATGCTAGGTAGCATTCCACATCAAAAATTTCTTTTTATCATTTACGTACTCGAGGACGAGCAGGAATTAAGCTTGGGGATGCTTGATACGTCTCCAATGTATATATAATTTTTGATTGTTCCATGCAATTATATTACCTGTTTTGGATGTTTATGGGCTTTATTTTACACATTTATATCATTTTTGGGACTAACCTACTAACCGAAGGCCCAGCCCGTATTGCTGTTTTTTTACCTATTTCAGTATTTCGAAGAAAAGGAATATCAAATGGAGTCCAAATGGAATGAAACCTTCGGGAGCGTGATTTTTGGAACGAACGTGATCCAGAGGACTTGGAGTGCAAGTCAAGAAGCAGTTGAAGCTTCCACGAGAGGGTAGGGCGCGCCCCCTGCCTCGTGGGCCCCTCGGGCGTCCACTGGCGTACTTCTTCCTCCTATATAAGCCTACGTACCCCGAAAACATCCAGGGAGCAACCGAAACACAATTTCCACCATCGTAACCTTCTATATCCGCGAGATCCCATCTTGAAGCGGTCGCTAGCGTTCTGCCGGAGGGGGAATCCACCATGGAGGGCTTCTACATCAGCACCATAGCCCTTCCGATGAGTTGTGAGTAGTTTACCACAGACCTTCGGGTCCATAGTTATTAGCTAGTTGGCTTCTTCTCTCTCTTTGGATCTCAATACAATGTTCTCACCCTCTCTTGTGGAGATCTATTCGATGTAATCTCTTTTTGCGGTGTGTTTGTCGAGATCCGATGAATTGTGGGTTTATGATCAGATTTATCTATGGATAATAATTGAATCTTCTCTGAATTCTTTTATGTGATTGAGTTATCTTTGCAAGTCTCTTCGAATCATCGGTTTGGTTTGGCCTACTAGATTGATCTTTCTTGCCATGTGAGAAGTGCTTAGGTTTGGGTTCAATCTTGCGGTGTTCTTACCCAGTGACAGAAAGGGTTGCAAGACACGTATTGTATTGTTGCCATCGAGGATAAAAAGGTGGGGTTTATATCATATTGCTTGAGTTTATCCCTCTACATCATGTCATCTTGCTTAATGCATTACTCTGTTCTTATGAACTTAATACTCTAGATGCATGCTGGATAGCGGTCGATGTGTGGAGTAATAGTAGTAGATGCAGGCAGGAGTCAGTCTACTTGTTGCAGACGTGATGCCTATATACATGATCATGCCTAGATAACGTCATAATTATTCGCTTTTCTATCAATTGCTCGACAATAATTTGTTCACCCACCATAATACTTATGCTCTTGAGAGAAGTCACTAGTGAAACCTATGGCCCCCGGGTCTATCTCTTATCATATTTGTTTCCAATCTACTTTTATTTGCATCTTTATTTTCTGCATCTATATTATCAAATACCAAAAATATATTTATCTTATCATACTATCTCTATCAGATCTCACTTTTGCAAGTGGTCGTGAAGGGATTGACTACCCCTTTGTCGCGTTGGTTGCGAGTTCTTTGTTTGTTTGTGTAGGTTCGTGGGACTTGTTGAGAAGCCTCCTACTGGATTGATACCTTGGTTCTCAAAAACTAAGGGAAATACTTATGCTACTGTGCTGCATCACCCTTTCCTCTTCAAGGAAAACCAACGCAAGCTCAAGACGTAGCAACCACCCGCCGCAAGTAGCTACCCCTTGGCGGCAGGTGCTGGTGGTCGACCCAGTTGTCGGAGGCACCCGACTGACCAAAGTTTTGATGGATGGCGGCAGTGGCCTCAATATACTGTATGTCGAAGCTCTTAAGGGAATGCGCATTCCGATGTCCAAACTAAGTGAGAGTAACATGAGGTTCCACGGAGTCATTCCTGGAAAGAAAGCCGATTCACTCGGCCAGATAGCTCTCGATGTGGTTTTTGGCGATGAGAAGAATTACCGCAAAGAGAAGTTGACATTTGAGGTTGTGGATTTCGAGAGTGCTTATCACGCCAGTCTGGGCAGACCAGCCTATGCCAGTTTCATGGCTCGACCATGTTATGTGTACCTCAAAATGAAGATGCATGGCCCCAAAGGCGTGATAACAGTCTGTGGCAACCGGAAGAAAGCGGAAGATTGTCTTCAAGATGGTGCAAAAATAGCAGATGAGCAGATGGCAGCCGTGGAGTTCCAAGAGTATAAGAAGACGACAGATTTGAGTGATTTGTTGCGTGCCAAGAGGCCCGCCTCAGAGTCTGTGTTCCAGTCGGCCGGGGAGACCAAGCCGGTTCACATCCACCCGACCGATCCCAATGCTGCTCCGACCCATATTTCAACGATGCTCAACAGCAAATAGGAACCCGCGCTCATCCAGTTCCTCCGTGAGAACTGGGACATCTTCGCATGGAAGCCGTCTGACATGCCGGGTGTACCCAGGGAGCTGGCTGAGCACCGTTTGCAAAGTCGACTCAAAAGCAATACCGGTCAAAGAGCATATCCATCGGTCTGCCACAGAGAAGAGGAAAGCAATTGGCGAGGAAGTGGCTCGACTTCTGGCAGCTGAGTTCATTCACGAGATCTACTACTCCGAGTGGCTCGCCAATGTTGTCATGGTTCCCAAGAAGGATAAATCACTTCGAATGTGTATTGATTTCAAGCACATCAATCGGGCCTGCCTGAAAGATCATTTTCCGTTGTCCCGCATCGACCAGATAGTCGACTCAACTGTGGGGTGCGGGCGACTGTCCTTCCTGGACGCCTATTCCGGGTACCATCAGATCCGACTGTTTGGACCCGATGAGATCAAGATCGCCTTCATCACCCTATTCGGGTGCTTTTTTATGTCACCATGCCGTTTGGCCTCAAGTATGCTGGTGCCACGTTCATGCGCATGATCCAGAAGTGCCTGCTCACTCAGATCAGTCGGAAAGTGGAAGCATACATTGACGACATAGTGTTTAAGTCATGCAAAGGTTCCGACCTGCTGACTGACCTCGCTGAAACCTTTGCCAACCCGAGGAGATAGATGTCAAGCTCAACCCATCAAAATGCACATTCGGAGTCCCAGGCGGAAAATTACTCGGTTTTCTCGTTTCTGAACGAGGAATCGACGCAAATCCAGAGAAGATTGGCACGATCCTCCGAATGAAGCGCCCAGTGCGAGTCCATGATGTTCAGAAGGTTACTGGTTGTTTTTGGCTGCATTGAGTCGATTCATCTAACGCCTCGATGAAAAGGCATTGCTCTTTACCGACAGATTAAGAAGTCTGACAAGTTCGAGTGGAATGATGCAGCCAACGAAGCATTTGAAGAGCTCAAAGCCTTGCTTTCCACCCAGCCGGTGCTTGCTGCTCCAGTCAGCAAAGAGCCTCTTTTGCTTTACATCGCAGCCACAAGACAAGTTGTCAGCATAGTGCTCACGGTCGAGCGGGAAGAGGAAGGCAAAGCCTTGAAAGTTCAGCGCCCAGTCTATTATATTTCAGAAGTTTTGACCCCATCCAAGTAGAGATACCCTCACTATTAGAAGCTTGTTTATGGGATTTACTTAACCATGAAAAAGGTTGCACATTACCTCTCTGATCATTCAGTTTCAGTCGTCAGCGATGCTCCATTGTCAGAGATTCTGAATAATAGAGATGCAACTGGTTGAGTGGCAAAGTGGGCGATTGAACTTCTTCCATTGGATATCAACTTTGAGGCAAAGAAGGCCATCAAGTCTCAAGCAATTGCAAATTTCCTCATAGAGTGGACAGAGCAATAGCAGCCGACTCAAATCCAGTCGGAACATTGGACAATGTTCTTTGATGGGTCCACGATTTTGAACGGGTCTGGTGCAGGAGTGGTCTTAGTATCCCCACGAGGAGACAAGCTCAGTTATGTCCTCCAGATTCACTTTGATTCTTCTAACAACGAAGCAGAGTATGAGGCACTATTATATGGGTTGTGTATGGCCATCTCACTCGGCGTCCGACGCTTGATGGTCTACGACGACTCAGATTATTGGTCAATCAGGTGATGAAGGAATGGGATGTTAGGAGCCCTGCTATGACTGGTTACTGCAACGCAGTGAGAAAGTTGGATAAGAAGTTTGAGGGGTTAGAGCTCCACCACATACCCCGACTCAAGAATCAACTGGCTGATGATCTGGCGAAGATTGGTTCCACTCGAAAGCCTGTCCCCAGTAATGTCTTCTTGGAACATCTCCATGCCCCGTCAGCACAAGAGGATCCTTTCAAGGAGGAGCCCCCGCAACCGATAAGTTCAACCAACCCGACTGAGATTGAGATTCTAGCTGTGGTCGACTTAATCATGGAAGTCTTAGTGATCACACCCGACTGAAAAGTGTCATACATTGCGTACATTCTCAGGAAGGAGCTCCCGGAAGACAAGGACGAAGCCCGTCAGATAGTCCACCGATCCAAAGCCTTTACAGTGATGAAGGGACAGCTCTACAGAGAAAGTGTCACAGGAGTGGCTCAATGCTGCATCACCCCTGATGAAGGTTGATTGATTTTGAATGATATCCACTCAGGGACCTGTGCTCACCATGTGTCCTCTCGGACCATCGTGGCCAAAGCATACCGAGCAGGATTTTATTGGCCTCGAGCAAATGAAATGGCCAAGGATATAGTCGACAAATATGCGAGCTGCCAGCTCTATTCCAGCATGTCCCACAAGCCAGCGTCTGCCTTGAAGACTATTCCTCTCGTCTGGCCGATCGCAGTCTGGGGGTTGGATATGGTCGGCCCCTTCAAGACCACGACGAGTGGTTTCACCCATGTGCTCGTAGTAGTCGACAAGTTCACCAAGTGGATTGAAGCTAAACCCATCAAGAACCTCAGCGCAAGCACCGCTGTCAGTTTCATCAAAGAGTTGATATTCAGATATGGAGTTCCTCACAGCATTATCACAGATAATGGCTCCAACTTTGATTCTGACGAGTTTAAAGCGTTCTGTGCAACCCAAGGCACTCGGGGCAATTATGCATCGGTCTCACACCCTCAGTCGAATGGACAAGCAGAAAGGGCGAATGGTTTGATTCTCCAAGGATTAAAACCCCGCCTAATGCGTGACCTCAAGCATGCTGCTAGAGCCTGGGTAACCGAGTTGCCTTACGTCTTATGGGGGCTGAGAACAACGCCGAATCGATCGACTGGTCGGACTCCTTTCTTCTTGGTTTATGGTGCAGAAGCTGTACTCCTGAGTGATTTGCTGCACAATGCCCACCGAGTGGAACTATTTACATAAGCTGAAGCAGAGCAAGCATGAGAAGACGCCGTTGATCTCCTGGAAGAAGAGCGCGAGATGGCTCTGATCCAGTCGACCATCTACCAGCAAGATCTGTGTCGACTCCATGCCCAAAAAGTCAGAGGATGAGCATTCCAAGAAGGAGACCTGGTTCTCCGAGTGGATCAGAAACGACTCACAAGCTTGCTCCGGCCTGGGAAGGCCCCTTCATCATTACCAAGGTACTTCACAATGGAACCTACCACATCTACAACATAGCCAAGAAGATAGACGAGCTACGGGCATGGAACGCAGAGCTGCTCCGTCACTTCTACACATAGATCACTCGACCTAATGAGTTGTAATAAAAGTATTTCAGTTTGCTTTCCAAAGACAAGATTTTTTCAATATCATAATGATCAGTTTCCCATAAACATTTGTGTCTAAAAATCGCCCAGTGGGTGGCTTAGCTGCGAATCCGATTCACCTAAGTTAAAAAACACTCCGAGTGGAGAGCTATCCTCCCACTCGGGGGCTTAGCTGCGACCCCGTAATCGCCTAAGTTAAAAAACACTCCGAGTGGAGAGCAATCCTCCCACTCGGGGGCTTAGCTGCGACCTCGTAATTGCCTAAATTAAAAACACTCTGAGTGGAGATCAATCCTCCCACTCGGGGGCTTAGCTGCGACCCCGTAATCACCTAAGTTAAAAAACACTCCGAGTGGAGAGCAATCCTCCCACTCGGGGGCTTAGCTGCG
>NC_041389.1:671512839-671537681 GCF_002162155.2 Triticum dicoccoides | reverse complement strand
AGAAATCCTCCCACTCGGGGGCTTAGCTGCGACCCTGTAATCTCCTAAGATAAAAAAACACTCCAAGTGGAGAGCAATCCTCCTACTCAGGGGCTTAGCTGCGACCCCGTAATCGCCTAAGTTAAAAAACACTCCGAGTGGAGAGCAATCCTCCCACTCAGGGGCTTAGCTGTGACCCCGTAATCGCCTAAGTTAAAAACACTCCGAGTGGAGAGCAATCCTCCTGCTCAGGGGCTTAGCTGCGACCCCGTAATCACCTAAGTTAAAAAACACTACGAGTGGAGAACAATCCTCGCACTCGGGGGCTTAGTGTTGGAAATATGCCCTAGAGGCAATAATAAAATGGTTATTATTATATTTCCATGTTCATGATAATTGTCTACTATTCATGCTATAACTGTATTAACCGGAAACCGTGATACATGTGTGAATACATAGACCACAGCATGTCCCTAGTAAGCCTCTAGTTGACTAGCTCGTTGAACAACATATGGTCATGGTTTACTGACTATGGACATTGGATGTCATTGATAACGAGATCACATCATTAGGAGAATGATGTGATGGACAAGACCCAATCCTAAGCATAGCACAAGATCGTGTAGTTCGTTTGCTGAAGCTTTTCTAATGCCAAGTATCATTTCCTTAGACCATGATATTTTGTAACTCCCGGATACCGTAGGAGTGCTTTGGGTGTACCAAATGTCACAACATAACTGGGTGACTATAAAGGGGCACGAATCGAGACTGGGATTTGTCACTCCGTATGACGGAGAGGTATCTCTGGGCCCACTCAGTAATGCATCATCATAATGAGCTCAATGTGACTAAGTGGTTAGTCCCGGCATCATGCATTACAGAACGAGTAAAGTGACTTGCCGGTAATGAGATTGAACGAGGTATTGGGATACCGGCGATTGAATCTCGGGCAAGTAACGTACCGATTGACAAAAGGAATTGTATATGGGATTGCTTGAATCCTCGACATCGTGGTTCATCCGATGAGATCATCATGGAACATGTGGGAGCCAACATGGGTATCCAGATCCCACTATTGGTTATTGGTCGGAGAGCTGTCTCGGTCATGTCTGCATGATTCCCGAACCCGTAGGGTCTACACACTTAAGGTTCGATGACGCCAGGGTTATAGGGAAGATTTGTGTGTGATTACCGAATGTTGTTCGGAGTCCCGGATGAGATCCCAGACGTCACGAGGAGTTCCGGAATGGTCCGGAGGTGAAGATTTATATATGGGAAGTCATCATACGGTCACCGGAAATATTCGGGGGTATACCGGTATTGTACCGGGACCACCAGAGGGGTTCCGGGGGTCGACCGGGAGGGTCCACCTGCCCCGGAGGTCCTTATGGGATGTATGTGGAAGGGAACCAGCCCCTAAGTGGGCTGGGCGCCCTTCCCCCCTAGGGCCCATGCGCCTAGGGTCGGGGGGGGGGGGACCCTAAGGGGGCGCTTCCCTTGCTTGGGGGGCAAGCCCCCTCCCCCTCGGCCGCCGCCCCCCTCTAGATCTCATCTGGAGGGGCCGACCCCCTTTCCCCTTCTCCCTATAAATAGAGGGGTGAGGGGAGGGCTGCAGCACCACATCCAAGGCGCAACCCCTCCCCTCCCCAACACCTCTCCTCCTCCGCGTGAGCTTGGCGAAGCCCTGCCGGAGAACTGCTACTCCATCACCACCACGCCGTCGTGCTGCTGCTGGAGCTATCTTCCTCAACCTCTCCCTCCTCCTTGCTGGATCAAGGTGCGGGAGACGTCACCGGGCTGCACTTGTGTTGAACACGGATGCGTTGTTGTTCGGCACTAAGATCGGAATCCACAGCGATCTGAATCGCTACGAGTACGACTCCTTCATCCGCGTTCTTGCAACGCTTCCGTCTCGCGATCTTCAAGGGTATGAAGATGCACTCCCCTCTCTCTAGTTGCTAGTTACTCCATAGATTGATCTTGGTGATGCGTAGAAAATTTATAATTTCTGCAACGATCCCCAACAGTGGCATCATGAGCTAGGTCTATGTGTAGTTTCTATGCACGAGTAGAACACAAGTTTGTTGTGGGTGTCGATTTTGTCAATTTACTTGCCACTACTAGTCTTATCTTCTTTCAGCAACATCATGGGATGAAGCGGCCCGGACCGACCTTACACGTACGCTTACGTGAGATAGGTTCCACCGACTGACATGCACTAGTTGCATAAGGTGGCTAGCGGATGTCTATCTCTCCCACTTTAGTCAGATCGGATTCGATGAAAAGGGTCCTTATGAAGGGTTAATTGCAATTGGCATATCACGTTGTGGTTTTTGGCGTAGGTAAGAAGCGTTCTTGCTACAAACCTATAGCAGCCACGTAAAAACTTGCAACAACAATTAAAGGACGTCTAACTTGTTTTTGCAGCATATGTCGTGTGATGTGATATGCCCAAAAGGATGTGATGAATGAAATATATGTGATGTATGAGATTGATCATGTTCTTGTAATAGGAATCACGACTTGCATGTTGATGAGTATGACAACCGGCAGGAGCCATAGGAGTTGTCTTTATTTATTCTGTGACCTGCGTGTCATTGAATAACGCCATGTAATTACTTTACTTTATTGCTAAACCGTTAGCCATAGTAGTAGAAGTAATAGTTAGCGAGACAACTTCATGGAGACACGATGATGGAAATCATGATGATGGAGATCATGGTGTCATGCTGGTGACGATGATGATCATGGCGCCCCGAAGATGGAGATCAAAAGGAGAAAAATGATATTGGCCATATCATGTCACTATTTGATTGCATGTGATGTTTATCATGTTTTTGCATCTTATTTGCTTAGAACGACGGCAGCATAAATAATGTGATCCCTCATAAAATTTCAAGAAAGTGCTCCCCTAACTGTGCGCCGTTGCAAAAGTTCGTTGTTTCGAAGCACCACGTGATGATCGGGTGTGATAGATTCTAACGTTCGCATACAACGGGTGTAAGCCAGATTTACACATGAAAAACACTTAGGTTGACTTGACGAGCCTAGCATGTACTGACATGGCCTCGGAACACAAGAGACCGAAAGGTCGAACGTGAGTAGTATAGAAGATACGATCAACATGAAGATGTTCACCGATGATGACTAGTCCATCTCACGTGATGATCGGACACGGCCTAGTTGACTCAGATCATGGATCACTTAGATGACTAGAGGGATGTCTATCTGAGTGGGAGTTCATTAAATAATTTGATTAGATGAACTTAATTATCATGAACTTAGTCTAAACTCTTTGCAATATGTCTTGTAGATCAAATGGCCCATGCTAATGTTGCCCTCAACTTCAACGCGTTCCTAGAGAAAACCAAGCTGAAAGACGATGGTAGCAACTATACGGACTGGGTCCGGAACTTGTGGATCATCCTCATAGCTGCCAAAAGAGCATATGTTCTAGATGCACCGCTAGGTGAAGCACCCGTTTTCCCAGCAACTCAAGACGTTATGAACGCCTGACAGTCGTGTAGTGATGATTACTCCCTGGTTCAGCGCAGCATGCTTTACAGCTTGGAACTGGGGCTCCAAAAGCGTTTTGAGCAGCACGGAGCATATGAGATGTTCCAAGAGCTGAAAATGGTTTTCCAAGATCATGCCCGGGTCGAGAGATATGAAGACTCCGGCAAGTTCTATAATTGTAAGATGGAGGAAAATGGTTCTGTCAGGGAGCACATACTCAAAATGTCTCGGTTGCACAACCGCTTGTCTTAGCTGGGAGCTAATCTCCCAGATGATGCGGTCATTGATAGAATCCTTCAGTCGCTCCCACCTAGCTACAAGAGCTTTGTGATGAATTACAATATGCAGGGGATGGTGAAAACCATTCCTGAGGTATTTTCAATGCTGAAATCAGCGGAGGTGGTGATCAAAAAGGAACATCAAGTGTTTTTTTGATAGAAAGACTGTAAGGGAACCCCATATAGTATAATTGGTGCAACAAACCCAAATTGCAAGTACCGTGCCTTGAACCTGGGTGGGTGGGAAGGCATCAGCCCCTTCCCACCACTAGGCTATGCCTTAGTCTGCAGGAACATCAAGTGTTGATGGTCAATAAAACCACTAGTTTCAAGAAAGGCAAGGGTAAGAAGAACTTCAAGAAGGACGGCAAGGGAGTTTCCGCGCCCGGTAAGCCAGTTGCTGGGAAGAAGCCAAAGCATGGACCCAAACCTGAGACTAAGTGCTTTTATTGCAAGGAAAACCGTCACTGGAAGCGGAACTGCCCCAAGTACTTAGCGGACAAGAAGGCCGGTAACACCAAAGGTATATGTGATATACATGTTATTGATGTTTACCTTACCAGTACTCTAGTAGCTCCTGGGTATTTGGTACTGGTGCGGTTGCTCATATTTGTAACTCAAAAAAGGAGCTGTGGAATAAGCAGAGACTGGCGAAGGACGAGGTGACGATCCACATCGGGAATGGTTCCAAGGTCGATGTGATCGCCATCGGCACGCTACCTCTACATTTACCTACCGGATTAGTTTTAAACCTCAATAATTGTTATTTAGTGCCAGCTTTGAGCATGAACATTGTATCTGGATCTCGTTAAATACGAGATGGCTACTCATTTAAATCCGAGAATAATGGTTGTTCTATTTATACGAGAGATATGTTTTATGGTCATGCATTGCTGGTCAATGGTTTATTCTTAATGAATCTCGAATGTGATGTTACACATATTCAAAGATGTAAGATTGAGAATGATAGTCCCACATACTTGTGGCACTGCCGCCTTGGTCACATTAGTGTCAAACGCATGAAGAAGCTCCATGCAGATGGACTTTTGGAGTCTCTTGATTACGAATCATTTGACACGTGCGAACCATGCCTCATGGAAAAAATGACCAAGACTCCGTTCTCCGGAACAATGGAGCGAGCAACCAACTTATTGGAAATCATACATACTGATGTGTGCGGTCCAATGAGCGTTGAGGCTCGCGGTGGCTATCATTATGTTCTCATCCTCACTGATGACTTAAGTAGATATGGGTATGTCTACTTAATGAAACACAAGTCTGAGACCTTTGAAAAGTTCAAGGAATTTCAGAGTGAGGTAGAGAATCAATGTGACAGAAAAATAAAGTTCTTACGATCAGATCGTGGGGGAGAATATTTAAGTCACAAGTTTGGTATGCACTTAAGGAAATGTGGAATTGTTTCACAACTCATGCCGCCTGGAACACCTCAGCGTAACGGTGTGCCCGAACGTCATAATCGCACTCTATTGGATATGGTGCAATCTATGATGTCTCTTACCGATTTACCGCTATCATTTTGGCGATACGCTTTAGAGATAGCTACATTCGCTTTAAATAGGGCACCATCTAAATCCTTCGAGACGACACTGTATGAATTATGGTTTGGGAAGAAACCTAAGCTGTCGTTTCAAAAAGTTTGGGGATGCGATGCTTATGTCAAGAAACTTCAACCTGAAAAGCTCGAACCCAAGTCGGAAAAATGCATCTTCATAGGATACCCTAAGGAAACCATTGGTTATACCTTCTACCTCAGATCCGAAGGCAAGATCTTTGTTGCCAAGAACGGGTCCTTTTTGGAGAAAGAGATTCTCTCGAAAGAAGTAAGTGGGAGGAAAGTAGAACTTGATGAAGTAATGCCTCTTGAACCGGAGAGCAGCGCAACTCAGGAAGATGTTTCTGTGGTGCCCGCACCGACTAGAGAGGAAGTTAATGATGATGATCAAGGTACTTCGGATCAAGTTGCTATTGAACTTCGTAGGTCCACAAGGACACGTTGCACACCAGAATGGTATGGCAACCCTGTCCTGGAAATCATGTTGTTAGACAACGGTGAACCTTCAAACTATGAAGAAGCAATGGCGGGCCCAGATTCCAACAAATGGCTTGAAGCCATGCAATCCGAGATAGGATCCATTTATGAAAACAAAGTATGGACTTTGACAGACTTGCCCGTTGATAGGCAAGCGATAGAAAATAAATGGATCTTTAAGAAGAAGACGGACGCGGATGGTAATGTTACCATATATAAAGCTCGGCTTCTCGCTAAGGGTTACCGACAAGTTCAAGGTGTTGACTATGATGAGACCTTCTCACCCGCAGTGAAGCTGAAATCCGTCCGAATCTTGTTAGCAATTGCCGCATTCTATGATTATGAGATATGGCAAATGGACGTCAAAACGGCATTCCTTAACGGTTTCCTCAAGGAAGAATTGTATATGATGCAACTGGAAGGTTTTGTCGATCCTAAGAATGCTAAAAAAGTATGCAAGCTCCAACGCTCCATCTATGGACTAGTGCAAGCATCTCGGAGTTGGAACATTCGCCTTGATGAAATGATCAAAGCGTTTGGGTTTATGCAGACTTATGGAGAAGCCTGCGTTTACAAGAAAGTGAGTGGGAGCTCTGTAGCATTTCTCATATTATATGTGGATGACATACTATTGATGGGAAATGATATAGACCTTTTGGATAGCATAAAGGCCTACTTGAATAAGTATTTTTCATTGAAGGACTTTGGATAAGCTACTTACATATTAGGCATCAAGATCTATAGAGATAGATCGAGACGCCTCATAGGTCTTTCACAAAGCACATACCTTGATAATATATTAAAGAAGTTCAATATGGATCAGTCCAAGAAGGGGTTTTTGCCTATATTGCATGGTGTGAAATTGAGCTCGGCTCAATGCTCGACCTCGGCAGAAGATAAAGAAAAGGTGAGGGTCATCCCCTATGCCTCGGCCATAGGGTCTATTATGTATGCCATGCTGTGTACCAGACCTGATGTAAACCTTGTCGTAAGTTTGGTAGCAAGGTACCAAAGTAATCCCGGCATGGAACACTGGACAGCGGTCAAGAATATCCTGAAGTACCTGAAAAGGCTAAGGATATGTTTCTCATTTATGGAGGTGACGAAGAGCTCGTCGTGAAGGGTTACGTCGATGCTAGCTTGGACACAGATCTGGATGACTCCAAGTCACAAACCGGATAAATGTATATTTTGAATGTTGGGGCAGTAAGCTGGTGCAGTTGCAAGCAAAGCATCGTGGCGGGATCTAAATGTGAAGCGGAGTACATGGCAGCCTCGAAGGCAGCACATGAAGCAATATGGATGAAGGAGTTCATTACCGACCTAGGAGTTATTCCCAATGCGTCGGGCCCGATGACTCTCTTCTGTGACAACACTGGAGCTATTTCCCTTGCCAAGGAGCCCAGGTTTCACAAGAAGACCAGGCACATCAAGCGTCACTTCAACTCCATTCGTGAAAATGTTCAAGATGGATACATAGATATTTGCAAAGTACATATGGATCTGAATGTCACAGATCCGCTGACTAAACCTCTTCCGCGAGCGAAAGATGATCAACACCAGAACTCTATGGGTGTTCGATTCATCACAGTGTAACTAGATTATTGACTCTAGTGCAAGTGGGAGACTGTTGGAAATATGCCCTAGAGGCAATAATAAAATGGTTATTATTATATTTCCGTGTTCATGATAATTGTCTACTATTCATTCTATAATTTTATTAACCGGAAACCGTGATACATGTGTGAATACATAGGCCACAACATGTCCCTAGTAAGCCTCTAGTTGACTAGCTTGTTGATCAACAGATGGTCATGGTTTCCTGACTTTGGACATTGGATGTCATTGATAACGAGATCACATCATTAGGAGAATGATGTGATGGACAAGATCCAATCCTAAGCATAACACAAGATCGGGTAGTTCGTTTGCTGAAGCTTTTCTAATGTCAAGTATAATTTCCTTAGACCATAAGATTGTGTAATTCCCGGATACCGTAGGAGTGCTTTGGGTGTACCAAACGTCACAACATAACTGGGTGACTATAAAGGTGCACTACAGGTATCTCTTAAAGTGTCTATTGGGTTGGCACAAATCAAGACTGGGATTTGCCACTCCGTATGACGGGGAGGTATCTCTGGGCCCACTCAGTAATGCATCATCATAATGAGCTCAATGGGACTAAGTGGTTAGTCACGGGATCATGCATTACGGAACGAGTAAAGTGACTTGCCGGTAATGAGATTGAACGAGGTATTGGGATACCGACGATCGAATCTCGGGCAAGTAACGTACCGATTGACAAAGGGAATTGTATATGGGATTGCTTGAATCCTCGACATCGTGGTTCATCCGATGAGATCATCGTGGAACATGTGGGAGACAACATGGGTATCCAGATCCCGCTGTTGGTTATTGGCCAGAGAGCTGTCTCGGTCATGTCTGCATGATTCCCGAACCCGTAGGGTCTACACACTTAAGGTTCGATGACGCTAGGGTTATAGGGAAGATTTGTGTGTGATTACCGAATGTTGTTCGGAGTCCCGGATGAGATCCCGGACGTCACGAGGAGTTCCTGAATGGTCCGGAGGTGAAGATTTATATATGGGAAGTCATCACACGGTCACCAGAAATATTCGGGGGTATACTGGTATTGTACCGGGACCACCGGAGGAGTTCCGGCGGTCCACCGGGAGGTTCCACCTGCCCCGGAGGTCCTTATGGGCTGTAGGTGGAAGGGAACCAGCCCCTAAGTGGGTTGGGCGCCATCCCCCCTAGGGCCCATGCGCCTAGGCTTGGGGGGGACCATAAGGGGGGCACCCCCCTTGCTTGGGGGGGGGGGGCAAGCCCCCTCCCCCTTGGCAGCCGCCCCCCTCTAGATTTCATCTAGAGGGGCCGGCCCACTTCCCCCTTCTCCCTATAAATAGAGGGGAGGAGGGAGGTTTGCAGCACCACATCCAAGGCGCAACCCCTCCCCTCCCCAACACCTCTCCTCCTCCGCGTGAGCTTGGCGAAGCCCTGCCAGAGAACTGCCGCTCCATCACCACCACGCCGTCGTGCTTCTGCTGGAGCCATCTTCCTCAACCTCTCCCTCCTCCTTGCTGGATCAAGGTGCGCGAGACGTCACCGGGCTGCACGTGTGTTGAACGCGGAGGTGCCGTTGTTCGGCGCTAAGATCGGAATCCACCATGATCTGAATCGCTACGAGTACGACTCCTTCAACCGCGTTCTTGCAACGCTTACGTCTCGCGATCTTCAAGGGTATGAAGATGCACTCTGATGTCTACTACACAATGTTGTTCTTGTAGACGTTGTTGGGCCTGCAAGTGCACAAGTTTGTAGGATAGTAGCAAATTTCCCTCAAGTGGATGACCTAAGGTTTATCAATCCGTAGGAGGCATAGGATGAAGATGGTCTCTCTCAAACAACCATGCAACCAAATAACAAAGAGTCTCTTGTGTCCCCAACACACCCAATACAATGGTAAATTGTATAGGTGCACTAGTTCGGCGAAGAGATGGTGATACAGGTGCAATATGGATGGTAGATAAAGGTATTTGTAATCTTAAATTGTAAAAACAGCAAGGTAGCAAGCGATAAAAGTGAGCATAAACGGTATTTCGATGATAGGAAACAAGGCCTAGGGTTCATACTTTCACTAGTGCAAGTTCTCTCAACAATAATAACATAGATAGATCATATAACAATCCCTCAACATGCAACAAAGAGTCACTCCAAAGCCACTAATAGCGGAGAACAAACGAAGAGATTATGGTAGGGTACGAAACCACCTCAAAGTTATTCTTTCGGATCAATCTATTCAAGAGTTCGTACTAGAATAACACCTTAAGACACAAATCAACCAAAACCCTAATGTCACCTAGATACTCCATTGTCACCTCAAGTATACGTGGGCATGATTATACGATATGCATCACACAATCTCAGATTCATCTATTCAACCAAAACAAAGTAATTCAAAGAGTGCCCCAAAGTTTCTACCGGAGAGTCAAGAACATGTGCCAACCCCTATGCATAGGTTCATGGGCAGAACCTGCAAGTTGGTCACCAAAACATACATCAAGTGGCACATGATATCCCATTGTCACCACAGATAAGCACGGCAAGACATACATCAAGTGTTCTCATAAAAGACTCAATCCGATAAGATAACTTCAAAGGGAAAACTCAATTCATCACAAGAGAGTAGAGGGGGAGAAACATCATAAGATCCAACTACAATAACAAAGCTCGGGATACATCAAGATCGTGCCATAGAGGGAACACGAGAGAGAACACGAGAGAGAACACGAGAAAGAGAGATCAAACACATAGCTACTAGTACATACCCTCAGCCTCGAGGGTGAACTACTTCCTCCTCGTCATGGGTAGCGCCGGGATGATGAAGATGACCACCGGTGATGGGTTCCCCCTCCGGTAGGGTGCCGGAACGGGCTCCCAAGAGGTTTTTGGTGGCTACAGAGGCTTGCGGCGGCGGAACGCCCGATCTATTTTGATATTCGATGTTTTTAGGGTATGTAGGCTTATATAGGCGAAAGAAGTCGGTCGGGAGGTGCTTGAGGGGCCCACGAGACAGGGAGCGCTCCCAATAGAGGGGGGGGCCCTCCTATCTCATGGCCTCCTCGAGGCTCTTCTGACGTGAACTCCAAGTCTCCTGGGTGATATTCTTCCAAAAAATCACGTTTCCGAAGGTTTCATTCCGTTTGGACTCCGTTTGATATTCCTTTTCTTCGAAATACTGAAACAGGCAATAAAACAGCAATATGGCCTGGGCCTCCGATTACTAGGTAAGTCCCAAAAATGGTATAAAAGTGTACAATAAAGCCCATAAACATCAAAAAGGGGTAATGTAATAGCATGGAACAATCAAAAATTATAGATAAGTTGGAGACGTATCAAGCATCCCCAAGCTTAATTCCTGCTCGTAAAATTTATCAGAGCTCAATAATCAAAAAGATTTGACATTATACCATTCTCTGACTTTTCTAGGGAATTTTTGCAACAGCGGTAAACTTTCTATTTTCAAACAGCAACATGAATACTAGAAAAATAAGCATGGTAAAGGCTATCCTTGACACTTTTATTGAAAATAAAGATGCAAAGCATTATTCTAACTAACATCAAGCAAATACTAACAAAACAAAATGACGCTCCAAGCAAAACACATATCATGTGGTGAATAAAAATATAGCTCCAAGTAAAGTTACCGATGAACGAGGACGAAAGAGGGGATGCCATCCGGGGCATCCCCAAGCTTAGGCTCTTAGTTGTCCTTGAATATTACCTTGGGGTGCATTGGGCATCCCCAAGCTTAGGCTCTTGCCACTCCTTTTCCACAGTCCATCGAATCTTTACCCAAAACTTGAAAACTTCAACCACACAGAACTCAAAACAAAACTCGTAAGCTCCGTTAGTATAAGAAAATAAAACCACCACTTAGGTACTGTTGTGAACTCATTCTAAATTCATATTGGTGTAATATCTACTGTATTCTAACTTCTCTATGGTTCATACCCTCCGATACTACTCATAGATTCATCAAAAGAAGCAAACAACACATAGAAAACAGAATCTGTCAAAAACAGAACAGTCTGTAGTAATCTGTATCAAACGTATACTTCTGGAACTCAAAAAATTCTGAAATAAATTTCTGGACCTGAGGAATTTTTCTATTAATCATCTGCAAAAAGAATCAACCTAAAATCACTCTCCAGTAAAAAATGGCAGCTATTCTCGTGAGCGCAAAAGTTTCTGTTTTTTACAGCAAGATCATATAGACTTCACCCAAGTCTTCCCAAAGGTTCTACTTGGCACTTTATTGAAACAAAAAGCTATAAAACATGATTACAACAGTAGCATAATCATGTGAACACACAAAAACAGTAAGGATAAATATTGGGTTGTCTCCCAATAAGCACTTTCCTTTAACACCTTTCTAGCTAGGCATGATGATGACAATGATGCTCACATAAAAGATAAGAATTGAAACATAAAAGGAGCATCATGAAGAATATGACTAGCACATTTAAGTCTAACCCACTTCATATGCATAGGGATTTTGTGAGCAAACAACATATGGGAACAATAATCAACTAGCATAGGAAGGTAAAACAAGCATAGTTTCAAGAATTTCAACACATAGAGAGGAAACTTGATATTATTGCAATTCCTACAAGCATATGTTCCTCTCTCATAATAATTTTCAGTAGCATCATGAATGGATTCAAAAATATAACCAGAACCTAAAGCATTCTTTTCATGATCTACTTGCATAGAAAATTTACTACTCTCCACATAAGCAAAATTCTTCTCATGAATAGTAGTGGGAGCAAACTCAACAAAATAATTATCATGTGAGGCATACTCCAATTGGAAACTAAAATCATGATGACAAGTTTCATGGTTACCATTATTCTTAATAGCATACAAGTCATCACAATAATCATCATAGATAGTAACTTTATTCTCATAATCAATTGGAACCTCTTCCGAAATAGTGGAATCATCACTAAATAAAGTTGACACTTTTCCAAATCCACTTTCATAATTATCACAATAATATTCAATATCATCCAAAATAGTGGGATTACTACTTCCTAAAGTTGACACTATTCCAAACCCACTTTCATCAATATAATCATCATAAGTAGGAGGCATGCTATCATCAAAATAAATTTGCTCATCAAAACTTGGGGGACAAAAAATATCATCCTCATCAAACATAGCATCCCTAAGCTTGTGGCTTTGCATATTGTTAGCCTCATGGATATTCAAGGAATTCATACTAACAACATTGCAATCATGCTCATCATTGAAAGATTTAGTGCAAAACATTTTATAGATTTCTTCTTCTAGCACTTGAGCACAATTTTCCTTACCATCATACTCACAAAAGATATTAAAAAGACAAAGCGTATGAGACAAACTCAAATCCATTTTTTTTGTAGTTTTCTTTTATAAACTAAACTAGTGATAAAACAAGAAACAAAATGATTCGATTGCAAGATCTAAAGATATACCTTCAAGCACTCACCTCGCCAAAAAAGAGCTTAGTTGACGGGGTGTGAGTGCCATTTACCTAGCCTCCCCGGCAACGGCGCCAGAAAAGAGCTTGATGTCTACTACACAACCTTCTTCTTGTAGACATTGTTGGTCCTGCAAGTGCACAGGTCTGTAGGACAGTAGCAAATTTCCCTCAAGTGGATGACCTAAGGTTTATCAATCCGTAGGAGGCGTAGGATGAAGATGGTCTCTCTCAAACAACCATGCAACCAAATAACAAAGAGTCTCTTGTGTCCCCAACACACCCAATACAATGGTAAATTGTATAGGTGCACTAGTTCGGCGAAGAGATGGTGAGACAAGTGCAATATGGATGGTAGATAAAGGTATTTGTAATATGAAATTATAAAAACAGCAAGGTAGCAAGCGATAAAAGTGAGCATAAATAGTATTGCAATGATAGGAAACAAGGCCTAGGGTTCATACTTTCACTAGTGCAAGTTCTCTCAACAATAATAACATAGATAGATCATATAACAATCCCTCAACATGCAACAAAGAGTCACTTCAAAGCCACTAATAGCAGAGAACAAACGAAGAGATTATGGTAGGGTACGAAACCATCTCAAAGTTATTCTTTCGGATCAATCTATTCAAGAGTTCGTACTAGAATAACACCTTAAGACACAAAGCAACCAAAATCCTAATGTCACCTAGATACTCCATTGTCACCTCAAGTATCCGTGGGCATGATTATACGATATGCATCACACAATCTCAGATTCATCTATTCAACAAACACAAAGTACTTCAAAGAGTTCCCCAAAGTTTCTACCGGAGAGTCAAGAACGTGTGCCAACCCCTATGCATAGGTTCATGGGCGGAACCCGCAAGTTGGTCACCAAAATATACATTATGTGGCACATGATATCCCATTGTCACCACAGATAAGCACGGCAAGACATACATCAAGTGTTCTCATAAAAGACTCAATCTGATAAGATAACTTCAAAGGGGAAACTCAATTCATCATAAGAGAGTAGAGGGGGAGAAACATCATAAGATCCAACTACAATAGCAAAGCTCGGGATACATCAAGATCGTGCCATAGAGGGAACACGAGAGAGAACACAAGAAAGAGAGATCAAACACATAACTACTGGTACATACCCTCAGCCTCGAGGGTGAACTACTTCCTCCTCGTCATGGGTAGCGCCGGGATGATGAAGATGACCACCGGTGATGGGTTCCCCCTCCGGTAGGGTGCCGGAACGGGCTCCCAAGAGGTTTTTGGTGGCTACAGAGGCTTGCGGCGGCGGAACGCCCGATCTATTTTGATATTCGATGTTTTTAGGGTATGTAGGCTTATATAGGCGAAAGAAGTCGGTCGGGAGGTGCTTGAGGGGCCCACGAGACAGGGAGCGCTCCCAATAGAGGGGGGGGCCCCTCCTATCTCATGGCCTCCTCGAGGCTCTTCTGACGTGAACTCCAAGTCTCCTGGGTGATATTCTTCCAAAAAATCACGCTGCCGAAGGTTTCATTCCGTTTGGACTCCGTTTGATATTCCTTTTCTTCGAAATACTGAAACACACAATAAAACAGCAATATGGGCTAGGCCTCCGGTTAATAGGTCAGTCCAAAAAATGATATAAAAGTGTATAATAAAGCCCATAAACATCAAAAAGGGGTAATATAATAGCATGGAACAATCAAAAATTATAGATACGTTAGAGATGTATCACACTCCCCTCTCTCTCGTTGCTAGTTACTCCATAGATTGATCTTGGTGATGCGTAGAATTTTTTTATTTCTGCAACGATCCCCAACAGTGGTATCAGAGCCAGGTTTATGCGTAGTTTTTATGCACGAGTAGAACACAAGTTTGTTGTGGGCGTTGATTTTGTCAATTTACTTGCCACTACTAGTCTTATCTTGTTTCGGCGGCATCGTGGGATGAAGCGGCCGGGACCGACCTTACACGTACGCTTACGTGAGACAGGTTCCACCGACTGACATGCACTAGTTGCATAAGGTGTCTAGTGGGTGTCTGTCTCTCCCACTTTCGTCGGATCGAATTCGATGAAAAGTGTCCTTATGAAGGGTAAATAGCAATTGGCATATCACATTGTGGTTTTTGGTGTAGGTAAGAAACGTTCTTGCTACAAACCTATTAACAACAATTAGAGAACATCTAACTTGTTTTTGCAGCATATGCCGTGTGATGTGATATGGCCAAAAAGGATGTGATGAATGAAATATATGTGATAAATGAGATTGATCATGTTCTTGTAATAGGAATCATGACTTGCATGTCGATGAGTATGAAAACCGACAGGAGCTATAGGAGTTGTCTTTATATATTGTATGACATGCGTGTCATTGAATAACGCCATGTAATTACTTTACTTTATTGCTAAACCGTTAGCCATAGTAGTAGAAGTAATAGTTGGCGAGACAACTTCATGGAAACACGATGATGCAGATCATGATGATGGAGATCATGGTGTCATGCCGGTGACGATGATGATCATGGCGCCCCGAAGATGGAGATCAAAAGGAGCAAAATGATATTGGCCATATCATGTCACTATTTGATTGCATGTGATGTTTATCATGTTTTTGCATCTTATTTGCTTAGAACGACGGTAGCATAAATAAGATGATCCCTCATAAAATTTCAAGAAAGTGTTCCCCCTAACCGTGCACCGTTGCGAAAGTTCATTGTTTCGAAGCACCACGTGATGATCGGGTGTGATAGATTCTAACGTTCGCATACAACGGGTGTAAGCCAGATTTACACATGAAAAACACTTTCGTTGACTTGACGAGACTAGCATGTACAGACATGGCCTCAGAACACAAGAGACCGAAATGTCGAACTTGAGTCGTATAGAAGATCTACGCACTGACTCAATTATAGTATGTTCACCAATGCGAAGGTACTCATCGGCATAGTTAGCCAGAACGCCATATACAATCACCCGCATAGCTGTGGAGATTTTTTGATATGCACTAAATCCCTTTAAGCCCACAGCATTTCTTCTTTGAGTAAAATATCGGCAATTTGCATCGCAAGCTTGAACAATTTTCACAAAGAGAGATCGGTGCATTCGGTACCTTCTCCGGAAGAGGTGCGGTGGATATGTAGGATTCTCCGCGAAGTAGTCTTGCATCAACATCTCGTTCCCAAGATGATGATTCCGAGGAATGCAAAGACGCCCGATGGTCGATCCTCGCCTTCTCTTCCGGTTCTCGTCTTCGTGCTCCTTCATGGCAAGTGCCATGACTAATGTCTGCTGCCGAAAGTTTGCAAGCATGGTCTCAACATCTGAGTCATTGGAATCGGACGAATCCGTGAGCAAGAACTTCTCGCACTGGCTCAAATCCATCTACATGCATACCGGCGCGTCAATCAACTATACCGTACCACTCGCTCGCAAAAATCACAAAATACGCACTAACCGGTGGCAGATGCGGCGGGTGATCCCGGGCTGCGATGAGGGGCGGGCTCGACGGTGGTCGATCCCCAGCGGTGGCAGCGACGAGGGCGCCGCTCTTCTCGCCGAATCCGGGGGGTCGGTGCAGCGTGACGACGCGGGAGGGTGGGGGACGGCCCCGCGGCGCGATTCTGCCCGTAGATTTGGCCGGAATCGCCGGCGGCGGACGGGCGGAAACAAGGGCAGTAGGCGGCGGAGGGGGTGGGGAAAATGCGCATGGGCTGAAATGTCCCTTCTGCCAACTGCTTCTCTGTGATGCAGGGTACCGCAACTGCGACGGGGAAACCCGTGTATTCACAGGTTGGGGCCAAGATTTTACCGCGCCCCTTAAAAATTTTTACGGGCCGGGACGATATGCGGGGTCTGATCAGTAGGGCCGGCCCTGGGAAGGGGGGGGGGCGGCCGCCCCTGGCCCCCAACGTTTAGGGGCCCTCCCTAGGTACGTACGTACATAGGCTATATGTCCAAACATATTTTAAAAAAATGCCCCATCGCCCTGGCCGGCTGGGCTTCACTCTCAGCATGCAACATGCACGAAGCAGGCCATCGAGGCACAACGGCAGCAATCGTTTCTTTCCTTTTTTTCACCTAAAAATAGGAGTGATTGATTCCTTCCTATTTCGTCTCGCATTGACGCAGCGATTTCTAGCAATCGCTGAGGCTTCGATTGTTCGCGACAGTGCGCTCGAAGCTTCTTTCTCTTGTTCTCCTAATCCTAAGATCGAACCGGTCCAAATGGCCAAATCAACTCACCTGTAAAAGGCCCCCGCGTCGTCTAGCTTAGGCGACACGGGCGGCGACTCGGTCCCCCGCCGCCAGCAGCTCCCTCCACCTGCTCCTCCCCCCTTGCCACCACCGGTGGCCACCTCCGGGCAAAGCCCGTGTGGTGGTGGCGGCGGCGGGGCCTTCTCCATTGCTCAGCCCTCTTTCGGTGGGAGATTCGGCTGCCGGCGCTCGATCCAGTTGCCGGCAGCGCGATGCGCAGTAGGGATCGACAGCTGCCGGCGCGGCGGCTTCGCGCATCTCTGGTAGGGCTGTGGCGGCGGTTGTGAGGAGGAGGTGGGTGGGGAGGGCTGGATTTGGTCGGACTCGGCCGGATCTGGTTTCTCCTGTTCGTCCGGCGGGTGCAGGGCTCCATGGCTGCTGCGGATGGAGTGGAGGACGCCGGGGCGGCGGCCCCGGGCTCGATGTTGCTGGTTCTTGCCGGAAGGGAGACGTGGTGCGTGGATCTGGTGGTTACTGCGCGGATCCATGGCCGGTGGTGGTGTTTCGGCCGACATAGCGGGAGGTGCTGCGGAGGACGTGAGGCGAGATGCAGATTGGTGGGCTTCGATCAGGGCGTTTGCGACATGCTGCATGCTCCGGCCATCTTGGCGCTCCGGTGCCCAGATCTGGTCATGCAACCTCGCCATTCTCGGGTTTGTGGATGAGCTCCAAGCGAAAGCCTTGCCCGACCTTGGTTGGTGCCGGCAACGGTGGCACCTCAGTGCCATTTTCCTCGTTGGAGGCGTGGTCGTGGAGCCTCTTTCCACCCCATGGTGGATGGGCTCTCCGGGAGAAATCCCTAGCTCTGATCTCTCGGAGCGGGCGACGATGGCAGCTACGTCGCATTCTCCTTGGAGGCGTCATCTTGGAGAGCCAGATGCAGATGTTCATGTCGTTGAGGTTGGTGGATGTCGGGGCGGCGGCCCCGGATGTTTGATGTTTGTGCTTTGAGGCGGCGGCCTCGGGAACCAGGGGTGGAAGCGGCTCCACGAGGAGGGGCAACATCTCAACATGGCTTGGGTGGCAATTCTGTGCCGCTAGTGTGGCGGGGTTGGCGGCTCGGTCGACGCGTCCCAGAGGGGGCGGTCTGACTTTACGTTGGGGCAGCGGCCCCGGATGAGTTGGTGCGGCGGTCGTGGTCTGCGGGTGGTTGCCCTGTTCAGCTTGGGCTGTGGGTGACTAAGTCGTGCGACGTTGCAGCTCGAGGGCGAGCGGTGGTATGTCGGGACGGCGGTCCGGAAGGTGGTATGTTGGTGGAATATGCAGGGCATAACGGAGCAGTGGAGGTCGAGGCGGCGGCCTCGAGAGTTCGGCAACATCGATTGCGTTCACCTCATGTCGCTTGGGCGGCGAGGTTGCTCTCGATTTTGTCGGCGGCGTCTCAAGCGTCGCATTGGGTGGATTGCACACATCTTCACCTTGTGGGAGCGTCCCAGTGTGCTCCAATGATTGTTGTGGCATCGTTGGCAAGTGTGGTGTGGCCTTGTGGTGTGGCGTTTCGAGTTGGCTTGGCCTTGTTTGTATCGGTTTTCGCTCGGTTTTTCGTAATTAACCAGGCAACCTTCTTTTTAATTAATGAAACGGGCAAAGCTTTTGCCTCGTGTTTCGAAAAAAAATCCTAAGATCATCAGTCCCTCGCCGCCGATTTCAATTCGCCGGGGCCCGTCGTAATCTGGCTCTGGTTTCCGTCCATCCGAGGTATAAATGTGTTCTTATAGTGGTTATGTAGATGCATAGCCGGCCCAGTGGCACCGTTCAACAATTAATGATTTTTTTAGCATTGCGTCATCATATCATCTGAAGAAAATACGCATCTGGTAGCGATAAAAGGTACTCCCTCTGTAAACTAATATAAGAGCGTTTACATCACTATAGTGATCTAAACGCTCTTATATTAGTTTACAGAGGGAGTATAACACAATATTTTAAGATGTATATATAGAGATGAGGGGTTTTCTGCTAGTTTGATAATTGCCAAAGTTATTACAAATGAAATGAGTGTAGGTCCATTGTTTCCGGTAAGACATCATGTTACAAGGAAGAAAAAAATTGAGGGAAAGTGATTGTCGAGAAGAAATTCTAGAATTTTAGAAGGCTTTTCAATTTAAATATTTCTTTTGTTTTGATTGATAGGGTAGATTTAAAGAACCTATGGTGTTTAAAGATATATTTGGATTGTTTAGCTCGGAAACTATGAAGTCATTGATGATAATGAACTTGGAGAATGGTGCACAGAATTTGCAGAAACTTTCTCTCTTCATAGTTCAGGTGATGTTGAGGTATATGATCTTATTTCTGAATTGAAAATTGCGGGATTCACTTTGCTAGATGACTGTAATATATGCTATGGAGATTTCGAGCATGTCAAGAGAAGTTGGTTGTTATCCTGATATCCACATTGCTTATCGCATCTTATTTACTATACTTGTGACTATTGTATAGGCCGGAAGAAGCTATTTGAAGTTGAAATTATTGAAGAACTATCTGAGGTGACCAATGACCCAAGAGAGGTTATATGGTTTGGCAGCATTATGGATTCGAGAAGAAATTATTGGATGATATGGTCAATGACCCCATGATAAGTGATTCTGCATCAAGGAATGTTAGAATTATTATTAAAGGTAATATTTATAAAGTATTTGATATGCGTACTAGTATTGGATGCATTTAAGTGCTTGATAATACATGTACCTATATTCAATGTTATTGTTAAGATGTCTATATTAAGGGCCCCGATTTTTACTTTCGCCCCGGGCCCTCAAAATCTCAGGACCGGTCCTGCTGATCGGGCAGGTTTTTCCGTCCCTACCCGCAATTTGGCGGTTATTTTCCGGGTCGGGGGCGGATGCGGGGTCTGCTAGAGTTGCTCTTACATACTGGTTGTGCCTCAAGCTAGCTAGAGGCTGCAAATTGGTGGCCATGGGGAATTGTACGCATATGTGACTCAAGGTCGTACTTAGTTCATGCGGATGATCGAATGGCTGGAACTCGAAAGTGTCAGAATGCTGTGGAGAGTTTTTCATGGATATTTGGTTGCAAATTTCTTTCATTGTAGCTTACCAAGCTGTCCAATTGGTGTCATAGATATTTGCTTCTTTTTTTGCGGGGTGTCATAGATATTTGCTTGCCTAAGATTTTTAGACCTTTTGCCTATTTTGCCGGGTATATATTAGGCGACCTATCGTGTGACCTTGTAATACAGAATTATTGTCACTTGCTTGTGGTAGAGGTGAGTGTGGCTTGGGAGTTATATAACTGCCCTCTACCCTCTCAGTTTCCAACCCCCATTGTTGGGATCTTATATTCATGATATAATTTTAGTAACTAATTAACAATAATTGAAAACATAGAATTACAACAAAAAAAGGGTATTCTTTTTTAGATTTACTTTCACAAACCTTAATACCACCCACCTATGAAACACACCCTAGATTAAGAGTATGTTGCTTAAATAAACCTAAGCCTTATTCTTAATTCACATAGCACTAGTGTCAGTGTAAGATACCACACACGATGTGCATTATTCAAGGTTGGGGTACACTGCACAATGACAAACCACAATAGTTAGCTGTAGTTTAGTTTGTAGATGGAAAATATTGAAAATTAAAATAATGTTTTTGTTTTTTGTGTGAAAATGATAATGTTTTTACTAAAGATCTATATTTCGACGGACTGTGGCTTGAGACTTAGATTTACAATAACTTTGGACGATATAGTTTTATTTCAAATAAATAGGAGATACATGTCTTTTGTTATTACATGGACATATGAGGTCATATAAGACAATATTCACATTGTGTTTACAAAATAATTCAAAATATATGATAAACTCTTTTTTGCATAAAATTTAGAATAATCATGAAAGAAAATTAGCAGCATTTAAAAAAAATACTTACGAGGATATTTTATGTTGAATATGTGGTCTAATAAGGGAATATTATTTATATAATATTTATAACACAATTTAAATTAAAAAAATATTTAATATTCATGTATGTCATACATGTGTAAGAAATTTAAAAAACTTAAATGCCTTGAAATTCTCACATAACTAAACATTGTTGCCTAAAGTTAATGTTTTAGATTTTTCCTTTAATTTGTAGCAACGACATATCATTTTGATAACCATGAATAAGTTTAATTCTGTGTGGGTTTGAAAAAAAACCATGAACTACGAAGATGATATAAAAACAACATTACCAATTTAGCTAAAAAGAATCAGAAAATACACAATTAGTGAGACATCTGTATTTGTATTAATCTTGTTTATCACTAAGGCAGATTTACCCTCTACCAATAGTCTGTTAACCCTATCCATTGTCGAGTTGCTCATCAACATAGGTGCATGACTGCTCACAAACAAGCTAGCCTTGACCATTAGTGGTATCCAGTGACAGGCTCTCCGTAGTGAGCCGTTGGTAGCATGTACCCTTTTTCTGTAGTTGGAGCCGCAACTGCTAGTAATGCCTGCAAATGCACACCTTTCTACCATGCTAGTCCAAGTTGTACAACCTCTCAATAACCCTAGTTGCCCAGGCAGCAAAATTTCATACTCATACATAAACATTCATCTCACAAAGTGCGTGTATTTGATAATATATTGACATAATTTGAGAAATTCATAGTCAACATTGAAAACAAAATTTTGAAATCTATATAAAAAATTGTATTGGGCAATGAAAATAAAAATAAGCCATAAACCTTGGTGGTTATGTCATTGTCGTCGTCTAATAGATGTAGTCTACCCATAATGTGTTCGGACCGAGCTGGACCGAGACTAAGGTACTTTCTCAGCACGCATGTCATCTTAGGTTAATTCTGCTTTTTTTAAAATTGTTTTTGAGATAGTTCACCACTCATGCCAATTGGTAATCGTGCTTGTAATGAGTTTTCATGCCCTGTGTTTGTAATAATAAACATAAGTTACCCGCAAAAAAATGTCAAGACGTCGATGGTGCACACGCAGCACGATCATCATCCGTCCAGAAAAAAGACAAAAACATCAGGAAGGAGTCGACTAGAGTATAGAGAGATCATGAGTTAATGTCGACTGTCGAGCAACTTCAAAGAAAAAAAAAAGGCGTGCTAGCACGTCGAATGAGCAGTACGTTCAGGGAGAATAGCACACTCTTTCCCGCGGATCGTCGTACGTGTGCCAGGCACTTGCGTATAGCTCAGCTAGACGACGCATGTCAATGACTGGCTCCAAGCGGGCTATGCAGGTCGGTCGTCTTAATTTCCGACACTACCTTGCAAGTTGGCTGGGGAGCGACGCGTCCTAGTACTACTATAATTAGAGTTGGCGATAAATATGGTATTGATGGTATGCACGTATATCCATCCTAGAAAATTCTTACGAGTACTAATAATGAAACCCTGCATGCGAGACAGCGCGGCACACGCGCTCGCGCGTTTCTGGAATGAATGGGCAGCTCTCTTGGAGTACGAACAGAGCCATTCTATACTTGGAGGAGACGACCGACCAACCAAGTTAAGTAAGCCGAATCTGGTACGCTTGGATCCACCGTTTGTTTGTGTCTAGACTAGATAGAGCCTGGTTTCTTTTATAGGAGTCTGGTCCGCGACGCGCTTTTTATTCTTCGTGAACAAGACTCTCTCTCTTAACTCTTGACCTGTGCGATGGACGCGTATTTTTTCCTCAAACCAGCGCTCTTGATCCACACACACACTGACACGCAGGCGCCGGCCGGTTGGTGCACGCTTTCTTTCTTTCTTAACTTTGGTGGACCCTTCTTGTGGGCTTCGTCCGTTTTTTAACTGATGATGACACCGTCACCGTGAGCTTAGTTAGCTTCCGTGCCGTTTCGCGGGCCACCGGCGGTATGGATGAAGCCAGCCAGCGCAGCGCACACGTCAATCTGCGCGTCCCAAAGGTCACAGCTCCATACAAACGCAGGCATAGAGACGGCCGAGTCGCCCGCCGATCGCGACGTCAACCCCGACGTCTCCTACACGTGAGACCATCTGGGGCTGCTAGCGACCGCCCGAGCTACTCGATCGCCTCCCTCCAGTATATAAACGCCCAACCATGCACACACGCTCCACAACTCGACAGCCCTCCGGTTTCTTCTCAAATCTGAATCCACTCGTGCCGAGCTAGCTAGCTCCTTCCCCGCTTCCAGTTCCAGTAGCCGATCGTCCCCACAGATTCCTCAGCTTCTTGCACTTCGACACTTCAACTCGTGTCCATGAAGCACCAGAGAGCAGCAGTTGACCAGGCCGTGTCCCTCCCCCTCTCCCTCGGCGCCGTCCCCGGCCTCAACAAGAAGATGCGCCGCGCCGCCGCCGCAGCCGGTGGGGATCGGTTCGTGTGCAAGACGTGCGGCCGCTCGTTCCCGTCGTTCCAGGCGCTGGGCGGCCACCGGACCAGCCACCTGCGCGCCCGCCATGGGCTCGCGCTCGCCCTCACCACCAGCGATCAGTACTACTCCGTCAAGCCCAAGAGTACTACCGATCAGAAGCAGGCGCACCGGTGCCACATCTGCCACCAAGGGTTCGAGACGGGGCAGGCGCTCGGCGGCCACATGCGCCGGCACCGTGAGGAGGCGGCGCAGGCGCCGCCTGTTCTGCTCGAGCTCTTTGTCTAGACTGATCTCAGTAGTTCTAGCGTTCCTGACAAGCATATGCGTGCACACTTGTAGCAGTAGGTGTTGATCATTGGTTCGTTCATTCCTTCATATGTGTACATATAAGTATGACGACTTCTTTAGAGATTATATACATTAGTTCGTTCGTTTATGTTGTTTCATACCCAACTATTTCTCAGTTGACTGTATCATAATCCAGCCCGGTCCATGCACATAGTTGTATCGCGCGCCCACATGGCCACATGGTCGTGCTGAAACGGGATGCAGTATGAATGAATCTTGTTGGAGTGGTGTGGAATGATCTATTCATGATGAGGATAAACTCAAGAAATACAAAGGGGTTTTACAATCTTACACAATGATTAGCTGATTCATTTAGGTATAATGTCAAAAATGAGCTGACATTTTGAGACGGAGAGAGTAGTTTCATGGTCATATGTGAAATAGGAAAACCATAATTTATTTCCAATGGTCATTTACTCATCATCGGAAGCCTTATGTCCTCTTCCTTCAGAAGTGATGATGCTCAGATCTGGTGTGACTAGGCTGGCCTTAGTCGTGCTGGTGTTCAGGGTGCCTCCTTATGGTGCAGGCAAGTATCTGAGGGAAAGCTTTCACTTTGGCGCCAACGCATGCGACGCCCGTCGGTGTTGCTTTGTTTCTGAAGACATCGTCGTGGAACTCGTACTTGTACCATGGCTCCGAGTGAAAACTCAATTGTCTCTATCTTTGGGTTCGGCAGCGGCGACACTTGGGGCCCACACCCTCCTGAGGGCTCTGTCGTGGAGCTCTGATAACCATAGGAATAGTTTCAAATCCAGATTGAAACCAGGCCAAACCACTTGACTTCCCTTCCAACAACCAATCTAATCCAATCCATTATTGAGGTCAAGAATCCAAACTGAACCAAACTAGGTGTAGTTTCCATCCAAACCAATCCAGACCGTTTCATCCTTTCGGATTTAACCCATGGTTTGAAACCATGGACAGGCTGGTGTTGGTACGTAACAAAAGCTGGTGTCATTTGTGTCGCTGTCTGTGCGGTTAATGGAGAGAGACACGGTCTTGATGCTGTAGTCGCCTGTCGTGCGCTTCATGGAGAGGGAAACCGCGTCATGATCAACAC
>NC_041389.1:671480896-671512602 GCF_002162155.2 Triticum dicoccoides | reverse complement strand
GGATCTCCGGTGGCGGCAAAGGCAACCCAAACACCCCAGTGGCTAGAGCATGGAAGTTGGCTTTGTTAAGCTTCATGCACTAGCCAACACAACCAAAAGTCTGAACTGATGAAAAGGGCTAGCCAATCCACATATACACTTCAACACCGCCTCGCACGTGTGACGCGGAAAGCCAACACATGGATAGAATCAGAGGTATGGCTCAACAGGCCTATACAGGGATACAAAGGGGGGAACAACAATTTTTGGATAAATTGCGAAAGCCAGAACTTCAACTCAAGACCTTGGGCTCTGATACCATGTTAAGCTTCATGCACTAGCCAACGCAACCAAAAGTTTGAACTGATGAAAAGGGCTAGGCAATCCACATATACACTTCAACAGGCTTACGATGCGATGGTCTCGTACGCTCGTAAACTGGTGGTTGATTTGTTTATGAAATTACAAATTAAAATGATTTGAGATCAATTAGTCTGCGTCCAGACCCATCCAATCCACTCCACTAAATGTTAAGGCCCAAACCAGACTGATGACCTACAAGTGTAGGGGATCTATCGTAGTCCTTTCGATAAGTAAGAGTGTCGAACCCAACGAGGAGCAGAAGGAAATGATAAGCGGTTTTCAGTAAGGTTTTCTCTGCAAGCACTAAAATTGTAGGTAATAGATAGTTTTGTGATAAGATAAATAGTAACAAGCAACAAGTAAATAAAGTAAATAAAGTGCAGCAAGGTGACCCAATCCTTTATGTAGCAAAGGATAAGCCTGGACAATTTCTAATAATAATGAAGGAGCTCCCGAGGACACATTGGGAATTATCGTCAAGCTAGTTTTCATCACGTTCATATGATTCGCGTTCAGTACATTGATAATCTGATATGTGGGTGGACCAGTGCTTGGGTACTGCCCTTACTTGGACAAGCATCCCACTTATGATTAACCCCTATTGCAAGCATCCGCAACCACAATAAAAGTATTAAGGTAAACCTAACCATAGCATGAAACATGTGGATCCAAATCAGCCCCTAACGAAGCAACACATCAACTAGGGTTTAAACTTCTGTCACTCTAGCAACCCATCATCTACTTATTACTTCCCTATGCCCTCCTCTAGGCCCAATAATGGTGAAGTGTCATGTAGTCGACGTTCACATGACACCACTAGAGGAGAAGACAACATACATCTCATCAAAATATCGAACGAATACCAAATTCACATGACTACTAATAGCAAGACTTCACCCATGTCCTCAGGAACAAACGTAACTACTCACAAAGCATATTCATGTTCATAATTAGAGGAGTAATAATATGCATAAAGAATCTGAACATATGATCTTCCACCAAGTAAACCAATTAGCATCAACTACAAGGAGTAATCAACACTACTAGCAACCCACAGGTAACAATTTGTGGTTTTGGATACAAGAGATGAACTAGGGTTTGAGAGGAGATGGTGCTGGTGAAGATGTTGATGGAGATTGACCCCCTCCTGATGAGAGGATCGTTGGTGATGACGTTGGTGATGATTTCCCCCTCCCGGAGGGAAGTGTCCCTGGCAGCACAGCTCCGCCAGAGCCCTAGATTGATTCCGCCAAGGTTCCGCCTCGTGGCGGCGGAGTTTCGTCCCGTAAGCCTACCCACGATTTTTTCCAGGGTAAAAGTGATGATATAGCAGAAGATGGATGCCGGAGGCCCACCAGGGGGCCCAGGAGATAGGGGCGCGCCCTATAGGGGGGGGCGCTCCCCTTTCTCCTGGACAGGGTGTGGGCCCCCTTGCCTATTTATTTCGCTCAGAAATTCTTATTAATTCCAAAAGATTGTTTCGTGGAGTTTCAGGACTCTTGGAGCTGTGCAGAATAGGTCTCCAACATTTGCTCCTTTTCTAGCCAGAATTCCAGCTGCCGGCATTCCCCCTCTTCATGGTAAACCTTGTAAAATAAGAGAGAATAGCCATAAGTAATGAGATATAATGTGTAATAAGAGCCCATAATGCAATAAATATTGATATAAAAGCATGATGCAAAATGGACGTATCAACTCCCACAAGCTTAGACCTCGCTTGTCCTCAAGCGGAAGCCGAAATCGAAAAATATGTCCACATGTTTAGAGATAGAGGTGTCGATAAAAATAAAATACGGACATGAGGGGACGAAACTCCGCCGCCATGAGGCGAAACCTTGGCGGAATCAATCTAGGGCTCTGGCGGAGCTGTTTTGCCGGGGACACTTCCCTCCTGGAGGGGGAAATCATCACCCACGTCATCACCAACGATCCTCTCATCGGGAGGGGGTCAATCTCCATCAACATCTTCACCGGCACCATCTCCTCTCAAACCCTAGTTCATCTCTTGTATCCAATCTTGTATCCAAAACCACAAATTAGTACCTGTGGATTCCTAGTAGTGTTGATTACTCCTTATAGTTGATGCTAATTGGTTTACTTGGTGGAAGATCATATGTTCAGATCCTTTATGCATATTATTACTCCTCTTATTATGAACATGAATATGCTTTGTGATTATTTACGTTTGTTCCTGAGGACATGGGCGAAGTCTTGCTATTAGTAGTCATGTGAATTTGTATTCGTTCGATATTTTGATGCGATGTATGTTGTCTTCTCCTCTAGTGGTGTCATGTGAACGTCGACTACATGACACTTCACCATTATTGGGCCTAGAGGAGGGCATAGAGGAGTAATAAGTAGATGATGGGTTGCTAGAGTGACAGAAGCTTAAACCCTAGTTTATGTGTTGCTTCGTTAGGGGCTGATTTGGATCCACATGTTTCATGCTATGGTTAGGTTTACCTTAATACTTTTGTTGTAGTTGCGGATGCTTGCAATAGGGGTTAATCATAAGTGGGATGCTTGTCCAAGTAAGGGCAGTACCCAAGCACTGGTCCACCCACATATCAGATTATCAAAGTACCGAATGCGAATCATATGAACGTGATGAAAACTAGCTTGACGATAATTCCCAATGTGTCCTCGGGAGCTCCTTCATTATTATTAGAAATTTTCCAGGCTTATCCTTTGCTACATAAAGGATTGGGCCACCTTGCTGCACTTTATTTACTTTATTTACTTGTTGCTCATTACTATTTATCTTATCACAAAACTATCTATTACCTACAATTTCAGTGCTTGCAGAGAAAACCTTACTGAAAACCGCTTATCATTTCCTTTTGCTCCTTGTTGGGTTCGACACTCTTACTTATCGAAAGGACTACGGTAGATCCCCTACACTTGTGGCTCATCAAGACTATTTTCTGGCACCGTTGTCGGGGAGTGTAGCACTTTTGGTGAGTGGAACTTGGTAAGGAAACATTTATATAGTGTGCTGAAATTTTCTGTTACTTGTCACTATGGAAACTAATCCTTTGAGGGGCTTGTTTGGGGTATCTTCACCCCAACCAGAAGAGCAAAGAGTTGCTCCTCAACCTACTGAACTTTATAAAAATATTTACTTTGAGATTCCTTCGGGTATGATAGAGAAACTGTTAGCTAATCCATTTGCAAGAGATGGAGCATTGCATCCCGATTTACACCTTATCTTTGTGGATGAAGTTTGTGGATTATTTGAGCTTGCAGGTATTCCCGATGATGTTGTCAAAAGGAAGGTCTTCCCTTTATCTTTGAAGGGAGATGCATTGACATGGTATAGGCTATGTGATGATACGAGATCTTGGAATTATAAGTGATTGAAGTTGGAATTTCACCAGAAGTTCTATCCTATGCATCTTGTTTCATCGTGATCATAATTACATATATATTTCTAGCCTCGCGAAGGAGAAAGCATCGCTCAAGCTTGGGGGAGGCTTAAGTCAATGTTATATTCATGCCCCAATCATGAGCTCTCTCGGGAAATGATTATTCAGAATTTTTATGCTCAGCTTTCTCTTGATAATCGCAACCTGCTCGATACTTCCTGTGCTGGTTCTTATGTGCTGAAGACTATTGGTTTCAAATGGGACTTATTGGAAAGAATTAAACACAACTCTGAAGATTGGGGTTCCGACGATGGTAAGGAGTCAGGTATGACACCTAAGTTTGAATGTGTTAAATCTTTTATGGATACCAATGCTTTTCGTGGATTTAGCGCTAAGTGTGGACTTGACTATGAGATAGTAGCTACTTTTTGTGAATCTTTTGCTACTCACGTTGATCTCCCTAAAGAGAAGTGGTTTAAATATAATCCTCCTGTTTAAGTGAAAGTAGTTGCACCTATTACAGTCGAAGAAAAGACTATTACCTATAGTGATTCTATTGTTCCTACTGCTTATGTTGAAAAACCTCCTTTTCCTGTTAGGATAAAGGATCATGCTAAAGCTACGACTGTTGTTTGTAAGAGTAATACTAAGACTTATACACCTCCTGAGCAAATTAATGTTGAACCTAGTATTGCTATGGTTAAACATCTCTTGCATGAGGACTTAGATGGGCATGTTATTTCTTTCTTGGGTGAGACTGCTAATATTGCTAGACCTGATACTAAGACACGTAGACCTGTCGTAGGCATGCCTGTTATTTCTGTTAAAATAAGAGATCATTGTTATCATGGTTTATGTGATATTGCTAGTGCTAGTGCGATACCTTATGATCTTTATAAAGAAATTATGCACGACATTGCACCCGTTGAATTAGAAGACATTGATGTTACTATTAAGATTGCTAATAGGGGCACCATTAAACCTATTGGGATGGTTAGAGATGTTGAAGTTTTGTGTGGGAAGGTTAAATACCCCGCTGATTTCCTTGTTCTTGGTTCCCCACAAGATGATTTTTGTCCCATTATTTGTGGTAGACCCTTCTTGAATACTGCTAGTGCTATGATTAATTGTGAAAAGAATATTGTCACTATTGGCATAGATGGTATGTCTCATGAGTTTAATTTCGCTAAGTTTAGTAGACAACCTCGTGAAAGGGAACCACCTAGTAAGGATGAAATTATTGGTCTTGTTTCCATTGCTGTTCCTCCAACTGATCCGTTAGAATAATATTTGTTAGACCAAGAAAACGATATGTTTATGAAGGAAAGGGAAGAAATAGATGAAGTGTTCCTTAAACAAGAACCTGTGCTAAAACATAACCTTCCCGTTGAAATTCTTGGGGATCCCCCTCCACCCAAGGGTGATCCAGTGTTCGAACTCAAAACCTTACCTCCTAATCTCAAGTATGCTTATCTTGATGAAAAAGAAATATATCCTGTTATTATTAGTGCTAACCTTTCAGAGAAAGAAGAAGAAAGATTATTGAAAACTCTGAAGAAGCACCGAGCTGCTATTGGATATACTCTGGACGATCTTAAGGGCATTAGTCCCACATTATGTCAACACAAAATTTCAGTGGAGAAAGATGCTAAACCAGTTAGAGATCCTCAAAGACGATTAAATCCTAAAATGAAGGAAGTGGTAAGAAAGGAGATTCTAAAACTCCTTGAGGCAGGTATTATTTATCCCGTTGTTGATAGTGAATGGGTAAGCCCTGTCCATTGTGTCCCTAAAAAGGGAGGTATTACCGTCGTTCCTAATGATAAAGATGAATTGATCCCGCAAAGAATTATTACAGGTTATAGGATGGTAATTGATTTCCGTAAGTTAAATAAAGCTACCAAGAAAGATCATTACCCTTTACCTTTTATCGATCGAATGCTAGAATGGCTATCCAAACACACACATTTTTGCTTTCAAGATGGTTATTCTGGTTTCTCTCAGATACATGTGTCAGCGAAGGATCAATCTAAAACTACTTTTACTTGCCCTTTTGGTACTTTTGCTTATAGACGTATGCCTTTTAGTTTATGTAATGCACCTGCTACCTTTCAAAGATGCATGATGGCTATATTCTCTGATTTTTGTGAAAAGATTTGTGTGGTATTCATGGATGACTTCTCCATCTATGGATCCTCTTTTGATGATTGTTTGAGCAACCTTGATCGAGTTTTGCAGAGATGCAAAGACACTAGTCTAGTCCTGAATTGGGAAAAGTGTCACTTTATGGTTAATGAAGGCATTGTATTGAGGCACAAGATCTCCGAGAGAGGTATTGAAGTTGATAAAGCCAAAGTTGATGCTATTGAAAAGATGTTGGAAATATGCCCTAGAGGCAATAATAAATTAGTTATTATTATATTTCCTTGTTCATGATAATGTTTATTATCCATCCTGTAATTGTATTGATAGGAAACTCAAATACATGTGTGGGTACATAGACAACACCAAGTCCCTAGTAAGCCTCTAGATGACTAGCTCGTTAATCAATAGATGGTTACGGTTTCTTGACCATGGACATTGGATGTCGTTGATAACGGGATCACATCATTAGGAGAATGATGTGATGGACAAGACCCAATCCTAAGCCTAGCACAAAGATCGTAGTTCGTATGCTAAAGCTTTTCCAATGTCAAGTATCATTTCCTTAGACCATGAGATTGTGCAACTCCCGGATACCGTAGGAATGCTTTGGGTGTACCAAACGTCACAACTTAACTGGGTGGCTATAAAGGTGCACTACAGGTATCTCCGAAAGTGTAGTGTCTGTTGGGTTGACACGAATCGAGACTGGGATTTGTCAATCCGGTTAACGGAGAGGTATCTCTGGGCCCACTCAGTAGGACATCATCATAATGTGCACAATGTGACCAAGGGGTTGATCACAGGATGATGTGTTACGGAACGAGTAAAGAGACTTGCCGGTAACGAGATTGAACAAGGTATCGGGATACCGACGATCGAATCTCGGGCAAGTACAATACCGCTAGACAAAGGGATTTGTATACGGGATCGATTGAGTCCTTGACATCGTGGTTCATCCGATGAGATCATCATGGAACATGTGGGAGCCAACATGGGTATCCAGATCCAGCTGTTGGTTATTGACCGGAGAACGTCTCGGTCATGTCTGCATGATTCCCGAACCCGTAGGGTCTACACACTTAAGGTTCGATGACGCTAGGGTTATAAAGGAAGTTTGTATGTGGTTACCGAATGTTGTTCGGAGTCCCGGATGAGATCCCGGACGTCATGAGGAGTTCCAGAATGGTTCGGATGTAAAGATTTATATATGGGAAGTCCTGTTTTGGTCACCGAAAAAGTTCCGGGTGTTATCGGTAATGTACCGGGACCATCGGGAGGGTCCCGGGGGTCCACCAAGTGGGGCCACCAGCCCCAGAGGGCTGCATGGGCCAAGTGTGGGAGGGGACCAGCCCCATGTGGCCTGGTGCGCCCCCCACCAAGGCCCAAGGCGCCTAGGGCTTGGGGGAAACCCTAAAGGGGGGCGCCCCCCTTGCCTTGGGGGCAAGGCAACCCCCCTGGCCGCCTCCCCCTCCTCAGATTGGATCTGAGGGGGCCTGCCCCCCTCTCCTTTGCCCCTATATATATGTGGGGGGTGGGAGGGCAGCCGCACCCAAGTTCTGGCGCAGCCCTCCGCCTCTCCCTAGTACTCCTCCTCTCCCGCGGTGCTTGGCGAAGCCCTGCAGGATTGCCACGCTCCTCCACCACCACCACGCCGTCGTGTTGCTGCTAGACGGAGTCTTCCTCAAACCTCTCCCTCTCTCCTTGCTGGATCAAGGCATGGGATACGTCACCGGGCTGTACGTGTGTTGAACACGGAGGTGCCGTCCGTTCGGCACTAGGATCTCCGGTGATTTGGATCACGACGAGTACGACTCCTTCAACCCCGTTCTCTTGAATGCTTCCACTTAGTGATCTACAAGGGTATGTAGATGCACTCTCCTTCCCCACGTTGATGGTTTCTCCATAGATAGATCTTTGTGACACGCAGGAAAATTTTGAATTTCTGCTACGTTCCCCAACAGTGGCATCATGAGCCAGGTCTATTGCGTAGATTCTTTGCACGAGTAGAACAAAAAGTAGTTGTGGGCGTTGATTTTGTTCAATATGCTTACCGTTACTAGTCCAATCTTGTTTCGACGGTATTGTGGGATGAAGCGGCCCGGACCGACCTTACACGTACACTTACGTGAGACAGGTTCCACCGACTGACACGCACTTGGTGCATAAGGTAGCTAGCGGGTGCCAGTCTCTCCCACTTCAGTCAGAACGGATTCGATGAAAAGGGTCCTTATGAAGGGTAAATAGCAATTGGCATATCACTTTGTGGTTTTGCGTAGGTAAGAAACGTTCTTGCTAGAAACCCATAGCATCCATGTAAAACATGCAAACAACAATTAGAGGACGTCTAACTTGTTTTTGTAGGGTATGCTATGTGATGTGATATGGCCAAGAAGAATGTGATGAATGATATGTGATGTATGAGATTGATCATGTTCTTGTAATAGGAATCACGACTTGCATGTCGATGAGTATGACAACCGGCAGGAGCCATAGGAGTTGTCTTAATTTATTGTATGACCTGCGTGTCATTGAACAAACGCCATGTAATTACTTTACTTTATTGCTAACCGGTAGCCATAGTAGTAGGAGTAATAAGTTGGCGAGACAACTTCATGGAGACACGATGATGGAGATCATGGTGTCATGCCGGTGACGATGATGATCATGGAGCCCCGAAGATGGAGATCAAAAGGAGCAAAATGATATTGGCCATATCATGTCACTATTTGATTGCATGTGATGTTTATCATGTTTATACATCTTGTTTGCTTAGAACGATGGTAGTAAATAAGATGATCCCTCATTAAAATTTCAAGAAAGTGTTCCCCCTAACTGTGCACTGTTGCAAAAGTTCGTCGTTTCGAAGCACCACGTGATGATCGGGTGTGATAGATTCTTACGTTCACATACAACGGGTGTAAGCCAGATTTACATACGCGAAACACTTAGGTTAACTTGACGTGCCTAGCATGTACAGACATGGCCTCGGAACACAAGAGACCGAAAGGTCGAGCATGAGTCGTATGCTGGATACGATCAACATGAAGACGTTCACCGATGATGACTAGTCCGTCTCACGTGATGATCGGACACGGCCTAGTTGACTCGGATCATGTAATCACTTAGATGACTAGAGGGATGTCTATCTGAGTGGGAGTTCATAAGATGAACTTAATTATCCTGAACATAGTCAAAAGCCCTTTGCAAATTATGTCATAGCTCGCGCGTTAGTTCTACTGTTTTAGATATGTTCCTAGAGAAAATATAGTTGAAAGTTGACAGTAGCGATTATGCGATCAGTAGAAAGCTTATGTCCTTAATGCACCGCTCAGTGTGCAGAACCCCAAACGTCATTTGTGGATGTTGCGAACATCGAACATACATGTTTTGATAACTACGTGATAGTTCAGTTAAACGGTTTAGAGTTGAGGCACCAAAGACGTTTTCGAAACGTCGCGGAACATATGAGATGTTTCGAGGGCTGAAATTGGGATTTCAGGCTCGTGCCCACGTCAAGAGGTATAAGACCTCCGACGATTTTCTTAGACTGCAAACTAAGGGAGAAAAGCTCAATCGTTGAGCTTGTGCTCAGATTGTCTGAGTACAACAATCACTTGAATCGAGTGGGAGTTAATCTTCCAGATGAGATAGTGATGTTTCTCCAAAGTCATTGCCACCAAGCTACTAGAGCTTCGTGATGAACTATAACATATCAGGGATAGATATGATGATCCTTGAAGTATTCGCGATGTTTGACACCGCGAAAGTAGAAGTCAAGTAGGAGCATCAATTGTTGATGGTTTGTAAAACCACTAGTTTCAAGAAGGGCAAGGGCAAGAAGGGATGCTTCATGAAATGGGAAAACGGTTGCTGCTCTAGTGAAGACCCAAGGTTGAACCCAAACCCGAGACTAAGTGCTTCCGTAATAAGGGGAACAACCACTAGAGCAGAATTACCCTAGATACTTGGTAGATAAGAAGGCTGGCAAGGTCAATAGAAGTATATTGGATATACATTATGTTAATGTGTACTTTACTAGTACTCCTAGTAGCACCAAGGTATTAGATAGCGGTTCGGTTACTAAGTGTTAGTAACTCGAAATAAAAGCTACGGAATAAAAGGAGACTAGCTAAAGGTGAGCTGACGATAGGTGTTGGAATTGTTTCCAAGGTTGATATGATCAAGCATCGCACGCTCCCTCTACCATCGAGATTGGTGTTAAACCAAAATAATTGTTATTTGGTGTTTGCGTTGAGCGTAGACATGATTGGATTATGTCTATCGCAATACGGTTATTCATTTAAGGAGAATAATGGTTACTCTGTTTATTTGAATAATACCTTCAATGGTCTTGCACCTAAAATGAATGGTTTATTGAATCTCGATCGTAGTGATACACATTTTCATGCCAAAAGATATAAGATAGAAATGATAGCACCACTTACTTGTGGCACTGCCATGTAAGTCATATTGGTGTAAAACGCATGAAGAAGCTCCATGTTGATGGATCTTTGGACTCACTCGTTTTTGAAAAGTTTGAGACATGCGAACCATGTCTATTGGTGTATATGCATGCAAATGGACCATTTGGACTCACTTGATTTTGAATCACTTGAGATATGCAAATCATACCACATGGGCAAGATGACTGAAAAGCCTCGGTTTCAGTAAGATAGAACAAGATAGAAACTTGTTGGAAGTAACACATTTTGATGTGTGCAGTCCAATGATTGCTGAGGCATGCAGTGAACATCGTTATGTTCTTACTTCACAGATGATTCGAGTAGATGTTGAGTATATTTACTTGATGAAACACAAGTCTAAATTATTGAATGGTTCAAGTAATTTCAGAGTGAAGTTAAAGATCATCGTGACAAGAGGATAAAATGTCTATGATATGATCATAGAGATGAGTATCTAAGTTACGAGCTTTGGCACGCAATTCAGACATTGTGCAAATTGTTTCACAATTAATAACGCCTGGAACACCATAGTGTGATGGTGTGTCCGAACATCATAGTTGCACCCTATTAGATATCGTGCGTACCATGATGTCTCTTATCGAATTACCACTATCGTTCATGGGTTAGGCATTAGAGACAACCGCACTCACTTTAATAGGGCACCACGTAATTCCGTTTAGACGACACCGTTTGAACTATGGTTTGGAGAAACCTAAGTTGTCGTTTCTTAAAAGTATGGGGCTGCAACGCTTATGTGAAAAAGTTTCATCGTGATAAGCTCGAACCCAAAACGGATAAATACATCTTCATAGGATACCCAAAATGGTTTGGTATACCTCGTATCTCAGATCCGGAAGCAAAAGTAATTGTTTCTAGAAACGGGTCCTTTCTCGAGGAAAAGTTTCTCTCGAAAGAATTGAGTGGGAGGATGGTGGAGACTTGATGAGGTTATTGAACCGTCACTTCAACTAGTGTGTAGCAGGGCACATGAAGTTGTTCCTGTGGCGCCTACACCAATTGAAGTAGAAGCTTATGATAGTGATCATGAAGTTTCGGATCAAGTCACTACCGTACCTCATAGGGTGACAAGGATGCGTACTACTTCAGAGTGGTACGCAATCCTGTCTTAGAGGTCATGTTGCTAGAAAACAATGAACCTACGAGCTATGGAGAAGCGATGGTGGGCCCAGATTCCGACGAATGGCTCGAGGCCATAAAATCCGAGAAAGGATCCATGACTTTGGAAGAAATACTTGATGGTCGTAAGGCCATTGGGTACAGATGGATTTTAAAAGGAAGACAGACAATGATGGTAAGAATCACCATTAAGAAAGCTCGACTTGTCGTTAAGAAGTTTTCCGACAAGTTCAAGGAGTTGACTACGGTGAGGCTTTCTCACTCGTAGCGATGTTAAGAGTCTGTTGGAAATGGATTAGTAGTTACTGCATTATTTATGAAATCTTGCAGATAGAATGTCAAAACATTTTTTCCTCGACAGTTTTCTTGAGGAAAGGTTGTATGTGCTACAACCAGAAGGTTTTGACAATCCTGAAGAACGCAAACAAATATGCAAAACTCCAACAATCCTTCTAAGGACTGGAGTAAGCATCTCGGAGTTGGAATGTACGCTTTGATGAGATGATTAAAGATTTTGGGTTTATACAAAAGTTTATGAGAAACTTGTATTTCAAAGAAGTGAGTGGGAGCGCTATAGAATTTCTGATGAGTATATGTTGTTGACATATTGTTGATCAGAAATGATGTAGAATTTTTGGAAAGCATATGGGGTTATTTGAAAAGTGTTTTTCAATGGAGAACCTGGATTAAGCTACTTGAACATTGAGCATCAAGATCTATGAGGGTAGATCAAAAAACGCTAAATGGTACTTTCAAATGAGCACATACCTTGACATGATCTTGAAGGTGTTGAAGATGGATCAGTCAAAGAAGGAGTTCTTGTCTGAGTTGTAAGGTATGAAGTCAAGAGTTAAAGCTCGACCACGACAGAAGAGAGAGAAAGGACGAAGGTCGTCCCCTATGCTTCAGACGTAGGCTCTATAGTATGCTATGCTGTGTACCGCACCGGAAGTGTGCCTTGCCATGAGTCAGTCAAGGGGTACAAGAATGATCCAGAAATGAATCATTGGACAGCGGTCAAAATTCTCCTTAGAGGAATAAGGAAATGTTTCTCGATTATGGAGGTGATAAAGAGTTCGACAAAAGGTTACGTCGATGCAAGCTATAGCACCTATCCGAATGACTCTGAGTAGCAAACCGGATACGTATAGTGGAGCAACCATTTGGAATAGCTCCAAGTGGAGCGCGGAAGCAGCATTTACAATATGACATAGAGAATTGCGAAGTACATACGGATCTGAATGTTGCAGACCCGTTGACTAAAACCTCTCTCACAAGCAAAACATGATCAAACCCCAGAACTCATTGAGACTTAATCACATGGTGATGTGAACTAGTTTAGACACTAGTAAACTCTTTGGATGTTGGTCACATGGCGATGTGACTTATCAGTGTTAATCACATGGTGATGTGAACTAGATTATTGACTCTGGTGCAAGTGGGAGACTGTTGGAAATATGCCCTAGAGGCAATAATAAATTAGTTATTATTATATTTCCTTGTTCATGATAATCGTTTATTATCCATGCTATAATTGTATTGATAGGAAACTCAAATACATGTGTGGGTACATAGACAACACCAAGTCCCTAGTAAGCCTCTAGATGACTAGCTCGTTAATCAATAGATGGTTACGGTTTCCTGACCATGGACATTGGATGTCATTGATAACAGGATCACATCATTAGGAGAATGATGTGATGGACAAGACCCAATCCTAAGCCTAGCACAAAGATCGTAGTTCGTATGCTAAAGCGTTTCCAATGTCAAGTATCATTTCCCTAGACCATGAGATTGTGCAACTCCCGGATAGCATAGGAATGCTTTGGCTGTACCAAACGTCACAACGTAACTGGGTGGCTATAAAGGTCCACTACAGGTATCTCCGAAAGTGTCTATTGGGTTGGCACGAATCGAGCCTGGGATTTGTCACTCCAGTTAACGGAGAGGTATCTCTGGGCCCACTCGGTAGGACATCATCATAATGTGCACAATGTGACCAAGGGGTTGATCACGGGATGATGTGTTATGTAACGAGTAAAGAGACTTGCCGGTAACGAGATTGAACAAGGTATCGGGATACCGATGATCGAATCTCGGGCAAGTACAATACCGCTAGACAAAGGGAATTGTATACGGGATCGATTGAGTCCTTGACATCGTGGTTCATCCGATGAGATCATCGTGGAACATGTGGGAGCCAACATGGGTATCCAGATCCCGCTGTTGGTTATTGACCGGAGAACGTCTCGGTCATGTCTGCATGATTCCCGAACCCGTAGGGTCTACACACTTAAGGTTCGATGACGCTAGGGTTATAAAGGAAGTTTGTATGTGGTTACCGAATGTTGTTCGGAGTCCCGGATGAGATCCCGGACGTCATGAGGAGTTCCAGAATGGTTCGGATGTAAAGATTTATATATGGGAAGTCCTGTTTTGGTCACCGGAAAAGTTCCGGGTGTTATCGGTAATGTACCGGGAGCACTGAGAGGGTCCCGGGGGTCCACCAAGTGGGGCCACCGGCCCCAGAGGGCTGTATGGGCCAAGTGTGGGAGGGGACCAGCCCCAGGTGGGCTGGTGCGCCCCCACCAAGGCCCAAGGCGCCTAGGGCTTGGGGGAAACCGTAAAGGGGGGCGCCCCCCTTGCGTTGGGGGGCAAGGCAACCCCCCTGGCCGCCGCCCCCTCCTCAGATTGGATCTGAGGGGGCCGGCCCCCCTCTCCTTTGCCCCTATATATATGTGGGGGGGTGGGAGGGCAGCCACACCCAAGTTCTGGCGCAGCCCTCCCCCTCTCCCTAGTACTCCTCTCCCGCGGTGCTTGGTGAAGCCATGCAGGATTGCCACGCTCCTCCACCACCACCACGCCGTCGTGCTGCTGCTGGACGGAGTTTTCCTCAAACCTCTCCCTCTCTCCTTGCTGGATCAAGGCATGGGAGACGTCACCGGGCTGTACGTGTGTTGAACGTGGAGGTGCCGTCCGTTCGGCACTAGGATCTCCGGTGATTTGGATCACGACGAGTACGATTCCTTCAACCCTATTCTCTTGAACGCTTCCGCTTAGCAATCTACAAGGGTATGTAGATGCACTCTCCTTCCCCTCGTTGCTGGTTTCTCCATAGATAGATCTTGGTGACACGTAGGAAAATTTTGAATTTCTGCTACGTTCCCCAACAAAGGATGCCATGTCCCAAGGACATAAAAGGTATAAGAAGTTTCCTTAGTCATGCCGGTTTTTATAGGAGGTTCATTAAGGACTTTTCTAAAATCTCTAAACCTCTGACTAATTTATTGAAAAAAGATATTCCTTTTGTCTTTGATGATGATTGTGTAGAAGCGATTGAAGTTCTTAAGAAAGCTTTGATCACTGCACCTATTGTTCAGCCACCTGATTGGAATTTACCTTTTGAAATTATGTGCGATGCTAGTGATTATGCTGTCGGTGATGTTTTAGGGTAAAGAGTCTGAAAGATCATGGATGTCGCCTAGAGAGGGGGGGGGGTGAATAGGCGCTTTAAAAAAATTACGGTTGAGGCTTAAACAAATGTGGAATAAACCTAGCGGTTAATTTGTCAAGCACAAAACCTACAACAACTAGGCTCACCTATGTCCACCAACAACTTATGCTAAGCAAGAAAAACTACTTAGGTGATAGCAAGATATATGACAAAGAAACAATATGGCTATCACAAAGTAAAGTGCATAAGTAAAGGGCTCGGGTAAGAGATAACCGAGGCACGCGGAGACGATGATGTATCCCGAAGTTCACACCCTTGCGGATGCTAATCTCCATTTGGAGCGGTGTGGAGGCACAATGCTCCCCAAGAAGCCACTAGGGCCACCGTAATCTCCTCACGCCCTCGCACAATGCAAGATGTCGTGATTCCACTAAGGGACCCTTGAGGGCGGTCACCAAACCCGTACAAATGGCAACCCTTGGGGGCGGTCACCGAACCCGTACACTTTGGCAACCCTTTGGGTGATCTCCACAACCTAATTGGAGACCCCGACGCTTGCCCGGAGCTTTACACCACAATGATTGAGCTCCGAACACCACCAACCGTCTAGGGCGCCCAAGCACCCAAGAGGAACAAGCTCAAGGGTACCAAGCACCCAAGAGTAATAAGCTTCTTAACTTGTAACTTCCACGTATCACGTGAAGAACTCAAACCGATGCACCAAATGCAATGGCAAGGGCACACGGAGTGCCCAAGTCCTTCTCTCTCAAATCCCATCGAAGCAACTAATGCTAGGAAGGAAAATGAGAGGAAGAACAAGAAGGAGAACACCAAGAACTCCAAGATCAAGATCCAAGGGGTTCCCCTCACATAGAGGAGAAAGTGATTGGTGGAAATGTGGATCTAGATCTCCTCTCTCTTTTCCCTCAAAAACTAGCAAGAATCCATGGAGGGATTGAGAGTTAGCAAGCTCGAAGAAGGTCAACAATGGGGGAAGAACACGAGCTCAAAGGATTAGGTTCATTGGGGAAGAAGACCCCCTTTTATAGGGCCTCCCGAATCCAACCATTATGTGCTCAGGTCATGCACAAGCGGTACTATCGCTTGGAGGAGCGGTACTACCGCTTAGCACGGCCAAAACAGCCCAACGAGAGAGAAAACACGAGTTTTTGGTCCGGAGCGGTACTACCGCTTAGGAGCCACGGTAGTACTGCTCTGGAGCGGTACTACCGCTCAGGAGCCGCGGTAGTACCGCTCTGGAGCGGTAGTAAAAAATTACATCCGCTCTAGTCGCGGTAGTACCGCTGCAGCCTTTACCAAAACAGCCACAACTTTTGCAAACGGACTCCGAATTCAACGAAACCAAATTTGTTGGAAAGCTAACGACATGCGCTAACACAATATTGATAGAAATATCAAGAATAAGAAAATGAGAAAAGGCCCAAAATAAAATGGTGAGAACCCTTTCTCGGATAAGACCGGTAAAACCTCCAACACCGAAAACATCATAGAAGACGCATGCAAATTCCGTTTTCGATGAACTTAAGCTTGTCATCTAGATGACCATAAGCTCTAAGACTCACAAATATAACCAAACAACAACCAAGAAACATGATGCAAGGATGCAATGGTTTGAGCTCTCGACAAACGATACGATCAAGCTACTCACTTGAGAGCCCCCCCCCCTTGATAGTACGGCTATCGATCCTATAAACCGGTCTCCCAACTACCACCATGAGACCGGTAAAATAGAAAACCTATCAAGGGCAAACCTTTGCCTTGCACATGATCCACTTGAGCTAGATGATGACGATCTTGTCCTCCTCAAGATGAACCACCTTTCTTGATTGCGTTAGGTCGATGGAGACTAGATGATTGCTCCCCCATACTCCACTATGGGTGAGCCACTCTTAGGCACATCTTCACAAGTCCATTGACACCACAATGGATGGCAAGCTTCAAACACTTGATCTCTTTGTGATGCTCCACTTGAATTTGCACACAACAATCTTGATGACGATCACCACTTGATGTCATCCTCTCCATGGGTTGAGTGATATCTTCCTCTTGACGCAAGCCCATGAACACGTACCTAACCCCACATAGAACTCTCACATAGACCATGGGTTAGTACACAAAGCACAATGGACAATGCTTACCATGCCATGGGATCACTTGATTCCTCTCGGTACATCTTCTACGCTTTGAGAGTTGATCAACTTGATTCACTCTTGACTTAGTCTTGATCAACCTTGAATCTTTCCAACTCTCTTCATTTGGATGATGTCTTGAAGGTAAACATGAATGATCACACAATCTTCTTCTTCAAGACATGCTTGTAATAAGCTCAACTCTCACATGACCAATCTTTGGATAATTCCTTAATAGCACCTTGGTCAACACAAACTCTCCTTGAAACCAACACGTGTACTCCAAGAAAAGCCTATGGACAAAACCTTCAAATATAACTCAAGGCAACCATTAGTCCATAGAGATTGTCATCAATTACCAAAACCAAACATGGGGGCATGTCACGACCGGCTTTTCAATAAAAATATTTATTGATAAAACCAATCTTTTAAGCCCAGTATAGGAAAAGTCATCCTTTCTGGTAGACAAAAGCTTGATCAACCAAGAACCAGTAGCATCAAATATATTACAGGGTTGAGCTAAGGCTGCTCAACAATTTATTACAAACTCGCCAATATCTTACATATGGGCGGTTATGACACAGGGGTGTGGTGGCATGCTACTAGCTCGAGGGAACGTGGTGGCGGATAACTTGACTTCTACTGGCAGCTCATCGAGCGTCGAGGTGAGGCTCGATGAATTTATTTCGGGGTTGCGGAAGCGGATAATACAATGACCAAGACAAGATCGCATGGGACTGACTGGGACTCCTCTAGGCGTCGGACTCGCTATCAAACTCTTCATCCATGAGATCGCCTTCATCAACATCTGGCCAAATCAACAAGCCAGGTGAGTACTTGAAAGTACTCGCAAGACAGTTCGGACAAAAGATATAATCAATGAATGCATGAATGCATCATGAATAAAGGATGATGCTCATATAACAACAGTAAGATTTGCAGGACTTGATAAATAAAATAAATAGCTGAAAAACCGATCGGGTGTCTGGAGCGACGCCTCGAAAGGTAAATAAATAAAATGCATGCCGCAGTCGGGTGTCTAAGCGACACCACATAAAGGGCTTAAAAGAAATGCCACACCACATAAAGGGCTTAAAATAAATGCCACAGTCGGACGTCTGGGCGACATCACATAAAGGGCTTTAAAAGAAATGCCACAGTCGGACGTCTGGGCGACATCACATAAAGGGCTTTAAAAGAAATACCACAGTCGGACGTTTGGGCGACATCACAGACAGGGCTTTAAAAGAAATACCACAGTCAGACGTTTGAGCGACATCACAGACAGGGCTTTAAAAGAAATACCACAGTCGAACGTCTGAGCAACATCACAGACAGGGCCTATAACAAAAGTAAATAACAGGTCTGCCACCGTCGGACGTCTGAGCGACATCGCAAACAGGGCTTATAACAAAAGTAAATAACTGGTCTACCACCGTTGGACGTCTGAGCGACATCGCAGACAGGGCTTATAACAAAAGTAAATAACAGGTCTGCCACCTTCGGACGTCTAAGCGACATCGCAGACAGGGCTTGTAATAAATGTAAACAACAAGATTAGTCCATCCACAAGAATAATCTTTTAACCGGATTTATCACACATAAATCCCACCGGAGTTTTTTCACTGAGGCTGATACCTGACAAGATAAGATGAATATAGTACTTGAACAAAGTACAAGATAATTGAAATATTTTGGACTCTGCAGAGTTTGGATGAACTGACCACAGCCAACGGATTTCCATAGTCACGAAGGACTAGTTTCGTTTACGGTATTTCAGTAGAAACACATTTAACTAGTACACACCCATTTCACCTCACGATGCCAGGAATCACCCTGGACAACGTCCAAGAAAAACTTTGAGACGGGGAGGCCACAACCTCGAATAGCATGGGATCAAATTTCTATACGCGCGCTCTAAGGGGTGCCCCCCACTCGGTCCCAACCGGAAACACCCATGCCCCCTGACCGGATGACGGGCTTTAATCTAGAGCCATGGAACCCTCACCCCGGCCTCTCTATTTGGTGTGTACCAGGAAAACGATTTGCAACTTACTATGCCATATTCCTTTCGGAAAACATGTGACAGTAGGAAGGAATGAATGGAAATGTGATTTGTTTCACGATGACACGGAAGTCAAATAATCTGGCATATGACTGGCATGTCACAACACTGCCATCTTACCCATCCTCATGCCAACACATGGCTATTCAAATATGTATCCAACAACATAATGCTTTCCGAAACTTACTTTCCGATTATGTGCATGAAACATAACATTTAAAGTGATGTTCCTAAACATGCCATGACCATACTACAATGCAAACATGCAACAACACTCATCATATCAAGAGTTCAAACATGCTTTCCTGGTTCGGAGTAGTTGGAGTCTAACTGTGCGAAGTTTGCAGCTCCGTCACCTCCTCCGGTATCTACGGTATAAGAAAAATACGTACGCAACGTAAATACCATGAGTGTACAGAAAAGTGTTCCAAATATTTTTCAAATAAATACGATAAAAAACTAGACAAAAATTTGAAGAGGACAGAAAAAGAATCACTCAAAAATTCCTTTCTGTTAAAAAGTTATAAGGGTTTTAACCCAAGGACCCATTTGTAATGAAACGGAAAACTTCCAGGGGGCTTTGCAGAAAAATCCAGAAAAACGGTTCAGAGTGGAAGCGTATTTGTCAGCGTACTCTTTCAGTAACTGATTCAAAAAAAAAACAAAGGAGAGGCTGACGGGCGGGTCCCACCCGTCAGGTTTGAAATCTCAAACGAGGGAGTCGGGGCTCGTGGGCGCCCGAGAGCCGCGGTGGTCGCCGGTGGCGATCCACGGCGAGGCAGGGAGATCGGAGGGTACCTCCGTGTTCAGGGCGCCATTCCGCGTCTGTGGGAGGTGGTGGTGGTCGCCGGCGAGTACCACGTCGGCGGCGACGCTTGCTCCGGCGGACGGCGATTCGGGTGGTCGTGGACCTCGTTGGGGAGAGCTGCGGAGTTGGAATTGGGGAGGGGGTTAGACTCACGATAGCATGAGAAGGTATCTGACGAGGTTAGGGCGCCGGAGATGACCTCACCGGAGTGAAAGATGCCGGAGCCCGAGGCGGACGGAGGTGGCCGGAGTCGAGGAGGAAAGGCCCCTCGAGGCTCGTTCAGTGGCTGGGCGGGGTCTGGTGAGGTGGTGGAGTCATGCGGGGGCGAGAGCAAGCTCGGGGTGCTATATATAGCCGCCCCGAGGCGGTTGCCGAGAACGGGGTTCTCCGGCGAGGTGATTACGGCGGCGCTGCGGTTGCACGGGAGGGTTCAGAGGTTGAGCGTCGTCGTGGGTGTCCCCTGGTTCCGTTTAGGTGCTAACCGCGTCAGGATTTGGTTGCTTAGGGGGAGCTCGATGGAACGGGGCAGTGCGGGCCCGTCGGCGGCAGGGAGCACGCTCTGTGCGTGCCGCGCCACGGCGACGGTGCTGCATGCGTGCGCTGGTGAGGAAATGGCCACGCGGATCCACCAGGGGGTTTGGGCGGCGCCGAAAAGTGTTATGCCGCTGTTCTGCTCCCTGTCGGCCACTACGGTGATTTGGCCGCCGCAAAGCACGCCGGCGCAGGCGGGCCAGGGCGCCACCGACGCCAGGAAGGCGCCAAGCGCGCGTGTGAGGCTCCGGACAAGCAAGCTAGGCCGTGAGCAACGTGCTAAGTGCACTGTGAGCATGTGACTGAATTTCTGACGAAAATCGACACTGAACTCTGAACTTAACTGAAGATGAACAGAAACAGTGCATGCAAGGTGTTCGACAGGATGATCTAGGCATGTAGGGATTTTTCCCTGAGCTGGTTTTTGGTGGAGGGGTCTCTCATTGCATCTAGAGGTTGCATGAATATTTGTGGAATTTTTGGAGAGGTGTAGATATGAATTTCACCAAATTTGGAAAATCTGGTCCAAACTTGCAGTGAGTGAAATTTGAAATATTTGAACAGGAGAAGAGTGGATCAAGATGGTTCTGGGTTGTGGGAAAGGACTATCCAGGGGTGTTGAGTTGAGTTCAAAAGTCAAAAGCATTAGGGTACTTGCTTTGCAATCCACCTAGGCTCAAAAGAAAAGACAGAATTATTTTGGGAGGAGAAATAGTAGGAATAAAATCCAAAATTTGATTTTATTAGTTTGGACAGAATGTTTGGGTTGTACCAAAGTGGGAGGAGAGGTTTTGGGAAAATTTCACCATAGGAGGCATGGTAAAATTTTGAAGGGATCAAAACCAAATTAAAAGCCCAAAAACTAAGAGGGCTTTCTTTTTAAAAGAAACTAAATCCAAGAAAAGGATTTTTGAGAGGGAAAACTTAGAAGATGGTTTTTAGGAAGGGTTCAAGTGACCTTGTTTCAAATCAAGCAAGGCTCTTCTGAAAACAAAAATCACAAAATTTTTGAAGTGCCACAGCACCTACCGCCTTAGGAAAAATCTCGTCCCCGAGATTTCAGCTGATCCTTCAACAGGTGTTGGTGCTGTGTCCGGAGAAAATCCTCGCTCTCCCAAGTTGCTTCACCCTCGGTGTGTTTACTCCATTGAACTCTGAAAAACTTGATGGTTTTCCGTCGGGTCCTCCTCTCAGACTCCTCTAATATTTTTATTGGGTGCTCCCGGTAAGTGAGGTCCGGTTGCACGTCAATATACTCATGTGAAACTTGCTTCTCTGGGTTGCTCATGTATTTTCTCAACTGCGAGATGTGAAACACATTGTGGATACCGGATAAGTCTCCGGGTAGGTCTAGCTGGTAGGCTACCTTGCCTCGTCGGGCCACTATATGAAATGGTCCGATGAATCTTGGTGCTAGTTTCCCCTTAATCCTGAATCGTTGCAGACCCTTCATAGGAGAAACTCTCAGGTATACCAATTCTCCGGGTTCAAAACTGATTTCCCGATGCTTTCGGTCGTAATAACTCTTTTGCCGACTTTGAGCTGTTTTGAGTCGTTCTCTAATTGTCTTAACTTTCTCCTCGGCCTCCTTGAACATATCTGGGCCAAAAATATGGCTGTCTCCGGTCTCTGACCAATTTAGCGGGGTACGACATCTTCTCCCATATAGAGCTTCAAAGGGTGCCATTTGCAAGATGGCTTGATAGCTGTTGTTGTATGCGAACTCTACATATGGCAAACTTTCTTCCCAACTGTTCCAGTAGGTGAGAACACAGGCTCTTAGCATGTCTTCTAGGATATGGTTTACGCGTTCCGTCTGCCCATCAGTCTGGGGATGGTATGCGGTACTGAAGGCTAGTTGGGTTCCCAGTGCCTGTTGTAGGTGATCCCAGAATGTAGAGACGAACTGTGTGCCTCTATCGGAGACGATAGTCTTAGGGACTCCATGCAGGCAGATGATACGGGCAAGATAAACTTGGGCTAGTCTCTGGGTGCTGTAAGTTGTTTTTACCGGAATAAAATGTGCCACCTTGGTTAATCTGTCGGTTATGACCCATATGGCATCGTTTCCGTGTCGTGACCGTGGCAGTCCAACGATAAAGTCCATTCCAATCTCGTCCCATTTCCACTCGGGTATCTTATTTGGCTGTAACAGTCCGGCCGGTTTCTGGTGCTCGGCCTTGATACGTTGACAAGAGTCACAGCATGCAATGAACGTGGCTATATCTCTCTTCATACCGTGCCACCAAAATTTTTCCTGAAGGTCTATGTACATTTTTGTCCCCCCAGGATGGATTGAATACGGAGCTGTGTGACTTTCAGTCAATATCTGCTGTTTGAGGTCCTTGACATTTGGTACGCATAGCCTCTCTCCATACCACAATATTCCTTGCTCATCTACGTTGAATTCTGAGGCTCTTCCCAAACTCACTTTTCTTTTTATGCCCTCAATGCTGGGGTGTCTGTGCTGGGCTTCCTTGATCCTTTCCATCAGGGTAGGCTATATTTCTATATTCGACACACTACCTTCGGTAACCATTATTAGATTGAGTCGGGCAAATTCCTGCTGAAATTCTGGCCTCAACTTTGGTATACTATCGTCGTCCGTGCTAGGATTTCGACTAAGTGCATCTGCCACAACATTTGCTTTTCCGGGATGATAGTGGATTCCAACATCATAATCCTTCACCAACTCTAACCAGCGTCGTTGCCGTAAATTTAACTCTGGCTGTGTGAAAATATACTTAAGACTCTTATGGTCTGTTTATATCTCACAACGATTCCCAAGTAGGAAGTGTCTCCATTCCTTGAGTGCATGAATGACCGCTGCTAATTCCAAGTCATGTGTGGGGTAATTTTCCTCATGCTTGCGTAGTTGTCTAGAGACATACGCCACTACCTTGCCTTCTTGCATCAATACGCATCCGAGGCCTTTCCGGGATGCGTCACAATATACCTCAAAATTCTTGTGTATATCCGGCACAATTAGTACTGGTGCTGTTGTTAATCTGCTTTTTAGCTCTTGAAAGCTTTTCTCACATGCTTCTGTCCATTCAAACTTCTTGCCTTTCTTGAGCAATTGTGTGATGGGCTTTGCTATAGCAGAGAATCCTTCAATAAATCTCCGATAATAGTCTGCCATTCCCAAGAAACTCCGTATGTCTGTTACGTTAGCTGGTGGTTTCCAGCCAAGTACGGCCTTGACTTTTTTCGGGTCTACTGCAATACCTTCTTGGGTTAGCACGTGGCCCAGAAAACCCACCTGTTTTAGCCAAAATTCACATTTGCTGAATTTGGCGTACAATTGATGTTTCCTGAGTTCTCCTAGTACAATCCTGAGATGTTCGGCATGCTCTTCCGGTGTCTTGGAATATATCAGAATATCATCGATGAATACCACAACAAACTTGTCCATATACTTCATAAATACTTTGTTCATGAGGTGAACAAAATATGCGGGGGCGTTGGTTAGTCCGAATGGCATCACTGTGAACTCATACATCCCATATCTGGAGGTGAATGCGGTCTTGGGAATATCTTCTGTTCGTACTTTTAATTGGTGGTATCCTGATCTCAAGTCAATTTTTGAGAAGACTTTGGCATGTGCGAGCTGATCGAATAAATCATTTATTCGGGGCATTGGGTATTTGTTCTTGATTGTGACCATGTTGAGAGATCGATAATCAATACACAACCTCATTGTTCCATCCTTCTTCTTGGCAAATAAAATTGGAGAACCCCAAGGTGAGGAGCTGGCTCGTATGTATCCTTTCTCCAATAATTCTTTTATTTGCTTCTTCAACTCTACCAATTTGGATGGTGCCATTCTGTAAGGTTTCTTGTAAATAGGAGCGGTTTCGGGTGCTAGCTCAATGCTGAATTCTATCTCTCAGTCTGGTGGCATGCCTGGTAGTTCTTCTGGAAATACGTCTGGGAATTCACATACTACTGGAACCTTGTTCAGCTCAGAAACGTCCACCTTGTTTAATCTAGGTTGCCGAGGTATTTGTCTCTCTTTGGCTGAAACTTTTATTTTCTTCCCATGATGGTGTGTGAGAATCACGGTACGATTGAAGCAGTCAATAAAACCTTTGTTGGTGGTTAACCAATCCATTCCTAGGATGACATCCAGTCCTTTGCTTTCCAGTACAATAAGGTTGGCGTAAAACTTCAATCCTTCAAATTCAATAACCACACCTTGACAGTAACTCTGGGTCACTTGCTTAATTCCAGGGGACTTGATGATCATTGATTTTTCCAAGGGAAGCATCAAAAAATTATTTTGCAAAGCAAAACTTTTCGAAACGAATGGGTGAGAAGCTCCAGAATCAAACAAAACCATGGCAGGTATTGTGTTGATGGGGTACGTACCGAGTACGATATCTGCGGTGTTCTGTGCTTCCTCTCGGGTCTCGTGGTTCAAGTGACCTTTCCGGTGGTTGTTGTTGGGGTTGAAATTGCTTCGCTTTGGTGCTGAATTATTTCCACCATTATTGAGCTTCGGGGTTGAGCTCCTTGGCTTGGGGCATTGCTTGGCATAGTGCCCTTCTTCTCGACAAGCATAACAGGTAACGCCTGGGCGATAGGTGAACTCTTTGTCTCTTGCATGGAAATTCTTGATTGGACGTGAATTATTCGTCGGGGTTTTGTGTGAATCCCCCTTCTGAAATTCCTTCTTGCTTTTGTGATTGCGAGCAAAAGTAGACTGATCCCTTTTTCGTTTGCGGAAATCTTTCAGGCTACGTCGCTCATTTTCCAGGGTAATGGCCTTATCCACCAGTGTTTTAAAATCTGGAAAGGTATGCACAACTAGCTGGCACTTAAGGGCGGGTGCCAGGCCTTCCAAGAATTTTTCCATCTTCTTGCTCTCGGTCATGCGTTCTTCATAGGCGTAGCGAGACAGCAGAGTGAATTGGCTGTTGTATTCTGACACTGTCATGGCCCTTTGCTTGAGTTCATCAAATTCTTTCTTCTTGATTTTCATGACGCTCTTAGGAATATGTGCCCCACGAAAACCTTCTTTGAAATTTTCCCAGGTGATTTCATTTTCGTTGGGGTGCATGTGCAGGAAGTTTTCCCACCACGATGCAGCTGCTCCTGTGAGATAGTGTGGTGCATACAATACTTTTTCATGGTCTGAACACTGTGCGATAATTAATTTTCTCTCCATGTCCCGAAGCCAGTCATCGGCCTCAAGAGGCTTGTCAGTATGAGAAAATGTTGGAGGACGCGTCTTTTGTAACTCAGATAATTTGGATTGTGGTTGATACTGACCACGGTTACTTCCCATATTGATGAATTGGTTCATCATTTCCTGGTGTTGCGGCTGACTCTGTTCATACAAACGACAAACTTGTGTAAAAGTTGTTTCACTGTCATGTTGACTTGTCTGACCCTGAGTGAAATTGTGGTTCTGCGGTGTGCCATAATTTTCTTCTGGCTGAGTTGGCATGGAGCGCGTCCAAGGACGAGACATCTTTCACTCTGGGGATATATTTTGTGGACTCGTAAGATAAGAAAGAGAGTCGCAAAAGTCAATAAAATCACACACAAAGAACATTTTAAAACTCCAGGATATTTTTGGAAACACACGATTTCGCGCGGAGAAGAACTAGTGCATATCTTACACGCGGGCATAATTATACATTACATCACTCAGGATACGCGTACATAGTCCTGACATGTTATTTAAACTAGTGCACTCCTCCAGATCCTACATGATGCCCAAACAGGCTACTTCTCACAACCTATGTACATATAAACATATTACACAGGTCGATACATCGCATGGCGTCTATGCGTACTTAGTCGGAGATGGTGAGGATCTCCCTTGGCCTGCCGAGGGTGAGACGCAGAGACGCTAGGGAATCAACCTCCTCCTCGCTAATAGGTTCCAGACGAGAAACGTTGTGCTGAGCTGATGGAGCAGGTGCCGTAGGCGGAATAACACGAATACAAGTGGGTGGAATAGGTGGAGTAGCACGTATGGGAGTGGGTGCAACAAGTGGTGCAGAGCGGACGGGAGTGGGTGCAATAGCCTGGTTAAACTCCTCTGTGGTAGGCAGACGACGAGCAGAGGCGAGTATGATAGGTGAGTGAGAGGCTGCGGATGACACAAAAGTCAATGGTGGAGCGGTGTGCAGGAGTTCCCTCCTGTTAGCAGCACAGCCATGAACTGAGTCCATGCGTGCAGCTACGAGGTCATCCACCATGCAGTCGAATGCTGCCTCCAGGGCTCGGAGGGACTCGACAAGCATCTCAAAGGCTTCGTCTCGCTCTCCTCTGGGGCAAGAGAAAGAGTAGTGACAGGTGTAAGGCACATGGCATGGAAGGTAGCGGTAGCGACGGGTCTTCTTTGCAGGAAGAACATCCCGAAGACGGGCTATCGTCTCGCGGGCAACCATCTGCATAGCATGCCTTTTTGTAGGCATGGCTCTCCCCACGAATCGGAGGCGGCGTATTTCAGCATGGCCTCCCCTGAACTGCACCGCGGCCTGGTGCATAGTCAGACTGTCGTTGATCTTGTGTGGATAAAGCGTGAAGACTGGGCGCACGGATGGCCCCATCGCGACCTGAACGATGAAGGAGAGGATTTTGACGAACCCCTCAGGCACGTTGGCGAACATTTGAGACTCGCAGTCGTTGCCGGCCATCTACATAAGTAGGCAAAAATTCTGAGTGATCAGATCATAAATTTTATGCTGACTGTCAGAAAAATGACTACATTTGTAAAAACATGAATAACTCTATCATGCCTATAACCAATTAGCGATCGCACCTAGTGGCTTCCTACAGTCAGCCTGGCTCTGGTTACCAAGTCTGTCACGACTGGCTTTTCAATAAAAATATTTATTGATAAAACCGATCTTTTAAGCCCAGTATAGGAAAAGTCATCCTTTCTGGTAGACAAAAGCTTGATCAACAGAGAACCAGTAGCATCAAATTTATTACAAACTCGCCAATATCTTACATATGGGCGGTTATGACACAGGGGTGTGGTGGCATGCTACTAGCTCGAGGGAAAGTGGTGGTGGATAACTTGACTTCTACTGGCAGCTCATCAAGCGTCGAGGTGAGGCTCGATGAATTTATTTCGGGGTTGCGGAAGCGGATAATACAATGACCAAGACAGGATCGCACGGGACTGACTGGGACTCCTCTAGGCGTCGGACTCGCTATCAAACTCTTCATCCATGAGATCGCCTTCATCAACATCTGGCCAAATCAACAAGTCAGGTGAGTACTTGAAAGTACTCGCAAGACAGTTCGGACAAAAGATATAATCAATGAATGCATGAATGCATCATGAATAAAGGATGATGCTCATAGAACAACGGTAAGATTTGCAGGACTTGATAAATAAAATAAATAGCTGAAAAACCAATCGGGTTTCTGGAGCGACGCCTCGAAAGGTAAATAAATAAAATGCATGCCGCAGTCGGACGTCTAAGCGACACCACATAAAGGGCTTAAAATAAATGCCACAGTCGGACGTCTGGGCGACATCACATAAAGGGCTTTAAAAGAAATGCCACAGTCGGACGTCTGGGCGACATCACATAAAGGGCTTTAAAAGAAATACCACAGTCGGACGTCTAGGCGACATCACAGACAGGGCTTTAAAAGAAATACCACAGTCGGACGTCTGAGGAACATCACAGATATGGCTTTAAAAGAAATACCATAGTCGGACGTCTGAGCGACATCACAGACAGGGCCTATAACAAAAGTAAATAACAGGTCTGCCACCGTCGGACGTCTGAGCGACATCACAGACAGGGCTTATAACAAAAGTAAATAACAGGTCTGCCACTGTCGAATGTCTGAGCGACATCGCAGACAGGGCTTATAACAAAAGTAAATAACAGGTCTGCCACCGTCGGACGTCTGAGCGACATCGCAGACAGGGCTTGTAATAAATGTAAACAACAAGATTAGTCCATCCACAAGAATAATCTTTTAACCGGATTTATCACACATAAATCCCACCAGAGTTTTGTCACTGAGGCTGATACCTGACAAGATAAGATGAATATAGTACTTGAACAAAGTACAAGATAATTGAAAGATTTAGGACTCTGCAGAGTTTGGATGAACTGACCACAGCCAACGGATTTCCATTGTCACGAAGGACTAGTTCATTACGGTATTTCAGTAGAAACACATTTAACTAGTACACACCCATTTCACCTCACGATGCCAGGAATCACCCTGGACAACTTCCAAGAAAAACTTTGAGACGGGGAGGCCACAACCTCGAATAGCATGGGATCAAATTTCTATACGCGCGCTCTAAGGGGTGCCCCCCTCTCGGTCCCAACCGGAAACACCCATGCCCCCTGACCGGATGACGGGCTTTAATCTAGGGCCATGGAACCCTCACCCCGGCCTCTCTATTTGGTGTGTACCAGGAAAACGATTTCCAACTTACTATGCCATATTCCTTTCGGAAAACATGTGACAGTAGGAAGGAATGAATAGAAATGTGATTTGTTTCATGATGACACGGAAGTCAAATAATCTGGCATAAGACTGACATGTCACAACACTGCCATCTTACCCATCCTCATGCCAACACATGGCTATGCAAATATGTATCCAACAACATAATGCTTTCTGAAACTTACTTTCCGATTATGTGCATGAAACATAACATTTAAAGTGATGTTCCTAAACATGCCATGACCATACTACAATGCAAACATACAACAGCACTCATCATATCAAGAGTTCAAACATGCTTGCCTGGTTCGGAGTAGTCGGAGTCTAACTGTGCGAAGTTTGCAGCTCCGTCACCTCCTCCGGTATCTACGGTATAAGAAAAATACGTACTCATCAAGAATAATCCTGTTGTGATATTTCAGTTCAACGAGGAACTTCTGCCATAAGTAGTTCATGGTATTTGGAAGAAGAAGATACCACGGACTTCAAGGACTATCGCAAAGGTTACTAATATCCTAAAGGCACTAGCAATTACTATCAACATGAAGTAGGTAGAGTGAATCTCGGGTTCAAGAACCCAGGAACAGAATACCTATTACTAAGTTGCATCACGGAATGCTTTCGAGAATAAAGGCCAGAATCATCACACTAGGACACAAATCATGGCTAGACCACTAGATGATCCCCTAAGCACTTAGGGTCATAATAATAATTCCAACATATATGTCGAGGCAATAATTACCTCAACACACCGATTAGTGTGGTTAATCTGGCCCAAAGGAACATCGAAGCGGGAGGAAGGAATTTGCAAATTGCTTCAAACTATTTAGAAACCTGGGATGACTCGGACAGCATAACGGCTGTAAATGCTCAGAAAAGATTTGAGACATTCACAAAAATGGTGGCATAACCACCCAGAAGCACAATATCAAGGTTTCGAGATCAACAATTAACATACGGAAGTAGTAGGAACTGAACTGAGACTTAAATCCAACAATCTTATAAGTCTACGAATTAGTAACGCGTGATCCTGATAGAAAGAAGAGAGGACCTAGTTCCTTAACCCCGCAGGAAAGATAAGATGACTCAGATCAGAAGGCCATGAGGTATAAGGAGTAAAAAGAGCCTTACGTTCCATCCCACAATCAATTCCCTTATATAACTAAAGAATTTCTAGACTCAACTTCGACCAGTTTGGCTTGGTAATCCTACAGGCAGTCAAGCTCTGATACCAACGCTGTCAGGACCCCGACTCAATGCCACATCGATCTAGCATGTAACACCCCATATCATTTTGCGGCCTCACGCACGGTATTCCCACGGGTGTCGCCTTACCTTTGCCCGGGACCGTTTGCGTCTTTTGGCACACGTATATGATAGTGTCGCTAGCATCCATATGGTAAGGAGCCCGGGCTGACATGGCTAGTCGTAAACCCAAAGTGGCACAAACTTACAGGGACAGGCATCCATGACCCAACATCGAACGTGTCGGTCATCAGCGAGTGAATCCAGGCTGTAGCACTGGGCTAGCAGGACTCCGGTGAACCGGGCTGTAGCGGGCTAACAGGACTCCGGTATTCATCGCGTGACATTTCCCCGAAGGGACAGACACACGAACGAAGAAGGACACATGCCGGCCAGCCTAAGTGTTCCGGAGCAGTAGCAAGTTACCTTGGCTCAGTGGAAACACTAGGAGACATTTCCCGGTAAGAGAGGCTACTAAGGATAAACAACTAGATAGTCAGATCCCACACATACCAAGCATTTCAACAACATACACACAATATGCTCGATATGTGCAGATACAACATGGCATCACAACATGACTCTACAACTCAAGTAATTATTCAATAGGCTCCGAGGAGCGAGATATACAAACATGAGTCTCATGACCCAACAATCAGAGCATACAAGTCAAAGCACATGCGGAAGCTTAACATGTCTGAGTACAGACAACTATAAATGAAAAAGGCTGAGAAGCCTGACTATCTACCAGATCCTGCCGAGGGCACAAGATCGTAGCTGAGGTAACAAGCTAAACGTCGAAGACCACGCGGAAATACTAGTGAGACTGAAGTCTCTCTGCAAAAACATAAAATAGGCAAACATGAGTACAAATGTACCCAGCAAGACTTACATCAGAACTAACTACATATGCATCATTATCAACAAAGGGGATGGTGGGGTTTAACTGCAGCAAGCCAGCTTTGACTCGGTGGCTATCCTGAACTACGACTGCAAGTAACTCTTTTGAGGTGGCGCACACGAGTCCACATATTCACCATATCAATACACCACTATGGATCCGCTCCCGTCTCCCTACGAGAACGCCATCCATAGCACTCACGCTTATCTTGCTTATTTTAGAGTATCCACTTTTACTTGTCTATGAACTGATATAAGCAACCCAGAAGTCCTTTTCCGTGGACACGGCTATTCGAATAGATCATATTAACCCTGCAGGGGTGTACTTCTTCACACACGCTCTCACCACTTACCGCCGTTTACACGACATGTACTCGGCAACCTTCAAGCGGAAGCCCAACGTGGGTGTCGGCCACGGCCTGCCTAAACACTCGAGTCTCTAGTCCAGGTTTATCGCCTATTCGGGTTCCATCCATGAGGAGATCCGGCCGGAGTTTCGCTCACAGCCCCAAACGATGTGAACAGGGTTCCCGAGACACCAAACGGGCGCCCGGTACACCGTGCCACGTGCCTACCGCATCACAGCCCACCCCTCCGGTCAGCGCTGCCCACGGCCTCCAGCATACTACAAACACCAGAAACTACTTGCAACTCCTGGA
>NC_041389.1:671440712-671480212 GCF_002162155.2 Triticum dicoccoides | reverse complement strand
GCAACACAGAAGGGAACACAATCAATGCAATGCACAATATGATGCATGATCATGACATGGTAAAATGAATGTGTTTTGGGCTAATGCAACTAGCAACAGATTAAATGAAGTTGGTTTGAATACAAGATTCAAATTCAAACTCCATATGTGGTTATTTAAATGTCATTCACTTCATTTGCCCTAAACGGTAGTGATAAGTTGTTCTAACATGCATGAAAATGGTACAGATGGATTCCTTGAATTTTTTTGATAATTTTTCATATATAAATTATTTAATTTGGAGTTACGGTTAATTTTCTATGATTTATTGAAGTTTAGGGCATTTTCTGAATTATAAATCATTTCCTAATTTATTTTAATTCCAGAAAGGAATTATTGCGTCAGCATGACCTCATGCTGACCTCAGCAGGTCAACGGGCGCCGTCCAGGTCAAACTGACCTGTGGGACCCATATGTCAGCGTCACAGTTAGTTAACAGGGGGTTATCTGCTTAATTAAAGGATTAGGGGGGGTCGGGGCCCACTGGTCAGTGTTAGTGGCTAATTGGGTTTAGTTAATGGCCTGGGGCCCACACGTCAGTGAGAGAGAGGGGAGGGTCAAACCAGGCAGTGGGTCAACCCACGCCGGTCAAGGGTCAACGGTCGCCGGCGTTTAGCCGCCGGCGAGTCCCGACACGGTGGTGCGCTGCGGAAATGGCCTACAGAGCGCCGTTTGGCGCGCGGAGCACGACTATGGGATGCGGACGCTCGTCCGCATCCAACCAGGGTGGTGGCGCGGCCGGGGAGTGGCCGGAGAGTGGTCGGCGACGAGCTTTAGCGGCGGCCGGAGTTCGAATGAGTTGCGGGTTTGGTGTTGCAGCGCGCAAACGAACCAACTAACGCGCTAGCCATGCTCTATGTGCAGCCTCGAGTTCGTTGGACGCTGGTGCGCGACCAAATGGTCACCGGAGAGTGACGCCGGCATCGAGCTCGTGCGGCGGTGGGTTTCGGCCTTGATGGAATCAGCGGCCAGAGCGGGAGGTAGGGCATGGGGAGAGGGGAAATCGGGTCAAAGGCTCACCGTGGAGCTGCAGGGAGGGTTAGTGGGCTCGGGGGCGCGCCGGAGTGGCCGAATCGACGGAGAAGGGCGCCGGGGCCGAAGCTTGGAGATGATGACGATGGCGGCTGCTCGGGGCCCTTCTGGTCGCGTGAGACGGCGAGGAGGACGAGGGCGGAACAGCGGAGCTTTGGGAGGCGTCGGGGAGGCGAGACGGTGGCTGTGGCCGCGCGAGCGCTGGTCGGCGGCGACGGCCTCCATTCGGTCGCGGGAGGGGAAACAGAGAAGCGAGGGGGAGGGAGGTCCAGAGAGCGAGGGAGAAGTGAGAGGGGGTCGGGGGCTGCGTGGCGTCGCGGGAGGGACCAGGGAAGGAGGAGGCAGCCAGGCAGGGAGGAGGTGGCCTCCTCGGCCGCGCGCGTGCGAGCACGCAGCTGCTCCCACTGGCAAGAGGAAGACGACAGGGGGGGAGTAGCGGTGGCGGGCTGGGCCGGCTGGGCCGGTTGGTGGCGCCAGGTAGGCTGCGGGTAAGTGGCCCAGGTAGGTTTTCTGCTCTGTTTTATTTTTTCCTTCTTCTGTTTTGTTTTATTTAATTTATTTTGCCACTGTTTTGAATTTAAAATAATTCAAACAATGCCAAAAACTCCTCTGAATATTTTATATTGCTAGATGGACTTTTCCAAAAGCTTATAAAATATTTCAGGGGTATTTGAAATTATATTCTAATTATATGAATATAACTCAAATTCAAATAGCTAATGAATTAAATCCAAAGTCCCAAAAATAAATCCTTAAAAATGTTCAATATTTTGGTTGGGACCAGAACCCTTGCCAAAAATTACCAAACATTTAAGAAGAGCATTTTGGAACAATGAATGAGATTTCTAGGGTTTTTGCCCCTCTTTTATTTAAGTTTTTGAGGCTTCCAAAATTCCCTCAGTTCAAATTTCAGAATTTAAACATGATGCACGCATGAGGTCTAGCCTAGTGCATTACCAGAAGCTAGGGATGTGACAACTCACCCCCACTAAACAAGAATCTCGTCTCGAGATTCAAGCGTAGGGTAGGATGAAGGGGAAACGCAAACTAGTACAATCTTCACCATCCAGGTTGCACTTCAAATGAACGTTGATTTGAACACCATCTTTGTCTTGATGTCTTGCTCTGAGAAATCCTGCCAACATGACATGGAGGGAAGAAGGAGACTCTAGAAGGGTCGATCTTCTCGAAGATCAAACAACTCACAGAATGAGACATAGGACCATCTCTCGGGTTGAGACACGAGATACACATCAAGAGGGGTGGAAAGAAACGGATGACGAAGGTTCACTAGGTAGACAACGATTCCACACCTAAGAAGGTGGTAAACGATTGTCCACGTAGCGAGGAGTTGAATTGCCATGATACCACGACGAAACATCCTGGAGAAGGGTGATTCGTAGATTATTATCTTAAGTGGCAAAAAGAGTTACCTTTGATATAGAGATCATTGAGACTCTCTATATCAGCCTAAGGCAAATCACAGCAATCGATTGGCGGGGTCGGTAGAATGGCATACTTGGACTTGGATGATGTGGATTACCTTGTTGAAGACAACGTAATGGATGAATTTGCTTATCACCGGAGATGGAAGAGACCCATGGTAGAATGGCACATTGGCGGTGCAAGCTAGGAACAAAATGCAAATGCTGGGAATGATTCTGGTAACTGGGGAAGAACCCAACAACAGAGAGTGAATTCACTGTTTGAAAAGATCATAGCATTGCCGAGGAAACTGAGAGCAAACCAAGTTAGTGCCGATGATAACACCTAGCGCTTGTGCGTGCTCTCAAGAACTTGAGCATTTCCATATTCATCAAGGTTTTACCACATCCGTGGCAAGGATCCTGGCAACACAACATACCACCATGATGAACAACGATGGACGATGCAGATGCATAGCAAGATAACATCAACTCAGATTTCACCCTAGCGAGGCCAAGGAAACAAAATCTGGATGATCGACCGAGAGACATTTAGCACTCCGCTTCTAATGTTCTCCTTGACGTGCTAGTATAACCCATTCATGGATATGGTTTGCTAACTAGAACATCAAGTAAAGGTCGGACTTCGGGAGCAATAGAATCCATAAGGAACAGTTACGGAGGTAAATCCTACGAAATCCTTATGGGGAGGTGGCCAACTTCCTCAAACAAGATACTACAATGATAGGTCTTCCGGCTGGGTGTGTTGGCCACGACATCCACTTTACCGGTTATCGAGGGACCAATATTATAGTTCTTGGGAAATGTTCCAACCATCATATCTGCCTGAGATTCAGATCTGGTTGGTGTCAGAATATTCCAGACTCATCGAGTCTAGGAAGAAAAATGAAAGTTTGCAACAAAAATCGACGAGATGACGTCGCGAGATTCTCGGGGAGCGAACTACGATAGCAGGCTCCAAAACATGAGCTGGTTCTGCTACACACATGTGAACACGTTGTCCCAGACAAACATTATCACATGGTAGTCTTACAACAAAACACTACCGACTTCGGGTGGGGAACCATCATTAATGACATCGAAGTCTCCACGCCTGGAAGTCCAAAGAGTTCACCTTGGACAGACTCCTTTATCCTTGAACAACTCAATCAGTGGCTTGGTGTGCTAGGGACACATATAGAATGGAGGTTGCAAGTCTCCAGACCACAGAATACTTCGCACATATGCATGACTGACTTGGGATGATTCCAGAGGAAGCAAAACTAACTTTCTCAAATCCACGGCGGCAACTTTCACCAAATGCACGTGTATAAGAGGAAGTCACTCCTTTCATCAAACAAATACTTCATGAGCTAGCATGAAGAAAATGCTTTCAAAAGTTTCCAACACTAGCTTAATGTTCAACAAAAATCATGGAGGAGATAAGGATGTTGTCAATGGGCTCAACAACAATTCTTCCGGGTTTCCCTTTAAAAGGAATTCCATAGTTAAGAGAACAAGTGATAGCATTGGTCAGACCCAAAAGATATAATGGTGTATGCTCGAGGGATCAACCACGAGTAAGACAACATTACGAATATCGTTGGTTCTGGTCTGATTGGATGATAGCCCATACTCAAATCAAAGATGGGGTAAGACAATAGGTCCAACAACTGATCACAAGGACCAATTAATGAAGATATCATCTTTCTTAACACACACACATACACAGAAAGATATCCCTTAACATGAACTAAGTCAGACAGGCTTTTATCTTCCAACTCTCCAAATTGTTGTTTGGCTTAATCAACTAGCTCAGGGGTATCTAACACCGATTCTTGGAGAGAAAGTGGTTTACAAGAACCAACTTGATCACGAGCTCAACATAACAGTCAGGGAACAACCTGGTAATATTTCCGAGAAGATATTCGGAAATCACGAACCACCGGTATGTTGCTAACTCGAGAACAAACTCGCTTTTGAGGGCAAGACGATATGATCAAATGAGTGAGGACTTGACAAGATCCTAACTCATCAATCGAAGGGTGCACCGAAATAGGGACTGGGTAGCACAATCAATCTTAGGGTGACGATTCAATAATCAACACGCTAAGAATGAGGTTATCGTCCATTTAACTACCAAGCAGCAGAGTTGCTAGCAATATTCATTTCACACGCCATGATTCATTGTCGGCATTCCGGTTACAATAACACAGGAACCGAGGAATGAACAATGATGGCAAAAAGTATCACTGTACCGAGAGTTCATAGGATGGTGTGCAATTCCTATAACAATCTCGATATAAAATATGTAATACTCCAAGGTAGAGCAGAACAAAAGCTGGATTGGCATTTGATCTGCGGAATACAACTACTTTGACCCAATCCTAGATATGGATGAGGTACTGGAGTTTGTTTCTCCTATTCATTCTAAAATAGAATGGCTTGACGGACCACAAGAGTAATAGGCAGCGACGAACGAATGCATGCATACTCTTGACTATCAATTGATAGACGAGGGTCAGAATGCAACTAAAGAGAACAACTCAAAAGAACATATGATTTTCTGAGTTGTGGATGCATGGGTTAGCATGTCGAACGAGGTTCAACATATTTCTTCCGGATAACCCATGCAGAAAGGTAGAACTGGCAGAGCCACAATATATAATGGAGAACTCATCAAGAATAATCCTGTTGTGATATTTCAGTTCAACGAGGAACTTCTGCCATAAGTAGTTCATGGTATTTGGAAGAAGAAGATACCACGGACTTCAAGGACTATCGCAAAGGTTACTAATATCCTAAAGGCACTAGCAATTACTATCAACATGAAGTAGGTAGAGTGAATCTCGGGTTCAAGAACCCAGGAACAGAATACCTATTACTAAGTAGCATCACGGAATGCTTTCGAGAATAAAGGCCAGAATCATCACACTAGGACACAAATCATGGCTAGACCACTAGATGATCCCCTAAGCACTTAGGGTCATAATAATAATTCCAACATATATGTCGAGGCAATAATTACCTCAACACACCGATTAGTGTGGTTAATCTGGCCCAAAGGAACATCGAAGCGGGAGGAAGGAATTTGCAAATTGCTTCAAACTATTTAGAAACCTGGGATGACTCGGACAGCATAATGGATGTAAATGCTCAGAAAAGATTTGAGACATTCACAAAAATGGTGGCATAACCACCCAGAAGCACAATATCAAGGTTTCGAGATCAACAATTAACATACGGAAGTAGTAGGAACTGAACTGAGACTTAAATCCAACAATCTTATAAGTCTACAAATTAGTAACGCGTGATCCTGATAGAAAGAAGAGAGGACCTAGTTCCTTAACCCCGCAGGAAAGATAAGATGACTCATATCAGAAGGCCATGAGGTATAAGGAGTAAAAAGAGCCTTACGTTCCATCCCACAATCAATTCCCTTATATAACTAAAGAATTTCTAGACTCAACTTCGACCAGTTTGGCTTGGTAATCCTACAGGCAGTCAAGCTCTGATACCAACGCTGTCAGGACCCCGACTCAATGCCACATCGATCTAGCATGTAACACCCCATATCACTTTGCGGCCTCACGCACGGTATTCCCACGGGTGTCGCCTTACCTTTGCCCGGGACCGTTTGCGTCTTTTGGCACACGTATATGATAGTGTCGCTAGCATCCATATGGTAAGGAGCCCGGGCTGACATGGCTAGTCGTAAACCCAAAGTGGCACAAACTTACAGGGACAGGCATCCATGACCCAACATCGAATGTGTCGGTCATCAGCGAGTGAATCCAGGCTGTAGCGCTGGGCTAGCAGGACTCCGGTGAACCGGGCTGTAGCGGGCTAACAGGACTCCGGTATTCATCGCGTGACATTTCCCCGAAGGGACAGACACACGAACGAAGAAGGACACATGCCGGCCAGCCTAAGTGTTCCGGAGCAGTAGCAAGTTACCTTGGCTCAGTGGAAACACTAGGAGACATTTCCCGGTAAGAGAGGCTACTAAGGATAAACAACTAGATAGTCAGATCCCACACATACCAAGCATTTCAACAACATACACACAATATGCTCGATATGTGCAGATACAACATGGCATCACAACATGACTCTACAACTCAAGTAATTATTCAATAGGCTCCGAGGAGCGAGATATACAAACATGAGTCTCATGACCCAACAATCAGAGCATACAAGTCAAAGCACATGCGGAAGCTTAACATGTCTGAGTACAGACAACTATAAATGAAAAAGGCTGAGAAGCCTGACTATCTACCAGATCCTGCCGAGGGCACAAGATCGTAGCTGAGGTAACAAGCTAAACGTCGAAGACCACGCGGAAATACTAGTGAGACTGAAGTCTCTCTGCAAAAACATAAAATAGGCAAACGTGAGTACAAATGTACCCAGCAAGACTTACATCAGAACTAACTACATATGCATCATTATCAACAAAGGGGATGGTGGGGTTTAACTGCAGCAAGCCAGCTTTGACTCGGTGGCTATCCTGAACTACGACTGCAAGTAACTCTTTTGAGGTGGCGCACACGAGTCCACATATTCACCATATCAATACACCACTATGGATCCGCTCCCGTCTCCCTACGAGAACGCCATCCATAGCACTCACGCTTATCTTGCGTATTTTAGAGTATCCACTTTTACTTGTCTATGAACTGATATAAGCAACCCAGAAGTACTTTTCCGCGGACACGGCTATTCGAATAGATCATATTAACCCTGCAGGGGTGTACTTCTTCACACACGCTCTCACCACTTACCGCCGTTTACACGACATGTACTCGGAAACCTTCAAGCGGAAGCCCAACGTGGGTGTCGGCCACGGCCTGCCTAAACACTCGAGTCTCTAGTCCAGGTTTATCGCCTATTCGGGTTCCATCCATGAGGAGATCCGGCCGGAGTTTCGCTCACGGCCCCAAACGATGTGAACAGGGTTCCCGAGACACCAAACGGGCGCCCGGTACACCGTGCCACGTGCCTACCGCATCACAGCCCACCCCTCCGGTCAGCGCTGCCCACGGCCTCCAGCATACTACAAACACCAAAAACTACTTGCAACTCCTGGACAGAGGACAAGGGTGATTAAGAAGCCGAGAGGGTCCATTGGTTTCGGGCCCAATGCGTGGTAGTAGCTGAATCATGGATCACAAACACAGAACTCAGTTCCTGAGGACGGCTGCAATGAGACAACCCACCATGTACTCCTACATGGCCTCTCACCGCTACCTTTACCAAATCGTATTCACACACTTAGCTCACACACAGTAGGACAGGTTCACACGCCTCTAATTCATCCCCGATGAATCAGACCTGACTCAACTCTAAGCAGTAGCAGGCATGACAACAAACATAAATGAGTAGGCACATCAGGGCTCAAACAACTCCTACTCTTGCTAGTGGGTTTCATCTATTTACTGTGGCAATGACAGGTCATGCAAAGGATAAAGGGGTTCAGCTACCGCAGCAAGTAACAGTTGAATCGTTGTTGTCCTAATGCAGTAAAAGAGAGCAGGAGCGAGAGAGTGGGATTGTATCGGAATGAACAAGGGGGTTTTGCTTGCCTGGCACTTCTGAAGATAACATTGAGTCTTCATCAGTGTCAACGATCACATCATCGGTATCACGTCTATCGAGAGGGGACAAATACCGGCAACACAGAAGGGAACACAATCAATGCAATGCACAATATGATGCATGATCATGACATGGTAAAATGAATGTGTTTTGGGCTAATGCAACTAGCAACAGATTAAATGAAGTTGGTTTGAATACAAGATTCAAATTCAAACTCCATATGTGGTTATTTAAATGTCATTCACTTCATTTGCCCTAAACGGTAGTGATAAGTTGTTCTAACATGCATGAAAATGGTACAGATGGATTCCTTGAATTTTTTTGATAATTTTTCATATATAAATTATTTAATTTGGAGTTACGGTTAATTTTCTATGATTTATTGAAGTTTAGGGCATTTTCTGAATTATAAATCATTTCCTAATTTATTTTAATTCCAGAAAGGAATTATTGCGTCAGCATGACCTCATGCTGACCTCAGCAGGTCAACGGGCGCCGTCCAGGTCAAACTGACCTGTGGGACCCATATGTCAGCGTCACAGTTAGTTAACAGGGGGTTATCTGCTTAATTAAAGGATTAGGGGGGGTCGGGGCCCACTGGTCAGTGTTAGTGGCTAATTGGGTTTAGTTAATGGCCTGGGGCCCACACGTCAGTGAGAGAGAGGGGAGGGTCAAACCGGGCAGTGGGTCAACCCACGCCGGTCAAGGGTCAACGGTCGCCGGCGTTTAGCCGCCGGCGAGTCCCGACGCGGTGGTGCGCTGCGGAAATGGCCTACAGAGCGCCGTTTGGCGCACGGAGCACGACTACGGGATGCGGACGCTCGTCCGCATCCAACCAGGGTGGTGGCGCGGCCGGGGAGTGGCCGGAGAGTGGTCGGCGACGAGCTTTAGCGGCGGCCGGAGTTCGGATGAGTTGCGGGTTTGGTGTTGCAGCGTGCAAACGAACCAACTAACGCGCTAGCCATGCTCTGTGTGCAGCCTCGAGTTCGTTGGACGCTGGTGCGCGACCAAATGGTCACCGGAGTGACGCCGGCGTCGAGCTCGTGCGGCGGTGGGTTTCGGCCTTGATGGAATCAGCGGCCAGAGCGAGAGGTAGGGCACGGGGAGAGGGGAAATCGGGTCAAAGGCTCACCGCGGAGCTGCAGGGAGGGTTAGTGGGCTCGGGGGCGCGCCGGAGTGGCCGAATCGACGGAGAAGGGCGCTGGGGCCGAAGCTTGGAGATGATGACGATGGCGGCTGCTCGGGGCCCTTCTGGTCGCGTGAGACGGCGAGGAGGACGAGGGCGGAACAACGGAGCTTTGGGAGGCGTCGGGGAGGCGAGACGGTGGCTGTGGCCGCGCGAGCGCTGGTCGGCGGCGACGGCCTCCATTCGGTCACGGGAGGGGAAACAGAGGAGCGAGGGGGAGGGAGGTCCAGAGAGCGAGGGAGAAGTGAGAGGGGGTCGGGGGCTGCGTGGCGTCGCGGGAGGGACCAGGGAAGGAGGAGGCAGCCAGGTAGGGAGGAGGTGGCCTCCTCGGCCGCGCGCGTGCGAGCACGCAGCTACTCCCACTGGCAAGAGGAAGACGACAGGGGGGGAGTAGTGGTGGCGGGCTGGGCCGGCTGGGCCGGTTGGTGGCGCCAGGTAGGCTGCGGGTAAGTGGCCCAGGTAGGTTTTCTGCTCTGTTTTATTTTTTCCTTCTTCTGTTTTGTTTTATTTAATTTATTTTGCCACTGTTTTGAATTTAAAATAATTCAAACAATGCCAAAAACTCCTCTGAATATTTTATATTGCTAGATGGACTTTTCCAAAAGCTTATAAAATATTTCAGGGGTATTTGAAATTATATTCTAATTATATGAATATAACTCAAATTCAAATAGCTAATGAATTAAATCCAAAGTCCCAAAAATAAATCCTTAAAAATGTTCAATATTTTGGTTGGGACCAGAACCCTTGCCAAAAATTACCAAACATTTAAGAAGAGCATTTTGGAACAATGAATGAGATTTCTAGGGTTTTTGCCCCTCTTTTATTTAAGTTTTTGAGGCTTCCAAAATTCCCTCAGTTCAAATTTCAGAATTTAAACATGATGCACACATGAGGTCTAGCCTAGTGCATTACCAGAAGCTAGGGATGTGACAGTAACTGATTCAAAAAAAACAAAGGAGAGGCTGACGGGCGGTCCCACCCATCAGGTTTGAAATCTCAAACGAGGGAGTCGGGGCTCGTTGGCGCCCGAGAGCCGCGGTGGTCGCCGGCGGCGATCCACGGCGAGGCAGGGAGATCGGAGAGTACCTCCGTGTTCAGGGCGCCATTCCGCGTCTGTGGGAGGTGGTGGTGGTCGACAGCGAGTACCACGTCGGCGGCGACGCTTGCTCCGACGGACGGCGATTCGGGTGGTCGTGGACCTCGTTGGAGAGAGCTGCAGAGGTGGAATTGGGGAGGGGGTTAGACTCGCGATAGCATGAGAAGGTATCTGACGAGGTTAGGGCGCCGGAGATGACCTCACCGGAGTGAACGATGCCAGAGCCCGAGGCGGACGGAGGTGGCTGGAGTCGAGGAGGAAAGGCCCCTCGAGGCTCGTTCAGTGGCTGGGCGGAGTCTGGTGAGGTGGTGGAGTCGTGCGGGGGCGAGAGCAAGCTCGGGGTGCTATATATAGCCGCCCCGAGGCGGTTGCCGAGAACGGGGTTCTCCAGCGAGGTGATTACGGCGGCGCTGCGGTTGCACGGGAGGGTTCAGAGGTTGAGCGTCGTCGTGGGTGTCCCCTGGTTCCGTTTAGGTGCTAACCGCGTCAGGATTTGGTTGCTTAGGGGGAGCTCGATGGAATGGGGCGGTGCGGGCCCGTCGGCGGCAGGGAGCACGCTTTGTGCGTGCCGCGCCACGGCGACGGTGCTGCATGCGTGCGCTGGCGAGGAAATGGCCACGCGGAGCAACCAGGGGGTTTGGGCGGCGCCGAACGGCGTTATGCCGCCGTTCTGCTCCCTGTCGGCCGCTACGGTGATTTGGCCGCCGCAAAGCACGCCGGCGCAGGCGGGCCAGGGCACCACCGACGCCAGGAAGGCGCCAAGCGCGCGTGTGAGGCTCCGGACAAGCAAGCTAGGCTGTGAGCAACGTGCCAAGTGCACTGTGAGCATGTGACTGAATTTCTGACGAAAATCGACACTGAACTCTGAACTTAACTGAAGATGAACAGAAACAGTGCATGCAAGGTGTTCCACAAGATGATCTAGGCATGTAGGGATTTTTCCCTGAGCTGGTTTTTGGTGGAGGGGTCTCTCATTGCATCTAGAGGCTGCATGAATATTTGTGGAATTTTTGGAGAGGTGTAGATATGAATTTCACCAAATTTGGCAAATCTGGTCCAAACTTGCAGTGAGTGAAATTTGAAATATTTGAACAGGAGAAGAGTGGATCAAGATGGTTCTGGGTTGTGGGTAAAAAGGACTATCCAGGGGTGTTGAGTTGAGGTCAAAAGTCCAAAGCATTAGGGTACTTGCTTTGCAATCCACCTAGGCTCAAAAGAAAAGACAGAATTATTTTGGGAGGAGAAATAGTTGGAATAAAATCCAAAAATTGATTTTATTAGTTTGGAAAGAATGTTTGGGTTGTACCAAAGTGGGAGGAGAGGTTTTGGGAAAATTTCACCATAGGAGGCATGGTAAAATTTTGAAGGGATCAAAACCAAATTAAAAGCCCAAAAACTAAGAGGGTTTTCTTTTTAAAAGAAACTAAATCCAAGAAAAGGATTTTTGAGAGGGCAAACTTAGAATATGGTTTTTAGGAAGGGTTTAAGTGACCTTCTTTCAAATCAAGCAAGGCTCTTCTGAAAACAAAAATCACAAAATTTTTGGAGTGTCACAGGGCACCACATGTTCTTTCAATCTCCCCCATTTTGGTAATTGATGACAATCACTTTCATGAGAGTTTATATAAGGAATTATGCATCACCATGCAATGCAACAACCAATGATGCATGAGTAAGAGATGCAAATGCTTAGGAGCAAAACCAAAGCAAGAGGAGAGAATTCTCTAAACTTCTCCACAAAACTCTCTGAAACTTCTCCCCCATTGGCATCGATTGCCAAAATGGGAGAAAAGCTTAGAAGGCTAATATAAATTGTGTTCCTCCATAATTTGTGTATTTCTCAACAAGAGAGTGGAATGCAATACACAAGTTTGACGGTAAATACTAGGAGGAAAACAAACTATATTTAGGCCCAAAGTTCACAAAAGAAAGATATGCCACAAAGACATAAGAAAGAGAGAAACAAGCAATCAAGCAATCAAAAGATACCAATTGAAGCAAGAAATCAACGGATATCAATTGAGCCAACTAGACCAATGATCCTACGTGCCACATGAATGAATAAATGATATGAGCGAAGGAGTGTTCTAAAGAAACTGGAGAAGGTCCCCATGATTTGTGCACACATAAGAATTTTTGTATTTGAATACAAAGTGCACAAAATAGGATCATAGCTCCCCCAAAATCAATAGAAACTTACAACAATTGCAAGTGAGCATATAGGAAACAAAGCCTAATACTTGCAACAAACACATGGTTGAGCAACAAGTAAAAGAGGCAACTTAAGAAAGTGCTCAACCAAAATGATGTGTGTGAGTCAAGGCAATGCACTTGAGAAGACTAATGTAGCATTAAGCATCAATAAAGTATTGAAATAATGAGGCACACGATGCAAGGCCTATCATTCCCACACACAACTGGCAAAAGGGTTCACAAGCTTACTAATAAGCAAAAGAGAACCTATGCTTGTGACAACCCGTGGTGAAGATAGACGATGAGAGGCTCATCAAGACGAGGGATACCAATTAAGATGGCAAAAGCCTCATAAAGATAAGCAAGAGGAAAATAATCTTCACCACACAAGAGTGCAACAAGATGCAACGATAGAGGACACGCACTCAAGGCAAAAGCTTTCATAGAGCCACCAAAGAAATAACATACGAAAGACAAGGTGGACGTGAAAGAAAGGATATCAACTAGAGATGTAGTTTCTCTCAAGTGTAAAAGGTTCTATGTAGACGAAATCATGATGATATATATATATATATATATCTACAAAGAAGTATGTACACCCGAAATAGTTACAATCATGAAGGAACATGATATCCAAAAGGAAGTCATATATATACCAATAAGATATTTGCTTGGAAGCATAGCACATAGCTAGATATGGTCTTATTGTATATAAATGAATTCCAACCACACGAACATCAAAGACATCACAACTAGCAACAAGACATCATTGTTTAGATGCTTTGAGAAGGGAAACAAGTATCACAAGATATGAAATGAATATCATGCCAAGATACAACCTACACAAGGTTGAATGCAAGAAGGGAAAGCATGAATAGATACTTGTTACCGAGATATCATTGGAAGGAAGTAGTAGATACCAATTGAAGGTATATAGTAGTTCATTGATCATCCTAGCTTGACTCCAATATGCACATGGTGACAACACCTTCCTTGAGAGTGAGCCGAGCATCCAATGCATCTCCAAATGTTCCTAGAACAACAACACAAACAAAATGGTACCCAAAATCATCGGGACCAAATAGTTAGAAACACCAATACATAGGACAAACTCCACATAAATATGTGCATATAGATATGAAAATGAATTTCATGCACATCTCATCCAAATTGAGACTAGGTGGAGTTTCCCCTATATATTGAGTTAAAGAAAGAAAGCAAGCCAAATAAAATACATGAAGTAAACATGCATGCTCAAGACTTCCAAAACCCGAAACCAAAAGACAAAGAAATGCCAAGTGAAAAGGATACCAAATGGAGAAATCATCACTTGGAAGATATCATTAAAGATACATCAAGGAATTAGATATCCATTGATACACACTAAATTAAAGATGTCAAACTCCCAAAGAAAGGATGGTTCAAAACAAACCAAGCTCTCAACAAAGTTTCATGATGGCACAAGGTACCAAAAGAAAACGGCTTGCCTTCCACCAACACACACTTGATAAGGATCACAAGAAGAGTGTTCTAAAGAAAATAGGATAGCTCCCCCACGAGTTGTCTACTATAGAGAATTTTATTTTGAATACAAAATGCACAAGGTGGGATCACCACTTTCACTATATATAGAAAACACTAGACAAGAACAAGAAATTAACAAGATCCACAAGTGGTATGGAAGACAACGGGAGTTGACACAACCCTTGGCAAGAGAAAAGGCAAATAAAAACAAAAGCCAATGTAAAGATGATCAATAAATTCTACCACACACAAGTGACTACCAATTGTCAAAACACAAGAAGTATTTAGAAATAATTTCCGATGGTAGATAACAAGGATATCCAATATCATCTTCACAACAAACACAAGCGAATTGCAACTTGTAGAGCTAACATGCCACCTAGGAACAAGATAATCTACAATATCAATTCTAGGTGACAATATCTCAAATGTACACATTTTCTAGGCTTGTAATATGCACTTAGCATATTACTCCCCCATAATGTGATACCAATAAGAACTTAACAAGAGGCAATAAGAGGAACAAACAAGAGATAATTAATGGACTATTTAGAATTTGAATTTCTCATGAGAGATATACCACCTAGCGACTAGATAATCTTGTAATATCAATACTAGATGGTATTCCTAATGTACACACATTCATAGGATTGTGAGGTGCACAAAGCACATCACTCCCCCCAAAATGGGATGTTCCATTAATCTCTCACACGAGCCAACTAGGATACAAACAAGAAGCATAAAGGCTCAATGCACGACACACACGTACATGGTGTGCAAACCAACACACACATACTTGATTGCTCAAGATAAGCAAGTTGGCATCACAACATATACAAACACATGCAAGGAACAAAACCAAAACATGCAAGGGGGCAAGTAACTTTCAATGTAAGCAATTTTAAGTACAAGTTACCGCAAGGAGGCACATTGGATATAAGATATAAACTTGATGATTCAATTGACTTGGCTTGAGACAATAAGAGTGATGAAGTCCCCTTAATTCTTCATAATGTAGCCAAGTCTCCAATGCCCTCCAACAACACCTATTGATCAAGATTGAGCTTGTTGGTCCCCAACCAAGTTGGGTCCTAAGAGGTTAGTCACAATAGGCTTGGCAACCCAAATGGTTCTTTTCTTGACACCACTTTGAGTACCAACAAACTTGGCAAATACATTGCCAACCTTATCCTTCCCAAGAGAATAGATATCATCAATAGTAATTGGGTTGGATAAGTTACCACTAGTGCATGAAGAAGCGATGCGGCCTTTCTCACGACATAAGTAGCAACGTCTACTCTTCAGTTTCTTCTCACATGATTTCTCAATAAGAGAAGCATTAACTTGAGTCTTCTTGAGAAGAGGCCTTTCTTCAACTTGAGGTTGAGCATGAGATTGAACTTGTGCCCTCTTCCCTTGTTGCTTGACACTAATGGCCTTTTTCTTCAATGGGCAAGATCTAACATGATGCCCTTCTACTTTGCACTTGAAGCAAACAATCTTGGCCGAATTCTTGACTTGTTCTTGGCCCTTCCTTTTGTTCATCTTGGACTTCCTCTTCTTATTGGAGTTGAATCCAAGTCCACCTTTATCATTGGGGAATTTTTTCACACTCAACATATTGTTGAGTGTGGATTTCCCTTGATGACTCTTTTCCAAGTCTTTCTTCGAAGAAGTGACTTGGGCCTTGAGCACTTTGATTTCCTCTACATGGTTAGTCTCAACACAAGTACTAGAGGAAGGATAAGCTTCATCGTTAGAGCAACAAGGCAAGGAAAGCAATTCATCACAAGATGTACCAACATTGTGAGTAGATGAATTACAAGGACTAGCACATGGCAATATACTATTTTGACTAGAAGTAGTGCTAGTGTCCACATGAGGCTCACTAGATGTTACCTTGGCAATCATGGCCTCATGAGCTATCTTTAGCACACTATGGGATACTAGAAGATCATCATGAGAGCTTGAGAGCTTTTCATGACTTTCTTCCAATTTCCCATAATTGCTAGATAGCACCTCAAGTTGAGCCCGTAGCTCAACATTCTCCTTCAAAATGGATGCTTCACAAGTAATAGAGTTAGTAGCACAGGCATCATCATTTACAACAATAGGAGAGGACAACTTGGCAAGCTCTTTTAAATAAGAAGCTTCAAGTTGGGCATGAGACTCGGTGAGTTTGATGAGCTCACCCTTGATGACCCTTGAGCCATTTTTGAGGTGCTCAAAATCCTCAAGGAGTCTAGCATGAGAAACTTCAAGCTTAGCATTTTTAGTTTTGAAATCACTGGCCACCTCAAGAGCTCTATCATGAGATTCCCTCACTCTAGATAATTCTAGAGCAAAAGTCTCCTCAAGCGATTCGGAGGTGGTTTGTTCATGTTCAAGAGCTTCAGATAGCTCCGCGATCTCATTTGCGTAATCATGCCCATGAGCTTCCATTTTCTCAATGGTGGCCTTATGCTCCTCTAGATGAGATTGCAATTCCTCAATGTATTTCTTGCCATCAATGGCAATGGACATTATTTCCATGAAGTTGGAACGAGCAATTTTATTTTTATGAAGAGCTTTAAAAATCATTTCCCCCTTAATTTTTAAGGAGGCAACATTATCATTCTCTTTATCATTATCCTCATCATCATTAGCATCAACATGATCATCAAGAGACCTATTGGAGTACAAAGTAGAAGATAGCTTTGACGCCTTAGCCATAAGGCAAAAAGCAATGAATTATGATGTAGGATCCCTTTAGGCACCATTAAACACCACATCTTGTTCCATGGAGTGTTCGGTTTCCTCTACATTGTTACAACAACAATTCGAGGAAATAGATGCATTTTTATCATGGCAACAAGACATAGCAAGCATATCATCATGAGATTTAATCAAGCAATTTCGACATGATATGCAAGGACTATCAACACAAGCATGTGAAATATTTGGAGTGCTAGAAGTGTTAAAGTCCAAAGATGAAGCATTGCAATAAGAAACTGATGAAGGATTATCAAAAATAAGCCCATTATCAACATTGCAATGAACACCACTACTCACCATGTTATTACCTTGTGGCAAACCACATGTAGGTGAAGTAGAAGAAGTTGAGAATACAATGCGGCCAGAGGTGGAGGGAGAACAATCATGCTTACAAAACTTAGACACACCATATTTATCTTGAAGCTTTGTCCACAACTCATGAGCATCCCGGAACGACATGAGTTGAAATATAACTACATTTCTCAAAGCACCGAAAAGCACATTAGAAGCTTGAGCATTGAGATAAGAGTTTTTCTCATCCTATAAAGATAATCTTTGGGGATCCTTTGGAGGAGAAAAACCCATATCTACAATTCGCTCTAAATTTGGGTCCATGACCCTAAAGAGATTAAGCATGCGAATTACCCAAACATCAAAATGTGTGCCATCGAAACTAAGAGTGTCAGAGAATCCTAATCCCCTAGTCGACATCTTTACTCTCTAGGCGGTTAAGCCCAACAAAGAGAGACGAGGCTCTGATACCAATTGAAAGATCATGGATGTCGCTTTAGAGGGGGGTGAATAGGCGCTTTAAAATAATTACGGTTGAGGCTTGAACAAATGCGGAATAAACCTAGCGGTTAATTTGTCAAGCACAAAACCTACAACAACTAGGCTCACCTATGTGCACCAACAACTTATGCTAAGCAAGAAAAACTACTTAGGTGATAGCAAGATATATGACAAAGAAACAATATGGCTATCACAAAGTAAAGTGCATAAGTAAAGGGCTCGGGTAAGAGATAACCGAGGCACGCGGAGACGATGATGTATCCCGAAGTTCCACTAGTGCAGAACCGGGCAATAGCACCGGTTCGTAAGGCCCTTTAGTGCCGGTTCCATAACCGGCACTAAAGTGTGGGCACTAAAGCCCCCCCCCCCTTTAGTACCGGTTCAGCACGAACCGGTGCTAAAGGGAAACCACGTGGCACGAGCCAGCTCCAGGGGCCTGGAGCCCTTTAGTACCGGCTGGTAAGACCAACCGGTACTATAAGGTTTGGGGGGTTTTAGTTTTATGATTTCTTTTTCATTTAATTTTGTGTTTCCATTTTAATTCTTTTTCGTTTGCTGGTATTTTACGATACTACACATTGTACACGTTATGCATATATATATATATATATAAATAGAATTTCTAGTAGAACCAATCATGCATATATATATATCATCAATGTCTCACAAACCATCATATTAATTAATTCACACATACACACATGTATAGCTATATACAATTTCTCCTACATATGCATGTTGCCTTCGGAGCCAGTGGCATTATAGCCTAATTGGTGCCTTCGGAGCATGATAACAATTGGAAGTGGTTTTCATGGGGGCGGTAGCGGGTAATAGTATTCTCCCTTCGGATTTATGACCTGGTCGAGCAAAAATCCCGCTATTTCCTCTTGAAGTGCTTCTACGCGCTCCGTTTCTAGGAGCTTCGCCCGCACCTCTCTGAACTGTTAAGAAGGAGATCAATATGCATGTGTATTAGTTGTGTGACTAGATATCGATAATGGTGTAAAAATTGTGAATAGTGTTTTGACAAGCGTACCCATTCCTGTCTTTGAGATCTGCTCCTTTCGGACGCCATCATGCGAATGTTCTCGCAAACGCAGAATGCACACAGATCAGTCCCCTGCGCCTGCTTCAGGGCCTTTACGAGAATGGAATTTGATCAGATAATAATTAATCAAGCATGATAATTAAAGAGATGGCAGCTAGCTAGCTAGTACTACTTAATTACTTACCTTGGGTCTTCCCCATTTAAGCTTTTCTTTCCATCCGCCGTCCGTGACCCTGATGAACCTTGCCCAAGCCCTGCCCGCCGAAAAAGAAAATGAATAAAGGGGTTATTAAATAGTTTATATCATGAAATGACGAACTAAATAGGACGAGATATATAGTTAATAATGATTGAAATTACCTGTTGACTATCCCAAACAAGATGTTATAGTCAGTTTTTTCTTTGAGTAGTGAGTCCAGTATTTCAACTGTTCTGGCGTCAACTTTAATGATACACAAGACCCAGTGATATCTGCATGCACACACGTTTGCATGTCTTAATTAAGCGGGCATATGTAAGCAAAAACATTTAGCTAGCTAGTAGGCAAAAACAGAGAATTTGTAGTACAAGACAGTGTGACTCACTGGAAGTTGTAAGGAAGTAGTATATCTTCATTGTATTTGAGGCGCTTCAAGAACTCTAGCATGCTGTCCTCTACGGCCTTTTGATGATGTTCATCTATTTTCCATGTGTATTCATTAACGGTGTTTGGGTCAATGAACCCAATGCCATAGCGTCCACCTTTTCTCATTTCATACATCTTCATCCTGCATATAATACCACAGAAAAGAATATAGTGAGGATAATTACAGGTAATGATAAGGATCACTACAGCTAGCTTGAGACTTAAATTACAGAAAGAAATCACTTACAGACAATAGCAACTGACGATAGATTTGTCGAGTGCGTCTTGATTGTATAACTGAAACAGTTCAGAATACTCAACGGACACAGCTTTCTCATGGTAGTAATGATCCTCCTTGACATTCACCATGAGGGACAATCGATCGGAAATCTTGGTAATGTTCATGTACCATTGATGCAATTCATACATTCTCGTTGGGAGGTTCTGGACCTTGTCTGGCTCGACCAAAGGTTGGCCCCGGACAAATTTCCGTTTTATTTCATCCTCTCTAAGCACAGGCATGGGCTCGATCTCGAGGAGTTGTCCAACAGTGATTTTGAGAACTTCAGCCTGCATTATATGCTCCTCCGTTATTACCACATTGCCCACCTCAGGAACGTAAACTGTTTGCCCACAATAATATTGGGCGCGCGTACTGTCACGTGTTGTTGGCACAACAAGCGAGGGGATCGATTGCGCCGCCTGTTCTCCCAGCTGGGGAATAGTTTTCCCGCTTTTTTGACAGCTGCTTCTTGTTTGCTCGATCCCGAGCTCGCCTCCTTACGTACACGTGCTCGATTTAACTTCTTGATGTGGCGCTCATAGTCTGTGTCAACAGGCTTGGGAGCTGGTGGTTGAGCCATACGAATGAAGTGGTCAATCGTTTCCTCAGGCACTTTCTCCCTTGGCGGCGTTGGCGGTTTCGGTGCAAAATGGGCTTCCACCTCGGACTTCGGTATGGCTGTGATTTCCTCCTCGGACCTGTCATAAGCCCTCTGCGGAAGAGGTGTGAGGCTTGGACCATATTTATATCGCTTGCCTCCGCCTGTACTTCCTGTACTACCTCGACTCGTACCGCTACGCACCATAGCTGCGGGGTGTCTCTTCTGTGATTGCTGAGGTGGCGGAGACGGCTGACGGGGCTGAGTTGGACGAGGAGGAGTGGCCGCCTGAAGCTATGCCGGACTTGGAGGAGGAGTGGCCTGAGGTTGTGCCGGACTTGGAGGAGGAGTGGATGTCTGACGCTGTGGCGGACTTGGAGGAGGAGGAGTGGCCTGACACTTTGCCGGACTTGGAGGAGGAGTGGCCTGACACTTTGCCGGACTTGGTGGACTTGCAGGAGCGGGAGACTGCTGACTCGGTGGCGGACTTCGACGAGGAGTCGGCTGACGAGGTGTCGGTGGCCTTCGAATGATGTTGCAATCCTTTTTCCATAGGATGATACGATGTTTGGCGTCTCCGAGAAAGCGCTCGTCGTCACCTCCAGGATAGTCAAGCTCTAGCTCCGAATATGGGTCCACCACCTCATCAACGAAGACACGAGCATAGCCCGCTGGAATCGGGTTGCAATGGAAGGTTGCGTCGGGGGGATTTGTAAAAGCAATGGCGTCTGCCACCTTCATGGATATGTTCTTCATTTTAACGTGTAGCTCGCATCTAGTGTTCTCCGTGATGTCATCCACGGGGTATCTACCCAGCATTGCGTCGTCCGGGGCGGAACCCACGCTGCTTCTCGGCATGGATGGGGCGGTGCTATCCAATGCTGGATCATTCACTAGCTGCTGCAGCTGCTGAGAGCCCCTTTGCTGGGTAAGTGAGTCGATCTGCTCCTGCTGCCGCTGGAATTTGACTACCAATTCTGCTTGACTTGCTTCTAGGCCTTGAAGGCGTTCATAGTCCCGCTTCCTCTGCTCCTCCTCCATCTTCCTCTTCTTCTCCTCCGCAATCTTCTTTCTCGCATGGGTTTGTAGTCGGTGTTCCAGTCTGAGAACCCCTCATACCACGGAATAGCGCCCTTGCCTCGTGTTCTTCCCGGGTGTTCAGGATTTCCCAGGGCACGCGTAAGCTCGTCGTTCTCTCTGTTGGGCTGGAACACCCCCAATCGTGCCTCTTCTATTGCAACAAGTATCGCATCGTCGGCTCCCTTCAGACTTGCCCTCGTCGAAACATTGCCTGTCTTCGGGTCCAACTCCCCCCCATGCGCATAAAACCAAGTCCTGACCCTGGGGGGCCAGCTCTTAGTAACCGGAGTGGCACCTGCATCCTCCATCTCTTTCTCAGACTTATCCCACTTAGGCATTGCCACCGCATAGCCACCTGGCCCCAGCTTATGGAACTTATCCTTTTTTCGGCATTCTTCTTGTTTATTCTCGACCGTTCCTTAGCTAATTCCGAATCCTTGAATTTCACGAAATCGTCCCAATGAGCACGTTGGTTCTCTAGTGTTCCCTCGAATACTGGAGTCTTCCTTCCTCCCTTGACGTACTTGTCCCATTCACGATTCTTGTGGTTCTTGAATGCAACCGCCATCTTCCTAAGAGCAGCGTCCTTGACTTTCTGCACATCTGCTTCTGTGAAATGATGTGGTAGGGTGAAATGTTCCATGAGAGTATCCCAAAGCAGATCTTTTTGATTCTTGTCGACAAAAGTAACATCTGGACGTGGAGCAGCGTCCTCTTTTCCTTTTTGTCTTTTGTCTTTTGCTGGCTCTCTCCATTCTTGAAGGGAGATCGGGAGTTGGTCCTTCACAAGAACCGGTGCTAAAAGTTAGCCACGAACCGGTACTAATGAGAGCGGCCCGGCTAGCCGTTGGAACCGGCACTAATGTATACATTTGTGCCGGCTCAAATACAAACCGGCACTAATGTGCTTCACGTTTGACCCTTTTTCTACTAGTGTTCACACCCTTGCGGATGCTAATCTCCGTTTGGAGCGGTGTGGAGGCACAATGCTCCCCAAGAAGCCACCAGGGCCACCGTAATCTTCTCACGCCCTCGCACAATGCAAGATGTCGTGATTCCACTAAGGGGCCCTTGAGGGCGGTCACCAAACCCGTACAAATGGCAACCCTTGGGGACGGTCACCGAACCCGTACACTTTGGCAACCCTTTGGGGCGGTCACCGGAACCCGTCAAATTGCTCGGGGTGATCTCCACAACCTAATTGGAGACCCCGACGCTTGCCCGGAGCTTTACACCACAATGATTGAGCTCCGAACACCACCAACCGTCTAGGGCGCCCAAGCACCCAAGAGGAACAAGCTCAAGGGTACCAAGCACCCAAGAGTAATAAGCTTCTTAACTTGTAACTTCCACGTATCACGTGAAGAACTCAAACCGATGCACCAAATGCAATGGCAAGGGCACACGGAGTGCCCAAGTCCTTCTCTCTCAAATCCCACCGAAGCAACTAATGCTAGGGAGGAAAATGAGAGGAAGAACAAGAAGGAGAACACCAAGAACTCCAAGATCAAGATCCAAGGGGTTACCCTCACATAGAGGAGAAAGTGATTGGTGGAAATGTGGATCTAGATCTCCTCTCTCTTTTCCCTCAAAAACTAGCAAGAATCCATGGAGGGATTGAGAGTTAGCAAGCTCGAAGAAGGTCAACAATGGGGGAAGAACACGAGCTCAAAGGATTAGGTTCATTGGGGAAGAAGACCCCCTTTTATAGGACCTCCCTAATCCAACCGTTATGTGCTCAGGTCATGCACAAGCGGTACTACCACTTGGAGGAGCGGTACTACCGCTTAGCACGGCCAAAACAGCCCAACGAGAGAGAAAACACGAGTTTTTGGTCCGGAGCGGTACTACCGCTTAGGAGCCATGGTAGTACTGCTCTGGAGCGGTACTACCGCTCAGGAGCCGCGGTAGTACCGCTCTGGAGCGGTAGTAAAAAATTACATCCGCTCTAGTCGCGGTAGTACCGCTGCAGCCTTTACCAAAACAGCCACAACTTTTGCAAACGGACTCCGAATTCAACGAAACCAAGTTTGTTGGAAAGCTAACGACATGGGCTAACACAATATTGATAGAAATATCAAGAATAATCAAATGAGAAAAGGCCCAAAATAAAATGGTGAGAACCCTTCCTCGGATAAGACCGGTAAAACCTCCAACACCGAAAACATCATAGAAGACGCATGCAAACTCCATTTTCGATGAACTCAAGCTTGTCATCTAGATGACCATAAGCTCCAAGACTCACAAATATAACCAAACAACAACCAAGAAACATGATGCAAGGATGCAATGGTTTGAGCTCTCGACGAACGATACGATCAAGCTATTCACTTGAGAGCCCCCCCTTGATAGTACGGCTATCGATCCTATAACCCGGTCTCCCAACTACCACCATGAGACCGGTAAAATAGAAAACCTATCAAGGGCAAACATTTGCCTTGCACATGATCCACTTGAGCTAGATGATGACGATCTTGTCCTCCTCAAGATGAACCACCTTTCTTGATTGCGTTGGGTCGATGGAGACTAGATGATTGGTCCCCCATACTCCACTATGGGTGAGCCACTCTTCGGAACATCTTCACAAGTCCATTGACACCACAATGGATGGCAAGCTTCAAGCACTTGATCTCTTCGTGATGCTCCACTTGAACTTGTACACATCAATCTTGATGACGATCACCACTTGATGTCATCCTCTCCATGGGTTGAGTGATATCTTCCTCTTGACGCAAGCCCATGAACACGTACCTAATCCCACATAGAACTCTCACATAGACCATGGGTTAGTACACAAAGCACAATGGACAATGCTTACCATGCCATGGGATCACTTGATTCCTCTCGGTACATCTTCTACGCTTTGAGAGTTGATCAACTTGATTCACTCTTGACTTAGTCTTGATCAAACTTGAATCTTTCCAACTCTCTTCATTTGGATGATGTCTTGAACGTAAACATGAATGATCACACAATCTTCTTCTTCAAGACATGCTTGTAATAAGCTCAACTCTCACATGACCAATCTTTGGATAATTCCTTAATAGCACCTTGGTCAACACAAACTCTCCTTGAAACCAACACATGTACTCCAAGAAAAGCCTATGGACAAAACCTTTAACTCAAGGCAACCATTAGTCCATAGAGATTTTCATCAATTGAATTTTATCCAAACATGGGGGCACCGCATGTTCTTTCAGAGTCGATCAGAAATTGAATGTTATCCAGTATACTAGTAAGACTCTTGATATTGCCAAGAGAAATTATGCTACTACTGAAAAAGAGTTCTTAGCACTTGTGTTTTCATGTGATAAGTTCAGACCTTATATTGTTGATTCCAAAGTTACTATTCACACTGATCATGCTGCTATTAAATATCTTATGGAAAAGAAAGATGCTAAGCCTAGACTCATTAGATGGGTTCTCTTGCTCCAAGAATTTGACTTGCATATTATTGATAGAAAGGGAGCTGAGAACCCCGTTGCAGATAACTTGTCTAGGTTGGAGAATGTTCTTGATGACCCACTGCCTATTAATGATAGCTTTCCTGATGAACAATTAGCGGTCGTCAATGCTTCTCGTACTGCTCCTTGGTATGTTGATTCTGCTAATTATATTACATTGTTGCTAAATATTTACCGCCTAGTTTCACATACCAGCAAAAGAAAAAGTTCTTTTATGATTTAAGACATTACTTCTGGGATGATCCACACCTTTATAAAGAAGGAGTAGATGGTGTTATTAGACGTTGTGTGCCTGAGCATGAACAGGAACATATTCTACATAAGTGTCACTCTGAATCTTATGGAGGACACCATGCTGGAGATAGAACTGCACACAAGGTACTACAATCTGGTTTTTATTGGCCTACTCTCTTCAAATATGCTCGTAAGTTTGCCTTATCTTGTGATGAATTTCAAAGAATAGGTAACATTAGTAGACGTCAAGAAATGCCTATGAATTATTCTCTTGTTATTGAACTGTTTGATGTTTGGGGCTTTGATTATATGGAACCTTTTCCTGCCTCTAATGGTTATACACATATTTTAGTTGATGTTGATTACGTTACTAAGTGGGTAGAAGCTATTCCAACTAGTAGTGCTGATCATAATACTTCTATTAAAATGCTTAAAGAAGTTATTTTTCCGAGGTTTGGAGTCCCTAGATATCTTATGACTGATGGTGGTTCACATTTCATTCATGGTGCTTTCCATAAGATGCTTGCCAAGTATGATGTCAATAATAGAATAGCATCTCCTTATCATCTACAGTCTAGTGGTCAAGTAGAGTTGAGCAATAGAGAGCTCAAATTAATTTTGCAAAATACTGTGAATAGATCTAGAAAGAATTGGTCCAAAAAACTTGATGATGCATTATGGGCCTATAGAACTGCATACAAAAACCTATGGGTATGTCTCCTTATAAGATGGTTTATGGAAAAGCGTGTCATTTACCCCTTGAACTTGAACATAAAGCGTATTGGGCTATTAAAGAGCTCAATTATGACTTCAAGCTTGCCGGTGAGAAGAGGTTATTTGATATTAGCTCACTTGATGAATGGAGAACCCAAGCCTATGAGAATGCCAAGCTTTTCAAAGAAAAAGTCAAACGCTGGCATGATAAGAGGATACAAAAGCGTGAGTTTAACTTAGGAGATTATGTGTTATTATTCGACTCTCGTTTAAGATTTTTTGCAGGAAAATTTCTCTCAAAATGGGAAGGTCCCTACGTTATCGAGGAGGTCTATCGTTCTGGTGCCATAAAAATCAACAACTTCGAAGGCACAAATCCGAGGATGGTAAACGGTCAAAGAATTAAACACTATATTTTAGGTAATCCTATCAATGTTGAAACTAATATTATTGAAACTGTAACCCCTGAGGAATACATAAGGGACACTTTCCAGAACGTCTCAGACTCTGAAAAGGCATAGGTATGTGGTACGGTAAGTAAACCGACTCCAAAACAACTCCAATGGCAATTTTTATCAGTTTTGGAATATTTAAGAATTTTAGGAAGAAAGAAGTAGTCCGAAAGGGACACGAGGCTCCCACGAGAGTGGAGGGCGCCCCCCTGTCTCGTGGGCACCTCGTGTGCCTCCCGGACTCCGTTTTGTTGCACGTTACGTATTTTGGTCAGTAAAAATTCATTATATATACTCCCGAAGGTTTTGACCACTCTATCACGCAAATATCCTCTGTTTCATTTTGAGCTGTTTCCGTTGCAGATTTAGAGTGCCATGACTTCACCCTCCTCCAACAATGAAGACAAGGATGCTTGGCTTTTGAAGATAGAGCTGAAGAGAGAAGAACCATAAGAGATCAACAAGGATGAAGGGAGCAAGGAAGCCATGGAGGTTCAAGCTCCGGCGGTGAAAGAAGAAGATATCCCTCAACCTTTACCTAACCTCTTTACTCCAACAGAGATTGAATTTTTCAAAATGATTGAGTTAGCTCGCATACAGAACAAGTATCTCACACAGGAGAATATTCTGTTGAAGGATCATATTGCTGGGCTTAAGGGCATTATCCGCAAGTTGGAGGAACTTTTACGCTCAATGTGTGATTATTCACCGTCATCAACAACTCCTACTTCATCACCTACGAGGACATAATCACATGGGTATGGGAACTCCCCTTGGCAACTACCAAGCTTGGGGGAGGTGCCCCGGTATCGTATCACCATCACACTCCTATCTTTACCACTTTATTTAGCTCGATCCTTTTAGTAATATCTTGATCTAGAAGTTTTGATATCAAGTAGTTTGAGTTTTTCTTTGTGATCTCTTTATCTAATCGAGTCCGTTAGCTATTTATAATAAAGATTAGTGTTGAGTCAAGGGCTTTGCTATGTGCTATGATCTTGAGAAAGTAGAAAGAATAAAAGAGTTCATATTGATCTTATGGATAGTCATAACTTCACAGATAGAAAGTATGAGGCATAAAAATTGTTGGGAGTTGATGAATGTAGCCTTGGTCATCGTTGCAATTAATAGGAAGTGATAAGGAAAGAGGGGTTCACATATAAATATACTATCTTGGACATCTTTTATGATTGGGAGCACTCATTAAGTATGACATGCTAAAAGAGTTGACGTTGGACAAGGAAGACAATGTAATGGTTTATGTTTTCTCACATCTCAGTTAAAGCATATTGTCATTGACCTTCCAAACATGTTGAGCTTGCCTTTCCCCCTCATGCTAGCCAAATTCCTAGCACCAAGTAGAGATACTACTTGTGCTTCCAAATATCCTTAAACCCAGTTTTTGCCATGAGAGTCCACCATACCTACCTATGGATTGAGTAAGATCCTTCAAGTAAGTTGTCATCGGTGCAAGCAATAAAAATTGCTCTCTAAATATGCATGACTTATTAGTCTGGAGAAAATAAGCTTTGTACGATCATGTTTTTACTTTAAGCTTGAGTCAAGGTGATCCTCACCTTTCCCTTTTTCATTTTATCCTTTGGCAAGCTCCTCGTGTTTGAAAGATCATGGTATATATATCCAATTGGATGTTCGTTAGCATGGGCTATTATTGTTGACATCACCTAAAGGTGAATACGTTGGGAGGCAACACAATAAGCCCCTATCTTTCTCAGTGTCCGGCTGAAACTCCATAACCACAAGTATTGCATGAGTGTTAGCAATTGTAGAAGACTATATGATAGTTGAGTATGTGGACTCGTTGAAAAGCTCCATTGTTGACTCTTTCTGATGTTGTGATAAATTGCAATTTCTTCAATGACTGAGATTATAGTTTGTTAGTTCTCAATTAAGTTTTTGAACCATACTTGAAATTGTGAATTGCTTGTTACTTGAGCATAGGAAATCATATGACAGAATCTATAATATGTTGCTGTTATTAGAATGATCCCGTAAGCTTGCCCACGATTTTTTCCAGGGTAAAAGTGATGATATAGCAGAAGATGGACGCCGAAGGCCAACCAGGGGCCCAGAAGATAGGGGCGCGCCCTATAGGGGGAGGGTGCGCCCCTGTCTCCTGGACAGGGTGTGGGGCCCCTGGCCTATTTCTTTCGCTCAGAAATTCTTATTAATTCCAAAAAGTTGTTTCGTGGAGTTTCAGGACTCTTGGAGCTGTGCAGAATAGGTTTCCAATGTTTGCTCCTTTTCCAGCCAGAATTCCAGCTATCGGCATTCCCCCTCTTCATGGTAAACCTTGTAAAATAAGAGAGAATAGCCATAAGTAATGAGATATAATGTGTAATAACAGCCCGTAATGCAATAAATATTGATATAAAAGCATGATGCAAAATGGACGTATCACAGACCAAATCGTATTAGGGCCTCAGACCGTTTAAACCAACCCAAAACAACCCATCAGGAAAACCAAACTAAAACTTAGGTTTGAGTCCAAACTATTCCCAGGCTTAAGCTCAGGTGTCTTCGGTCGGGCCTCGGCAAGGTGTTAGGCTCGTTCTTTGCTTCATGTTATATTTGCAGATATGTTCTGTAAGAGGCGATCATCACCACATTGTATCGATCAGTCGCGTACTTCGATGTGCTGCTTTATATATAAAGCAGGGAAAATGCCTGTTTCGAGAGACAAGGGATTCCTCTTTTTTCTCATCGCAACAACCATTGTGGTGCTTCTTGTTGTCCTCTCGCTTCTGGTTATTGAGGACATCTTCAAAGTAGACCCTCAAATCACCCGTAAACATCTGAATCGTACCCACAAATCTAGTTTACCAGTGCGCTTGTCCGTTTTCCCGCGGTGCTTTGCGGGAGTCCAGACCTCCGCCACATCGGATCCGGACACATCCGACCCACCCAAAATCACACTCGGACCGGCGTTTCCATCACATTACCTTTCTTTGCATCCACTTCCTCCCTGCCCAACGCCGCCATTGTACCACCCTGGCCGTCTGCCAAGCCTTATCGGACCTTCACGACCTCCACCGCTCCACCCGGTCGCCACGCCGCTTTGCTTCCACGCCTCTCATCCATCAACAACACTGGTACGATCCGTCCATGGATGCCGTCCATGGGGGTCACCATGTCTGGCAAGTGTTTGGTCACTACAAGAAATATGTCAACTAGTGACCTTCTGTCAGTGACCCTGGAAGAATTGGTCATGGATCTATGACCATTTGAGACCAATTGGTCAAAAGCTGTTCGGGGGGCTCCAAACCCGAAACCATTGCGACCATTTTGGTCAGAAAGGTCATAATTTCCTTACACAAAATGGTCACAAAGCAAACAGGGCTGGTCCGCTGCCTTATTTCTAGTTGTTAACGACCAATATAGATGGTCATAGCCTTGTAGATTGTGGTGGGTTGTGATGACTAGGCGCCATCTCATCAGTTTTGCCTATGTGTCATGTCCATGTGTCAAGTTTTGCCCTAGTTTGTGAAGCAACCTATATTTCTGTTATTCCAAAAATTCCCAAAAATTCTCATAAATTGTTTGGATCATATCATCATAAAATATGTCAAAAACCTTCCTTGCCTAGTTCAAAAATAACTCAACAATATTCATTTTCCTATTCAGTTCAGAGCAGCACTTTGTGAAGGAAGTGTTATTTATATATTCTTGATTTTCCTCAAAAATTGTGAAGACATTCTTCTTAGTATATGATCATCCTCAGCCAAAACTCACGCCCATTGGCCATGTGCATTTCCCGTACCGCTAATCAAACACTTGGCTGCTAATTCATGTTTGAGCATAGTTCGGTCTCCTCATGAGAATCTTATGTTATAATTTTCTTCCTAGCACCTACCTGGGGAGTTCCCAACCCACTAGACATGCCTAGGCCGCCCAGAACGCATGGTAACGCCACGGTCACGCGGTGACCACGCGGCGGCATGCGAGCGTATGCACTCTAGAGTTGGGGCCCTCGGCCACCGTCCAAACCTCGATGTCTTGCCATCAAACCATGTATTTCTGATTAAATATATACTTATTTACCTAGAAATGATTTTTGGAAAAAAAAATAAAGAGCAAACTATGAGGCACCTGCAGTTCAAATTTGACCCGCTTCCAACTGAATCGACGGGAATTTGTCTTTTTCACCAGAGGTGGATCAAAACTTTTGACACCCAACCATTTTGTCAATTGTGCATTATATATGGCCTAGTGTTTTATAAAATTGATTAGGTCCAATTTTGCAACAAATATATGGTAGGTCCTTCACAAAAAAACTCATTTCGAGCACTCGAAAAATGGAAAATGAATTTTTCGTCCAAAGAAAATGAAAACTCCCTTAGGCAATATTGTTTGGAATTCCAAGATTCACCCTTGTGCACAATATGAGGTCATTTGAACAAACTATGCCAAGAATGTGGCCATAAGATTGATCATTTGGCTTGAAATCCATGAATCTTCACGCATGATAGCTCGTTTGTGAGAGCACTTTTTAAAAACAATTTCCGTATTACAAGTTTATTATTTTTCCTGGAAACTTGGCCACATATAATGACACAATGCGAAGGTTTTCCAATTTTTTGATTTTTTTTTAATTTTTTATGCCCGTTTCAAAATGCGGTCAAAACGGCGGGCTTGACCGTTCCTAGCTAGTAGTTGAATCTTGAAATTTTTTTGGTGTTTCTCTGATTAAATAGATACTTATGTACCTAGAAATGATTTTTGGAAAAAATAAAGAGCAAACTACAAGGCAGCTACAGTTCAAATTTGACACGCTTCCAACTGAATCGGCGAAAATTTGTCTTTTTCACGAGAGGTGGATCAAAACTTTTTACACCCAACCATTTTGTCAATTATGCATTAAATATGGCCTAGTATTTTATAAAAATGATTTGGTCCAATTTTGCAGCAATTATTTGGGAGGTCCTTCACAAAAAAACCTCCTTTTGTGCACTCAAAAAATGGAAAATGGTTTTTTCGTCCAAAGAAAATGAAAACTTCCTTTGCCAATGTTGTTTGCCATTCCAATATGCACCCTTGTGCACAATATGAGATCATTTGAACAAACTATGCCATGAATGTGGCCATAAGATTGATCATTTGGCTTGAAAGCCATTGGTCTCCACACGTGATAGCTCGATTTTTAGAACACTTTTAAAAAAAATTGATATTACAAGTTTATTATTTTTCCTGGAAACTTGGACACATATAATGACACAATGCGAAGGTTTTCCAATTTTTTGATTTTTTTTTTGAATTTTTTTTGTCCGTTTCAAAATGCGGTCAAAACAGCGGGAATGACCGTTCCTAGCTAGTGGTTGAATCTTGGAAATTTTTTGGTGTTTCTCTGATTAAATAGATACTTATGTACCCAGAAATGATTTTTGGAAAAAAATAAAGAGCAAACTACAAGGCAGCTACAGTTCAAATTTGACCCGCTTCCAATTGAATCCGTGGAAATTTGTCTTTTTCACAAGAGGTGGATCAAAACTTTTTACACCCAACCATTTGGTCAATTGTGCATTAAATATGTCCTAGTATTTTAGAAAAATGATTTTGTCCAATTTTGCAGCAATTATTTGGGAGGTCCTTCACAAAAAAACCTCCTTTTGGGCACTCAAAAAATGGAAAATGGTTTTTTCGTCCAAAGAAAATGAAAACTTCCTTTGTCAATGTTGTTTACCATTCCAATATGCACCCTTGTACACAATATGAGATCATTTGAACAAACTATGCCATGAATGTGGCCATAAGATTGATCATTTGGCTTGAAAGCCATTGATCTCCACTCGTGATAGCTCGTTTCTGAGAACACTTTTTTAAAATAATTGTCGTATTACAAGTTTGTTATTTTTCCTGGGAACTTGGCCACATATAATGACACAATACGAATATTTCCCAATTTTTTGTTTTTTTTTTGAATTTTTTATGCCCGTTTCAAAATGCGGTTAAAACGGCGGGAATGACCGTTCCTAGCTAGTGGTTGAATCTTGGAATTTTTTTTGGTGTTTCTCTGATTAAATAGATACTTATGTACCAAGAAATGATTTTTGGAAAAAATAAAGAGCAAACTACAAGGCAGCTACAGTTCAAATTTGACCCGCTTCCAACTGAATCGGTGGAAATTTGTCTTTTTCACGAGAGGTGGATCAAAACTTTTTACACCCAACCATTTGGTCAATTGTGCATTAAATATGTCCTAGTATTTTAGAAAAATTATTTGGTCCAATTTTGCAGCAATTATTTGGGAGGCCCTTCACAAAAAAACCTCCTTTTGGGCACTCGAAAAATGGAAAATGGTTTTTTTGTCCAAAGAAAATGAAAACTTCCTTTGTCAATGTTGTTTGCCAATCTAAGATGAAACTTGTGCAAAATATGACATCATTTGAACAAATATTAGATAGGTCTTTCAAAAAAACAAACTTATTTTGAGCTTTGAAAAATGGAATGAAAAATTTATATGTAATTAATCATGACCAATTTATATGGTCAAAAAATCGTCAAATTGTTTGGTGCGCTCTGATTGGTCCATAGGCATATCACGCGGATCATGTATCAACCACCGTCGGATGCTTCTGGATCCAACGGCCGCCCTCACCCCCTCACCCTCTCAACCAAACCCTAGCTTCCCCGATCCACTCCTCTCCCCCGATCCACTCTCCCCCTCTCGTCCCACAGCCGCCACCCCCAACCCTCTCGATCCCCAACCACCCAGCCGCCGCCGGCGCCGTCCTCCGTCCTCTCCCCCAACCCCGGCCGCCGGCAACCCCTCCCCTTCCCTTCTCTCCCACGGCCGCGGTCGGATCCGCGCTCCCTCCTCGCTCATGACCTAGACCTAGCCGCATGGCACAACCATGGCCTTGGCGGCGGCCAGATCCACCCCCTCCCCTGCTCCGTTCCCTCAACGCCCGGCGGTCATTCTCCCTTAGGCCACCCGTCCCCCTTCTTCCTCCCGCAACAGCTCACCCGCAGCCTTCCCCATGGCTCTAGGGTTTTGGGGGCAGCGGCGCCTCCATTGCCGGCACGGCCCCCTCCTCTCCCACTCCCTCACCCCCGCCGCCGCCGCCCGTACCTCGGCATTGTCGCTGACGCCTCCTCACCCGCGCTCTTACCCGACGGGCCCCACGCCCCTCCGCCTCTCACCTGGGTCGCCGCCGTCGCCGTCCCCCGCTCTCCCTTGCCGGGTATCACGTTCCCTGCTGCCGTGACTCCGCCCCGCCCCAGTCGCCGGCCGTTGGGCTCCGAGGTACGAGGTTGTTCTCCGTCCGATGATTGGTTAAATCATGCCGCCGTTCACCGTCTCTTGGTGTGCGCCGCACCGATCTCTGGGTTCACGGTGTCTGGTGCCGTCGAGAAATTTCGTGCTGCTAGTTTGTAGGATGTTGAAGTCGTCATGTTCCTCATTACTGTCCCATTCGAATTCGGGAATATATGCTAGTTTTATTTACGGTCCTTGATTTACTCTCTATGCTCCGGATGTCTAATCGGCGGTGTGGAGAAGTACTGTTGCTGTGTTTTAGAGGAAACAACACGCATGCAACTGATTACAGTACCGTTTTAGCAACATCAGTAAGCTTTTGGTCATTGTGATGCATATCTGAAAGTCATCTTAGTGGAGCCGAAACCATCCGAATCCACATTATAGATGCAAATTGTGATATGCACTTTCTTTTGTGTGAAAACTGTCTAATCTGAACCTGACATGTTTTTAATCGTTGATAGTGTCTATCAATCACTGGTCACCTCAAAATTCTGTTTACTGACAAGCTCTGCTTGCAGTTGCCTGCATTGTCCTCATTCTCAGTGTCCCTGAACAACTCAGCAGTCAGCACAACTCATTTACATTCCGTGTGTTCCTACATTCTCATTAAGTGCATCTGCGCATGCCTATACTGATTGGATACTTTGGCATCCCAAAGATGTCATGACCACCACTCGTTTTGTGATGATGTAGTATTCACATTTGGGTGTCTATATGAATTGGATACCTTGGCGTCCTAAGTATTTTATTACGATTCTAATCAATTTAATGTGAGAAAAATTCAGTACCAGTTCCGTTCCCTTGTTATTTTAACAGTTTCACTCTCAGATAATGATCTACATAGTGTTGGTAACAGGGACCACACTTTCAACGTTGCAAGTTCATACCAGGCACTTGCTTAAAGCACAAGCAATGACTGCTGCAAGAGAACGTGCAAGGTTGGACTACCGCGCTGAGACAGCCGTGTCTCTGACTTGCCGCTTCCCCAATGGCTGCTGCTGGACCCGATCCCTCCTCGTTGCCTGGATGCTTCCTCGACTCTCCCTCCTCCCCAACAAGGCCGCCGTCAAACACCTTCTTCCCCAACAGCGCCGGCCGCAGATCCACTCCTCCATTTTCTTCTCATGGTTATCCGGAGCATATATGACTCAGATCTGACGTTTTTGTTGCGTGTCTGGTTTTTTAGGATGTGGGTGGTGCAGTGGCCGCAAGAACACGCTCGGCAGCATCTAGGCCGGGTCAGGGCGGCTGACAGTGGTGGCTACTTCCTTACAAGGACTACAAGCTCGCCCACGACTACATGACCCTCCAGGTCCCGTATGCATGCCCGCTCCCTCCTCCCTGCCTCCTGCAGGTACCTGTTGAGGCCGCAAGCGGACCTGACATGCTTATGAGTTCAGCATATGCGCTGTGTTATGTTCAGCTTCTTATGTGTCATGGAAATGTCCTTGTGTTGCATAGTAGGCCCTGAATTATTCATGTTGCTGGCGATGAGATGACATGCTTATGAATTATTCATGTTGCTTCCTATGTAAGCTTGCTAATGAATATGATTGACTTAATGAAACTGATGTCAATGCACTTGCGCACGGTTTTGCACCTGATGCTGGTTTTGCGTCGATGCTGGTTTTGCCTAGATGTGTAGCAGTCGTCTTGTTTGATTGTTAATTGCTGGGTGCTGGCTGGCTTACAATTTAATTTGTCTGCATGGTTGCTTAGTGCAGCAGCACTTGGCAATGTGTAGCGGTGAGTGCACTCGCTAGTTAGCCCACTTAGCATTAGTATGATATTGAAAGACTATTGTGCCTCCTGATTTTGTGCCTGTTCAATCAAACGCTCAATTTACTTGCTTTGATGTAATTCCTGGATTCCTGACTAGGGTTATCCTAGCCTATTTATTTATTGTGAGCGAGTTACTTTTTTGTACCCTTTTTAGATCATCCATTCCCTGTATCTGAGGTCTGAGCCAGTGTGTGTCCAGGTTCATTCATTTTGTGTCCCTTTCAAAGTGTTCATATGGTGGTGTGTCATCGAGTTCCAGTGTGCTGCTATTAGCCGTTGATATGCATGGTGGTGCCTGCTTATGTCTGTTCATATGTAGAACCTCTAGCTGATGTTTGTTTGAGAGAGATATAGCAAGCATGGCGGTGCCTGCTTATGTCTGTTCATGAATAACTAAGCAACTGTCATGCTGAAAAAACACTTCCTGTTGTAGATTATTAATCTTAATATCCATGAGTATATTACGACTCCATATTCGGCAACCACATGTCACAAGAAAACCTTGAGACTGCTATTCGCTAAATACCTGTTACTTCTGTTATTCTTTGTTCTATCTTTTTTTGGTGAATCTGGGAGATCTGTATCCATTGTCCTCAACTAAGTCATTGCATTAGTTCTTATTCGTGGTTAGCATCCTTATTGTATCTATACCCTGTAAACCATTCGAGTGTAAATGCCAGTTGCCTATTCATCCTCAACTAATCTTGTCTGTCTATGTACGCCAGGCAACCGACGTACAGGATCCTCTGGAAGGCCGGCGAGGAAAGCTTCAGCCTCCCCGCCATTCTTTTGTGAGTGCACACTACTAGCAAATTCTTTGTTGTGATCACGTGTGAATCATATCTAGTTGTTTTCTCACATTATTATTTGATTATGCCATGCCGCTGCCATTGTTTGCTTAAGATGATTTGCTCCAACCTGGCATTGTGTTGTACAACTACTAGTACGTACTTCCATTGCATGCATGTTCCATGAATTGTTTGCTGTTTGCAAGTTAACACAATATTCCCTGAACTGTTTGCATGTTTCCTGTAATCTCATTCTACTAGTCCTGAGTAATGTCAATTGTTTGAATCTAGGAGTATGTGACATGCATTTGCCATCTATTCATTTTCATTTGTTGCCCAATTTGGCATGTATTTATTGGATCTACTTATATACCTATGAACGGCCCACCCTGGGATTTTGGATCTACATAAGAGAAAAACAATTGGTCCAATAAAACTTACGAGAGAGTTACTGTGTTATTTTTACCTTACCAGACCATGATGGCCTGTACTATTGCATTGTGTTATTTCTACCTTACCAGACCCCAGGCACTGTGTGTAATTCTCATGTATGTGCTGCAGGGCTTGGGGACGTTGGCGCTAGGCTCCGTCTTCTACCATTGCTGCTACCGCACAAGGCTGTGGGCAGAGCACGGGCACTGTGTGTAATATTGCACAATCTGGCATTATTATTTGATTATTCCCTGAACTATTTGCATGTTTCCTGAACTGTTTGCAAGTTCCCTGAACTGTTTGCATTGCATGCATGTTCCCTGAACTGTTTGCAAGTTCCCTAAACTACTAGTACGTACTTCCATTGCATGCATGTTCCCTGAACAGTTTGCAAGTTAACACAATAGATGGACAGTTTGCTGTTCCCTGAACTATTTGACTGTCTGTATGCATGCATGTTTGATGTCCCTGAACTGTTTGACTGCCTGTAATGCTGTTGTACTGTCCATCTATTGTGTTAACTTGAACTGCTGCTGTAATGCTCTTCTTAATTTTCATGCACCCCATCACTTGCTGCTGTTGTTATTCACTATATCCTCGTTGTTCCGTTTTCTTGTTGGCAGATATTTTGCCTAAATTCAAGACGAAAGAAGATATTCAAAGAAGTGCCAAGACATTTTTGTATAGCAAGTTATGTAATAATAGCTAGGTTATTTGGGCATTGTGAACTCCAGAATTTCATGTATCTTCTCTCTATTTTTTAATGAAATGTTGTATGTGTGTTGATGTAACATATTGTTGCTTCTTGTTATTTGAAGTATTACACTTGTTTTCTGTCTATTTTGATTTAAATATTGGTTGTTTACTTATTGGCATACTGAAATCTGAGGAACATGACCATGACAGCAAGGACCCACAAACCAGAATCAGAAATTTGGGACCCACATATCAGAACCTGACAATTGAGACCCATTTGAAAAAAAGAAAAAACAGGCCACAACCCAATAATAAAAAGGCCGAATTATAGACCGAATTATAGCTGGGCCAGCCCATGTAGCTAGCAAAAATTAATAGGAAAAATAAATATTGAAAAGGCCGAATTAATGGGCTCGGCCCATGTAGAAAACCGAATTGGACCGGGCTGATTCTTGTGCCACATCAGCTTGCCATGCTGGATGCCTACGTGGTCTGGAGAGGTTGCTTGTGACCAAAATGCCACAGTAGACATATTTTGGTCATAAACATCTACGACCATTCCTGAAGAAAGGTCGCTATAGTCAGTTAACGAGGGCCAGCTTTTGACCTTATGTTTTTGGTCACAAAAAGGTCACAAATTGAAAATAATGACCATTCAGTGATCAATAGTGGTGCTCACAAGTTGACATATTTCTTGTAGTGGGTGAAATACTCATGCTAAATTGTCCATATCTCGGATGATTACTTTATTCGACTCTAAAACTATTTTAAACCCATCTCAACATAGAAGCGAGACGCTAACTTGATTCTTATTCAGAGTAGGGACATGCTACACTTTACTTAACAACATGATCTTCCCCCAAAAAAACTTCAGATCCATTGTGCCAATGCCACGAAGAGAAGTATGTGACCCATTCCCCATTAGAACTGAAGAATCCCGTGCAACCTGATATGAAGTGAACAAAGAGATGTCCATGCAACCTGATATGAAGTGAACAAAGAGATGTCAGCGCGCGCGCGCGCACACACACACACACATGAACGTTAGCATCCGAATCAATGCACCAAGCAAATGATACTGAAAGAACAATAGGTAAATTGCTCTACCCATTAGTATTGCTAATGGTCACCATGTTGATAGTCTTGGACCTCATTTTTCCTATGTCGTCTACATGTTCTGGGATTCCTTGGAAAAGTGTCCGGGCTTTCCATATGCGTAGCACTCTAGCTTAGCCTTATTCATATGCGTCTTCTTGAATATAGTAGTCTTAATAGACTTGTTGAATAGTCTCAACGATAAAGTTGTCTAGCCTTAATGCAAAAAGGAATCTAATCATAGCTAACCCAGGAAATTGCGTACAATTAGGTTTTTGAATTGTTAAAAGATTAGGCGAATTCATGATTAATTCTAGAAAATAATTCATGACTAGTACAAAAAATAGTCTGCAACAATCTAGCATACTAAATGAATAGGAAAACAGGCATAGCAGTATCGCACATGTAACAACAACTACATGTAGAGACATGTATAGATCACGATGGACGTAATATTCGTTAGATGGTGCGGGAGCGACATTTTTCCTGACGATGTTGACGGCGATCTATTGTTGATGGCGGTGAAGACGCCAATGAGTAGCACCACCTGACTTGGATGAAAGACAACCCGTGATGAAGAACTTGAGCAGTTCCGTACAACACTTCCCAAAAATCTAATTTGTCCTCCCCTGGTGCAGGATCGCAAGGGCGAATAGTTTCGGAGACCTGCTTTCCCACACGCCGAGGCACGCCGGGTTCAGGATAGAGTAGACTACGGTGGAGGGCAAGTTACGAGATGAGGCAAAAATCCTAGGTGTTTTCGATATACTTTTGGCTGCGGCCGATAGCAGTATGGATTATATAGTAGGACCAAAGACGGCATCATGTTGCGATCATGATCTCAAACCGATTTGGTTTCTAAGTCGTATATCTTCTAGACAAGAAATAATTGACTTGTCTTCCAAGACATCAAAAACTAAAACGACAAATGGAAGCGGCATGACGCCCCGGTCCGAGCCCGGCCAGGCAAGTGAGAACGCACGTGGTCTTCTCTTTCCCTCCTTCACAAGTCACCAACTGTGGTGTAGAGAACCCACTATAAAAGGTCTCATAGCTCCTCATCTTTCGGGGTGGTACTAAAGTTTAGAAGCATCACTTGCCATTTATTGATGCGCTTTGAGATTTCATAAATTATGTATGGGCTAGGCCCATTATTTCTAATATCTATGTTCATTTACTTTGTGTACCTATGTGTTGTTCGATTATTTCATCTACGACACTCACTCCCGCTCCATAACCTTGCGACCGGACATGCCAGTAGGAGTTCATGAATAGGATGGAAAGATCGG
>NC_041389.1:671433981-671440262 GCF_002162155.2 Triticum dicoccoides | reverse complement strand
GAGAGAGAGTGTGTGGCGAACAAACCGGCGTACAAACCATGGCACTAGATGAGTGGAGAACACGACTAATCAACCAAGTTAAGTAAACCAAATCTGGTAAGGTTGGACCCACGGTCTGTTTGTCTATGGTGTAATTTCGTGACATATAGTTTATACTTTATTAATTAAATTCATGGTAAAACTTAGGTTTAAAATGAAAGAGAACTAATAAACCTAAACGGAGGGAGTACAAACCATGCCAACACGACCGATCAACCAAGTTAAGGCTAGTCATAGCGGGAGTAATTTAGCTAGTAACATAACGCACTTCAAAAAAAATTTGCTTGTGTGGCAAGTATTTAATGTGAGGTGGTAACATAATATGTTACTGTAACATAGCGCTTCCCAAGACAAGATGAGTCTACAAGATAATAAATGAAGCCATCTATTACACTATCATTATGTTACTTTGCATTATGAAAGTAGTAACTTAGACTAGTGTCATGCATATGACACTAGTCTAAGTTACTCCCTACTATGACCAGCCTAAGTAAGCCGAATCTGGAAAGGTTGGATCCACCGTCTGTTTGTCTAGAGTTTGTTCGCGAAGAGCTTTTTATTCTTGGGGAACGAGACTTTCTGTCCTGACTCTTGACTCTTGACTCTTGACATGTGAGCCGGTTGGTGAACCCTACTTCTGGGCTTCGCACCGTATATGACACCGTGAGCTCCTAGCTTCTTCCATGCCGTTTCGCGGGCCTTTCCGTCCGTCCGACAGCCGTATGGATGGATGAGGCCAGCTCACACGTACGTACACGTCAAACTGCGCGTCCTATACGGTCCCGGCTCCCACTACTAGTAGTACTAGTAGTAAGTGAGTACAAGGCAAGCAAAACGATATGGACAGCCGAGTCGCCGGCCGGTGGCAACGTCAACCCCGACGTGGGGCACATGCGACCACCTGGCTGCTATCGACCTGCCCCCTCTAGACTCCAGTATATAAACACCAACCATGTACACACCCGACACCAACGGCATCACAACAGCTTCAGCTTTCTTTTGAACCCATCCTGTGTGCCTAGCTAGATCCTTCCCGCTCCCAGTAGTCGATCGTTTCCCACAGATTCCTCGGCTCCACGCCACAGGGTCCCTGTTCTTCGACTCGCAATGACCAAGCACCAGAGAGATGAACTGGCCAACCAGCATGCCGTGTCCCTCGCCCTCTCGCTCTGCCTCGGTGCCGTCGCTGACCGCAGCAAGAAGATGCGCCGCACCGCCGCCGCCGCCGGTGGGGATCAGTTCGTGTGCAAGACGTGCGGCCGCTCGTTCCCGTCGTTCCAGGCGCTGGGCGGCCACCGGACTAGCCACCTGCGCGGCCGCCACGGGCTCGCGCTCGCCCTCACCACCGGCGATCAGTACTACTCCGTCAAGCCCAAGAACACTAAGGATCAGAAGCAGGCGCACCAGTGCCACATCTGCGGCCAAGGGTTTGAGACGGGGCAGGCGCTCGGCGGCCACATGCGCCGGCACCGCGAGGAGGGGACGCAGGCGCCGCCGGTTCTGCTCGAGCTGTTTGTCTAGACTGATCTCAGTAGTTCTAGACTTTAGTGCAGATGCAGAGTTTCCGGCATGCTTATGCGTGCACACTCGTAGTAGTTAGGTGTTAACCATTGGTTGGTTCATTCCTTTATATGTGTACATATACAAGTGTGACTTCCTCAGAGATTATGTAAATGGATTCGTTCGTTTATGTTGTTCCAACTGAACTATTCTCTATTGATTCTTTTTTTAACAAAGTACAAACGCAAGCAATCATGGATACACGTATACACTCACCCTTATGATGCACACATGCACACCATACCTCTACGAGCATCTCCGAGAGACTGATGCGGCATTTCATTTTGAAATTCGAGGAAGTCACCGTAGGTGTCTCATGGTCGACGGGAACGTCTCCCGGATATCCTGTAAAAAAGCAAGAATAAATCCGAGCAGTGGGACTTGAAACCTGATAGGCCGAGAATATCACCGTCCTCCTAACCATCCAACAACAGGTTGGTTCGCATATTCTCAATTGATTCGATCATAAATTCACAATCCAGCCCGGTCTATGCCCCTAATTAGCTGTAGTCCCGAAACAGGGTGCACTATGAATGAATCGTGTTGGAGTGGGTGTGAGATGATCTATTCATGTGGTGGTTAAACTTCAAGAGAAACGGGCCACTTTTTTTATGGTAGATTTGTTCTTGTACTTTTGTTGTCTTATACAATGCTTACATGATGTATTTACCTTTTCTATATCGTGTCAGACGTCAAGGTGGTGTGCTTGCTGAGCGGCCGTGGTCGCCAGGTACTGCGGTCTGGCGGTAGCTCAGGCTGATCTGACTGCTCAAGCGAGGCAGGCTGAGGGCGGCGTGGGCCACGGGCAACCGACTCCGTCGTGGCCGTCGGTTGGTGGAGTTAGAGGCGTGGCATTGGTGGTTTGGTCCTAGCGCTTTTTGTCCGCCAATTCGTCTTCCCGTCATATGTTGACCTCTTCGATCTGGCCACTCACGAGTTCCTGTCTTCCCGCCAGAGATCTCTACGGATAGGCGTATGTCGCTCCTCCATATCGAGATCGGAAATGCTCTGATCGTGCGATCATATTATTAGCCATCACGACCTTATTAGGGCGTGACACGAAGCTTCACTTTCTTATCGGTGGACATGTCTAAGTCGAAGATTCCCAATGCGTTGATAGACATGGAGAAAGTAATGGAGGCTACGATTGGAGGTCTTGAAGCTTTGGCGGAAGGATGTATGGGATGCGATGAAGACTGTATGCTAGGTGGTTGGTGACCTATAACAACGGCCCAAACCCTCTCTCCCCTTCCACCCCCACCCCACACACCCCCACCCGACCCAAACCCTTAGACTTGCGGCCCTCCTCTCTTCCCCTCTCCCCCCTCTCAAATCCTTCTCAAATCTTGCAAATCCGGAGTATTTGACCGTGGATTTCGAAGCCAACCCCTCCCTTAAGGTAATCTCCTCCGATCCCCTCGTTTTCATCCATAGGAATTGTCACATTTGCTCAAATCTTGCTAGTTTGGGGAAACCCTAGATTTTGATAGGATTTGGAAATTTGTGTTGAATGATGTTATATTTCTTTGCTAATTTGGGTTGTTTAGGCTTCCATAGTATGCTAGGGTTAGGGTTATGTGTGTTTGATGTTGGTGTTAGGGTTATGTTGGTGTTAGGGTTGTGGTTATTGTTATGTGGGGGTTAGGGTTATTAATTCATATATATGTTAGGGCATATGTGTGCAAATATTTTTATTAAGTATTTACTTGATATATGTGTGTTTTTGATTATTGTAGGGATGGGGAGAACATGTGTTTATGTTCATCATGTGGATAAAGAGGCCTTTTTGAAAGGCAATGTTGAGACGGAACCGGATGAGCTTGACATGGTGTTTGAGAGTAGTCCTAGCTATGCGGAGCTTTTGAAACAAGTGAGGAAAGATTTGAATTGGATGGACCCAAGTGACGTTGTTGAGTTCGAGGGAAGGCATAATGTTGGTTTAGGAATGCACATCCGTTGGAAGACAATGCGTGTGAACTCCGAGCAACGTTGGGTTGCATACAAGGAGACGGTTGCCGAATCTCTAGACAAGGCTCTTGAGTTATTTGCCTCCAAGAAGGTTGAGTCTACTTTGAATTTAGACTTGAACCGGAACCCCTCCACGTTGGTTGCTAGCACTCCCCCACCCATGAACCAAGATCAAATGAGTGAACCTCAATTCACGCAAGAAGATTGGCCAACATTGAGCCCGACTCCAAACAACCAAAATGAAGGTTTTGAAGAGGAGAATGATGAGTACGAGGAGGATGACAACGAAGTTGACCTCCATGACAACAATGTGGGTGATCTCGACCAATATCATGTGCAAGAGACAATGGACCAATCCATCCCTTTTTCCCGTGCATATGCATCGGACTCGGATGACGATGGTCCTGATGAAGAAGTTGATGAGGAGGGGTTCACACCGAAGGAGGCCGAAGCATTCAAGAAGGTATTCGGGCGGGATCACAAGACACCATTGTTCAAGGATCTTAGTCTCGCGGATGAAGCCGTTGTGGATGGTGGAAAATGCATATCTCTTGGATCTAGGCCAAGTTCTCACCGTGATTTGGAAGACGGCGAGAACGGGATATATCCCGGTTGTGAGTTTCAATCCTTCTTGGAATTGAAGATGTGGCTCGACAACTACTCGGTTACACATTATCGTCCACATAAAGTGGCCAACTCGGACGTGAATGTGCGTTACACGGTCAAATGTGAAGTGCCAACATGTCCATGGATTGTGCGTGCAAGGCCATGGAAAGGAGGTCCCACTTGGCGCATAGTGAGTTGTCTACCAACTCACATGTACCGGCACAAGAATGCGGATGGCAAGCTTGTGTACCAACAACATAGACAACTCACGTCCGAGTTCATTGCTTACAGGCTGTCCAACCAAATATCCACACTTCCAACAATGAGCATCAAGAGTGTCATTGACCTTGTGAAAGCCATCTTTCATTACAAGGTGAAGTACGGCAAGGCATGGAAGGCGAAGCAAGCCGCATTCAAGATGTTGTATGGCAATTGGGAGGAAGCATACAACCGACTCCCTAGGTTGTTGTTAGCTATGGCCGCCACAAACCCAGGCATGGTTCACGTGGTTGAGCCTCATGGGCACCAAACATTGATTCATAACGGGAGGACCGTCCGAGTATTTGGCCGTGCATTTTGGGCGTTTGAGCAATGCGTGAGGGCTTTTGAGCATTGTCGGCCCGTCATCGCCATTGATGGCACGTTCTTGACCGGACAATACAAGGGCACTTTATTGGTTGCAATAGCAAGTGATGCCAATAACCGGGTGTTGCCTTTGGCTTTCGCTTTGGTTGAGGTGGAGAACAATGATAATTGGGAGTGGTTCTTGCGTCAACTGAGAACAAGGGTATTACTTGCTGAAAGGGAAATTTGTGTCATATCGGATCGCCATCCTGGAATTCTGAATGCGGTGGTGGTTGACATTCCCGGACATACAAAGTTGCATCATCGATGGTGCATGAGGCACTTTTGTGCAAACTTCTATAGGGCATGTGGTATCAAGGAGTTGGCCGATGATCTTCAGGATTGTTGTCTCGCTTTCACCAACAAGTGGTTTTCCACATTGTTCAATGCATTGCTCAGACACAAGAAACTTGACCCCGGCGGTCAGGAGTTTCTGAATAAGAACATTGCCAAAAGGAATATGTGGGCACGTGCTTTCGATGAAGATGGCCGGAGGTACGGTCAAATGACAAGCAATATGGCAGAATGCTTCAATAAGGTGCTCAAGGGTGTACGTGCATTACCCGTGACGGCAATAGTTCAATACACATTTGACAAGTTGAATGAATACTTTTTAAAGCACTCAATGGAGACTGATAAGCAGATTGCTGGTGAGAACAAGGATAAGCACAAGTACAATTTCCCACCAAAGGTTGAAGAATGGTTGGAATTTCAATCACGAAAGGCAGACTCTGAAGAAGCTGTACTATATGACGACAACGAGTGGAAGTATGAGGTGAAAGAGCCCGGAGGAACCACAAACGATGGCCGCCAACACGGAGGCCGGGCTTTCAAGGTCTCCCTAACACGGTGTGATTGCAGCTGCATGAGGCCGTCTTTGCTTCATCTCCCATGCTCGCACTTGTTAAATGCATCCCGGGTTAGGAATGTGGACGTCAATCACCCTCTTACCGTGAGGGAGTCCAAGTTCTCAATCATGGCGGTAAAGAATACATGGACTCCACGGTTCCAGCCATACTTGGACCAATCACAATGGCCGGAGTATCATGGAGTTCAACTATGGCCGGACCCGGAATTGAAGATTGTTAGACGGGAAGACGACATGGACGGATGGGGCCGTCGTGGTGGTGGAGAATACGGCACCGGCCAATTCCAAGAGCCTCGTGAGCAATCCCGTTGTGGGGGCTGCAGTAATGGGGGACACAACACAAGAACTTGTCCCAAACCAAGAAAGAGATCAAAGAAAAATGGTGCAAGCACAAGCCAAACAAATGATAGCCAACCAAGTGAACCAAGGGGTAGCCAACCAAGTCAAAACAAGTGGTGGAGTGCCAAACCACTCAAATCAAACAAGCCAACGAGGAACTAGGCAACAAAGAGGGAGTCATCTTGGTCTTAGAAGAGGCCGTGGTGGTGGTCTTGGCCGTGGTGATGGTCTTGGCCGTGGTGGTGGTAGAGGCCGTGGTGAAGGTCTTGGCCGTGGT
>NC_041389.1:671425997-671433622 GCF_002162155.2 Triticum dicoccoides | reverse complement strand
CCTCCTCTCTCCCCCTCTCAAATCCTTCTCAGATCCGGAGTATTTGACCGTGGATTTCGAAGCCAACCCCTCCCTTAAGGTAATCTCCTCCGATCCCCTCGTTTTCATCCATAGGAATTGTCACATTTGCTCAAATCTTGCTAGTTTGGGGGAAACCCTAGTTTTTGATAGGATTTGGAAATTTGTGTTTCTTTGCTAATTTGGTATGGTTAGGTTTTCATAGTATGCTAGGGTTAGGGTTATGTGTGTTTGATGTTGGTGTTAGGGTTATGTTGGTGTTAGGGTTGTGGTTATTGTTAAGTGGGGGTTAGGGTTGACCAATAATTCTCGGTTTTGTAGGCATGGCTTCATCCGGTTCCATGACGAGGCCACCGTGTGCTAACTAAGAAGACATGCCGAACAAGTGGGAGGACGCATCTTTGGACAAGGTGAAGGAGAAAGATGTCAACATCCCGCCTTGTTGGTGTGGAGATGTTTGCAAGGTGAAGGTGTCCACCGACCGAAAGAAAGCATGGACGGAAGGGCAGAGATATTTTGTATGCCCGAACTATGCTTATGATCGTGCACTTCCAACTAACGCCTATGACCAACCACCGGTAAGCTCGAGAAGTAAAATGTTACTCTCAAATGTGTGTCAACACTAACAACAAATTTTTATGCAGTCACCGCCTCCTCTATGCAAGTACTTCACGTGGATAGATCTTGAAGTGCCAGAAGATGTGAAAAAGGACCAATACGCAGATTGTCTTAGGCGGCAACGACGGTTCGAAGAATCGTTTCGAAGAGGCTTGGAGGAAGAGCGTCGTCAGAAGGAGAGGATGGAGCGGAAGAAACGAGAGGAGGAGAGGGCACGCCAAGCGAAACTTGCTCGTGAGGAGGAGAGGGCAAGAAAGCTTGCAAAGGCTCGTGAGGCGCAAGAGGAGGACTCGGCACGTGACAAGAAGGGGAAATGGCCTCGCTCTACTCAGTAGGGACTTCGCTTCGGTGCACTCGTCGTCAACTATTTTCTAATGAATGTGTCATGAAGTTGTGAGGGCATGTGAGATGTTGGTGAACTATCTTCTAGGGCAAGCTTTGGGTTGCCTCTGTTGTCATAGTCGTTGGGCGTGTACCGGCATCTGGGCTGCCTAGGCTTGAACACATATGCGGACCGAGCTTGAGCGTCTGCCAAAGTCATGTCATCATCAAGCTCATCGCCCTATCACACAACGAAACAATATGGTGAAGGCCGATGTCGTGATCAAGTGAGAATCACATCTAAAGGATTAGTCATACCTCTTGGGTGATCCCACCCTCATCATCCATATAAGCATATGAGGAACTCACATCGTCCCCCTCATGGTGAGGTGCGGGGTCTGATGGTATACCAGACCTAGAGGCAGATGGTTCATCATATTCAGGATCACGGCAACCGAGAAGGTTCGATAACCGCCTTAACTTCTTGGCCTGACGCTGTAACATGAACAAGTGTGTAAGATATCAAACTTCGCAACATAGACTGGCTCTCATAGTGAATGCGATATGTACCTTGAGGAATGCTCGTAGTGAACCATCATCATTGCCAGTTCCAACCGGTGTCTTCTCCAGAATAGACTGGCTCTCATCAGCTGCTTTCTTGACCACCCAGTTGCATATCAGTGGGCACCGCATAAGCCAGAGATCCTTATCCCGCAAGCACATCGGGTTGAGGCGGAACTCCGCGGTGTACCCCAAGCTCTCACCCGCGCCATATGGCTGCCATTCCATCTATGAAACAGGGCAACAATGCAAATTTGATAACTATTTTTCAAGCAAGCATGAGAAAGGACTAAAGTAATGACCTCCTTACCTGCTCAGGCGTAATCGTGTCCAACTCAGCAATGTACTTTTGGTACATGAGATTGACATCGTTCGTCATCTCGGAAACGATATCCCACTTGTAAACCCACGTGGGGCGCCGTAATTCGTCATGTTCATCTGCATACCAAGGATCAAACCTGACGCTCTTCGGGCGTCCAACAGGCAGACGCTCCCAGCTCCATACAGAAAGTAGAAGCAGATTACCACCAATGCCTGCACTAGGTGTGATCCTGCAACATGCATCATCCAGCTACATATGAAAGAAAAACAATGTTAACTTGACAGCAAGCTTGCATTGCTAATGAATAAATGAGTTGATCACAAAACAGACCAACTACCTGTCGGTACAAGTAGGCAAGAGTCGCTGAACCCCAGCTCCATTTGCTATCGAAGACGGTCAACGCCTTCAGCCACATCCATGGAGCGTTCTTGCCAGTGGAGTCAGGAAACAAAGTCCTCGACACAATGTACCACATATACACACGAGCATGTGTCTGGATCACATCATCAGTTGCATCCGGAGGGCACGTCGCAAAGTTATTTTGAATCCACGTGAAAGCAGCTCCGGCTGCCTTCCTTTCCCTCTTCTTCTTCTCTTCTCCCTCCTCTACATCATCCTCAGCCTCGGTAGGAGCCATACCGATAAGAGCAATCATCTGCTCGCGCCACCCATCAGAATCGAAGCTCATACATAGAGGCCTCCCGTCGATAGCAAGACCGGTGATCAACGAGACATCCTCGAGCGTCACGGTCATCTCCCCGGTCCGAAGATGGAAACTGTGGGTCTCTGGCCTCCACCGATCAACAAGAGCGGACACCAGTGGAGCGTTCAGATTCGGCGTGGACCGGCTGACCAACAGAATCCACGGGAGTAGTCCTGCCTGCTTGATGTACGGTGTGTACCGCTCATCGTAAGGCATGGCAGGACCAGAGACCCCGTGATACCGAATCTTCAGAGGTTCAAGCTTCTGCAAAAAACAAGTAATGACAAATCTTAGGGCATGTAAATTTCAACTAAAGGCGAATTTGCAAAATATTTAGATTACTCATTATTACCTTATCCTTCTCGCGCATCATGTAGGCCCGGTGTTGCACGTCGTAGACATCGTCCAGAAGCCAAACCATCCTTACAATTTCAAACAATAAACATATAAAAGTTCATCTTCATCTCAAATATCGGTATACACTAAACATATAACATGTGTTCAACTACAAGAATCTCAACATCTCTTTCTCACACAATGAATATGTCATATGTGTTCAAATAAACTAAACATCTAATATTTCAAATAAACTCAACATCTAATATTTGAAATAAACTGAACATCTAATATATATCTAAACAAACTTCTCATATATGTCTACAAAAATCAACATCTCATAGTTATCTATAAAAATAGGCATCTCATATATATCTAAAAAAACTAAACAATCTAGGGTTTCAACAACAAGAATCATATATTGTGAACTAATAAATAACACTACGGTACTACCAATATGAATACACATCCTAAATCGAGCAAACCAAACAAATCAAGGGTTCCATCAAATCATGGACAAATCTCTAGAATGGCAACAAATTTACGGAGCAAAAGGAAGAGAAGGGAAGAGTTTACCTAGTAGGATGGATTGGGGATCGAATCCACGGATCAAATCTTTAGATCTGAGAGGGATGTGGGGGGATTAGATGGGGGCGCCGCCGCCGCCGCTGCTCTCTGTCCAGAGAGCGGAGAGATGAAGAACTGCCTGGTCGGGCTGGGGCGGCCGTGCTTAAGTCACTGTGCAGCGCCCAAGGGCTAGGCGCTGCACGTCAAAGTGTGGCGCCTAGCTCTTAGGCGCTGCACAGGTGCGTGTGGGGCCGCAACTGGACCAGGGCTGCCACGCTGGCAGGATGTGCGACGCTTAAGGGAAAGGCGCTGCACAGTAGGGTGCGGCGCCCAGCTGTCGGGCGCCACACCAAAGGGTCAGCAGAGTGAAATTTTTTCCTAAACAGGTCAGTTTGTGATTTGATTTCTGCCTCAGGTCAAATCTGTGATTTCTACCATCCAATTTGGAGCCCGAGCTCAGCTACTCTTGATATCTATGCTGTCAGTCATCCTCAAGATTGGAAAAGTTGCATGTATTCACTCCCGTATATGAATCTTTTCATTTTTTGGTAAATGACTGCCCATCCATGCCCCACGTTCATTTATTGCTACCTAACATGTCGTTCTTGACTACTTCGTGCTGGAGGCCAGACGCCAGAGGTGCTCGGACGACGTGTGTGCTGGCCACCGGCTCCGGCGGTGCTCCTGCTGACATGATGCGTGGACACGGACGCTGGCACGCTGCCGAGTGGAGGCACTCGTGCTGGATTGTTCACCGTGACGCGAGAGACCTGCAAGGCGTGTTCCACGCTGCTAGCCGCCGCCGACGCTGTGCGAAGGCAGCACCATGTGCTCAGGCTGGAGGTCGACGGTGATGGCGAAGACATTACAGATTTACAGCTGATGCGAAGGACAGACTCGCGTGGCACGTCCGCGTCGACAGTCTGCTATCGCCGATGGGCAGCTGAGTACCTGAGTTTCACCAGGCTCACGCACTGCGCGGCTGCGCTCCATTCTCCAAGCCTCGTTGTGGTACAGCCTGGGTTACAGGGCAGTTAGCAGCCGCCACTGATTGATATCGTCGGACGTCGGTGTTGCGCTGCCGTCTAGCATGCCGTATGCGAGTCTTGACACCTGAAGCCAAAGAAGATAACCTCGCTTTGACTTAGCGGACAATGGCTGCACGCGACAAGGACGGGCACCAGACGCTCAGATCTGTCACCAAATTCGCCAATTATTACAGAGAGAGAGAGAGAGAGAAAGGACGGGGGTGGGTGCAGAGGGGCTGACAGTTGGGCCTTCTGTACCTGGTACATGTCAGATCATCCTGTATTCCTCTGCGTATACACTGTGTGTATTCCCACAAAATGGAATTTGGCTCAGATCACGAGGCTCTATTGAATGGTACAGATAGCAGGAGCATATGAGCTCGGGAGTCAAAACGCTGCTCTCGGTCTTAATTGGTATCTTCGGGATATTAATATATCCCTTTTCTAAAAAAAATATCAGGGTACATTAAGAATAGTCTAATAAGTTATATATTTATCAAAGATCACATTAGATGGTTCCTAGTGTCGACTTACAAAAAGTAATTTCCTAGTCATCTGTGAAATAGGAAAACCACTATTTATTTTCGTTGGACATTTTTCTCATCCTACGAAAGCCTTATGTTCCGCCGTACATTATTGATTGTGGACTAATATTCCCCAGTCGAATCTGCCACCAGCTAAGTATAAGGGGGCTTCCTCTTTCTACTCCATTGCAACAACCATTGTTGTGCTTCTTGTTGCCCTCTCGCTTTTGCTTGTTGACCTGCCGTGTGGACCGACCGACCTTATGTCTTCTCCCTCTACAATCGACGACATTGACTCATCAACCTAGCACACAATCAATTCCATTGGAAATCCATCCAAGCTCGGCCAGGGTAGTGGTTGACCACCATCCATACCACCAAATCTTTCGAACTAAAGTGTTCCTTAAGAGCATCTTCAGTCGAACCACAAAATCCAAACCCTAAAAAGCAAACCAAACACTTAATTCCCCCAAAAGACTATGTAATGTGAAGGTGGTTTCTAATCCATCGCCAAAAAACGAATCATGTAAACACTTGAATTCACTTCCACGGTTCCACCCACGTTATGCATCCATATGAACATTACACTTGATCATCCATGTAAACTTTATAATTAACTTCATAGCCACGTTAACCGAAGCTCACAACTTCTTAATTTGAGCTACTCATTAAGCAACATAGATAACACAAACGATTAATTACCATAATCTGAGCTAGTCTAACATAGATCAAATAAAACATCTCCCAAAAGACTAAGAAAATATAACACTTGCTAAGTATAAACAGAGAAGCTTAGCTTAGCATAAGCTTCTCTGTCATAGCCCTATGCCTCGAGGTGAGAGACAGAGGATATGACGATGACGTCGTTGGACGGTGGCCCCTGCCTTTGGTAACACTTCGTTATCATTGCTGCCTTCTCCGCTACTGTTGCGGCCTCCTACTCGTCGACGATAATGTCATCTTGCAGGTTGTTCTACGCGTTGTGTGCACGCTCACGATAGAGGAGCTTGTGACGGTAGGCAACCTTGGACCCCCATGAATGTGCGAGGCTCCTTGGCAGCAAGTTGTTCCATGCTGTAGGAGCACTAGTAGAAAAGGGGGCATTGGTCCGGGCCGGGTCAGCCCATTAGTCCCGGTTCAATCCGGAACCGGGACCAATGGTTGCATTGGACCCGGTTCGTGAGCCCCGGGGGCCGGCCGGGTAACGTGGGCCATTGGTCCCGGTTCGTCTGGACCTTTTGGTCCCGGTTGGTGGGACGAACCGGGACTAATGGGCCTTGCTCCTGGCCCACCACCATTGGTCCCGGTTGGTGGGACGAACCGGGACCAAAGGCAGCCCATTAGTCCCGGTTGGTGGGACGAATTAGCTTCAAGCCTTTCGGAATAGTGTAAACTGCACTGCACATAGCTCCATGCAGTCTATCCTATTCCTCAAGGCTTAAAGCTAAGCAACGTGCAGGTGCATTGAGCCTCTTCTGCATCGTCTCTCCACTCGGGGCTTATAAACCGCTGCGAGTGCCTCTCGCTTGGCGAGGTGGGACTAAAAAATAGCTGCAAAAAGAATCAACTAAAAAACTCTTTTACCGGTTCATGGCACGAACCGGTACTAAAAGGTGCTCGTGGGGCACCAGCCTTAAAACCTGTACCAAATAAAATGCCTTTGTAACAGCCTTAGAACTGGTACTGAAGGAATCAACTAAAAAGCTTTTATAAACCTCTAGTATTATTGAAACTAAAATTATATAGAATTTTGTTACAAACTTTAATATCAAAAAGGATTATCATAAAAGAAAATAAATAAGTAATTAGAATTCTGTTCAAAACATTAAAAGCAAAAAGAATTATCATAACAGAAAATAAATAAGTAATTAGAATTCTGTTCAAAACATTAAAAACAAAAAGAATTATCATAAAAGAACATAAATAAGTAATTAGAATTTTGTTACAAACTTTAATAGCAAAAAAATACCATAAAAGAAAATAAATAAATGATTAGAAAGATTGTAATTAATCTGAGCTAAAAGAAAAAAAATAAAAAAATCAAAAATCAAAAGAAAAAAATAATTCAAAGAAAAAATAAAATAAATAAAATAAAATAAAAAAGTGCCACCTAAAGGGCTACCACGGCCTGAATACGACTAGAAACCCAACAATGGGCCAGGATTTAGGCCCGCAATAGGCCCAATAGGCCCACATGCACATATAGTGAGTTTAGGCCCGTAAGCCTGCATTTGAGAGGAGCTCGAGAGGGCAGCGGGACTGGGGCTTATAAACCACTCTCGAGCTCCCTCAGCTAGCGAGGTGGGACTAAACTTTCATGTCGCGACGCGGGCAGCATAGGGCCTTTAGTCCCGGTTGGTGGCACTAACCGAAACTAAAGGGCTATATTGGTACCGGTTCGTGGCATCAACCGGTACCAATGCCCCTCTTTAGTCCCGGTTGGTGACTCCAACCGGGACCAAAGGCCTCTGCTTTTCGCCCTTTGGGCTGCTGAAAAGAGGCCTTTGGTCCCGGTTGGTGGCACCGGCATTGGTCCCGGTTGGTGCCACAAGCCGGGACCAATGCCTTTGTTATATAAGTAGCACTTAGGAAATTTTCAGAACCGTCCATCCCCAGTACCAATGTCG
>NC_041389.1:671425074-671425757 GCF_002162155.2 Triticum dicoccoides | reverse complement strand
GTAAAAACTAGCCAGTCCCATAGGTATGAAACCCATTTGAGCGAGAATAGTACTAGGATGGGTGACCTCCTAGGAAGTCCTCGTGAAAGGGTTTCATATCTAAGGGTTGTGATAGGCTTGGCGAGCCAACGTAAAAACTAGCCAGTCTTTTGGGTATGAAACCCATTTGGACGAGAGTAGTACTAGGATGGGTGACCTCCTGGGAAGTCCTCGTGAAAGGGTTTCATATCTAGCCTACCCCAACTTGTTTGGGATAAAAGGCTTCGTAAGTAAGTAAGTAGTAAGTAAGTATAGATTTTTTTGTTAGATGTGTAGTAACTTAGATGTGTAGTAATTTAGATGTGTAATACTTTTGTTAGATGTGTAGTAATTTAGATGTGTAATATTTTTTTGTTAGATGTGTAGTAATTTAGATGTGTAGTAATTTTGTTAGATTGTTTTTCAGATTATGTAATTAATTTGTTCATATTGTGTTAGATTTTTTTATGATTTTTTCTGTTGTAATTTAGATGTCAAATTTTTATGATTTGTTTCTGTTGTAATTTAGATTTCAATTTTTTTCGTATTGTGTAAGTAATTTAGATGTCAAATTTTTATGATTTTTTTGTTCATAGAATTTTAATGATTTTTTTGTAGTTCATTGATTTTTTTTTTTGTTAGATGTGTAGTTCATAGATTTTTCT
>NC_041389.1:671394544-671424975 GCF_002162155.2 Triticum dicoccoides | reverse complement strand
GTTGTAATTTAGATGTCAACTTTTTATGATTTTTTTCTGTTGTAATTTAGATGTCAATTATTTTCCATATTGTGTAAGTAATTTAGATGTCAAATTTTTATGATTTTTTCTGTTCTTAGAATTTATATGATTTTTTTCTGTTCTAATTTTGTTCATAGAATTTTAATGATATTTTTGTTCATAGTATTTTCTTTGTCAATTTATTGTGTATGTATAGGAAAATTAGTTAGAAAAATAATAGAACTATAGTTAAACCAGTTTATTTTTAGTAAGTAGTACTTAATAAAAGTAGTTTATTTTTAATAAGTACTACTTTATTTAGTTATAGTAAGTGCTTAGTAGTTGAACTAGTTGATTTAGTTAATAAAACTACTTTATTTAACTATATATAGAAGTAGTTACCGCATCGACGTCGACGATGCCTATCCCGCATCCTCGTCGTCGTCGACTCGGCTGTGGTGGAGGCCTGCTTGATCAGGGCCATGTTAGGGACTGGGATCCGCCGGGCTGGTATTGGAAGGTGCTACCTTCTGGGGGACGTAGGTTGGTGAGGAGGCAGCCCGTTGTTGACCCGATCCTTGTTTGGTGGCGGTCACGTGGGCCAGTGATGGTGCCGAGGCTTCCGGACACCGCGGAGGTGGTACATCACCGTGTCAACGAGGAGGACGAGCACGTCCGTCGCTACATGGTTGCATTGGAGGGCAGGTTCAACAATACCTGACAGGTTCTTCAGGGATCTCACTGGAGCTATGATCCTGTGATCGTTCCTTATCTTTGGGTGTCCACCGCCCGCGACGATACCCGTCGGGCGCTACGGTTCTAGATGTATTAATTAGCGATGTTATATGTATGATAGTATTCGAGGAGTATTCGACGATGTACGGACACAAGAGATGATGTACTTTTGGTTATAATTGAATGCATGCTAATTGAAATACTACCTTATTTTACGATTTGGTTTTGTTTATTGAATGCTCATATTGGAAAAGTACTCCTACTTTGAATGCTAAAATTGAAGAGCACTCTATATGTAGAAATCTAGGAGCCCCTTCATCATCCACGCCGTCGTGGGGGTAGCTTCTCCTTCATTCCCGTGTGCTAGACAATTTATTGTAATAATGCACTCGAGAATGAAAGAAGGAGCTACGTACCATCATCGATAGTCAACCCGTGATTAATAATAATGATCTAATTTAGGTTTTTAGTACATATATTTAATATTTAAATTATGAACTTAGGCCGGAAATGTCGTACTCAGATGACGAAAACCGCCCGGGGGAGTGCGACTGGTGCCACGATGACCGAGGTATGTGCGACAGGTTCATTGAGCTGGACGAAGATAGGCACTTCAGTATTAAGCTCGAGGAGACCTTCAATGTTCATACGGTACACAACGACGACACTATTTTTTTTCTTAATTAAGCACGACTTCAACTATTTTAACGTGTATTTTTCATCTTTTACAATTCGTCTAGCTTATCCCATGCTATGCAAGACGCTATGTCTTGGAGAGGATGGGTTTTGAAGACCATGAAAGTATGGAAACCAAAAAAATTCTCCTAAGGACCATCAGGGTGTGGATTTTCAAGTAAAGTTGTACAATGCTGAGAGTGTAACCCATTTTGGTTGAAAAAATTGGGAAGCACTTTGCAAGATGTATCATTTTGATGAGGGTATGCTTGTCACCATGGATCTTGGTGATCCTACAATCCAGCAAGACAATATGGGCATTTGGGTCCTTGTGGATACACCTCCAATTCTTCCCCCATGTGAGCTTAACATAGTTATTAAGTAATTTATATTGTTTATTTCAAAATAGTTGACAGCTTGTTTCCATTGACAACTTATTTTCATTCTTCAAAGAATGTGCGGAAAATGGTAGACAAAACCCACTACACCGATGGCTCCGAATTAACTTATAAGGAGAAAAATCATCTGATCGCATTTTGTACTGATCTTGAGAATTACAATGTCTACAATCGAACTCCTCAACATTATGGTCAATACGTGCCACTAGTGCACGTGTTGAACTACGGTAACTACCATGAAGATACCCTGGTAAGATTTTTTACTATTACGACATCCTTGCATCTTTTTTTAAATACTTTTAAAACTAGTACATCATTGCTAACTATGAAGTTATTACTATGTTTTTCAATAGATACTCCCGAATGATTGTGTGCCTCATCTGATGTATACGTACGGTCATCTTGATGTTTTGAACATACAACCAGGTCGTCCTACGAATCCCAATTGTCCATACCGGATTTCTAAAAGAAGTGGAGACATGACAATCAAAGAATGGAAAAAATGTATGGACAGTCGTAAGGAGCTTCTTGCAAGCAAAAGGAGGCGAAGCGCAAGAATTGGAGACATGATGATCTCCATTCTTCATAATGGAGACTCAGGGTCTATATTGTTTTATGCTATTTTACCTTAAGGATGTCTAGGTCCTACCTGATACTGATGATCATGTGTTAAGAACAATTATGTAGGGTTGGGTTCGATGACTATGAGGATGATGATCGTATGACTTGTTATTAATAACGAGTAGAAGTTGTATGATGATGCATGATTAGTAGGACTTGTTATTATATATGATGATGTATGATGCGAGCATGCATAGTTATTATATATCAGCGGGTGAAATGAACATAGCAGTATGAGGACACTTCCCTCTATTAGCTAGCTAATAACAACCTAAAATTAACCCCCAAAACCCCTAAACCAGCCACTTTTTTTAAAAAAAAAAGAAAAACCTCAGCTGCTGACACGTGGAAGCCTTTTGGTCCCGGTTCAAGTCACCAACCTGGACCAAAGGCCCCCTTGCCTGGGCTGCTCGCAGTGGCCACGTGGAGGGCCTTTAGTCCCGGTTCGTGTTAGAACCGGGACTAAAGTATGGAGGCATTAGTCACGATCCTTTAATCCCGGTTCAAGAACCGGAACTAAAGGCCCTTACGAACCGGGACTAATGCCTCCTTTTCTACTAGTGGAGGCATCAGATTCCTCCATCATGCACCACTTCTCGGTGGTGCGTCAATGCATGGGGTAAGTCTCAATGGAGTTGAGAGGATGATGTTGTCCTCCATAGGCTTGTCGTCCTCCGCCTTGAGCTCTCGGTCGGAGTCCGAGCTGGTCGCCACCACCTCCATGATGGTGACCTCATGGAAGTTGGATTAGAAGCAAGCGGAAGGCGAGTGACGATGCTGACAAGGTAGTTAACTTAGTCATATTATGCCACGTCCGTTAAAACCATTTTCCGCGGGGAAGGGGTTAGTTTAAACGGTATCGAGAATTTGAAGTTTTATGTTCTCACTGGTATTGAAATTAGGGGGTAAATTACCCAATCTTTATGATTTGTGATACGCTCCAAAAAATCTTTATGATAGTTAAAGACGTTTCCCTGCAAAGAATGGACTTAGCGCGCCGTGCTAGCTCACCCTAGTTGTTCCATTCGCCGCAGCGCATGGTCCACGTCTCTCCTTCACCCCATCCGATGCACGCGTACTTGACCATCTGGCAATGCAAGCTTGTTCTGGTCCAGCTCCCGTAGCTTGGATTCATACTCCTGCCACATAGCAGTATAGCAGGACTCACTCGGGTTCATTATTCTTACTTTTCAGACCCATCCCCATCTCTTCGGCTCAACTAAACAATGTGGTTATGGCGGTTAAGCATTGACCGAACCACCAAATGCAAATGCTCTCCCACATGAACGATAGGAGTGCACTCGTAACGCAGCCGCCAGCCGTATGTGCTTACGTAAGAGTAGTTGCGCCTCCTAGCTAGAGGCTGCAAAATGGTTATAATTTATTCAGTATCTTTGTTACACTTGTCCAGCTCCATGTTAGGAGGGGACTCAAGGTTGCGCGGAGCGTTGGTTTTGTGCGAATGTTCGGGTGGCTGTAACTTGGAAGAGTTAGGAATTTTGTGGAGACTTTGTCATAGACTAGAAGGGCTGGGCGCGCTTTGCCGCACCGTTGAATTTGTTGGGATTCTCAAATTTCTTTACTCACCCTATTTCAAAATATATAGTGTATTACTTTTTTGAAAAGTTTAACCTCTTTAAGTTTGATCAAATTTATAGAGAAATATATCAAAATTCATCATATCAAATCGGTGTTATTAGCTTCATCACGAAATGAATTTTCATTTTTTTTGTTTAATATTGTGGATGTCGATATTTTTGGCTCTAAACTTGGTCAAAGTTAAAGAAATTTGACTTTTCAAAAAATAATAACCCTTATATTTTGAAACTGGTGGAGTATTTAGTTTGGCCGGTGGGAGAGACGATGGAGTGTGTTTTATGTTTATTTATAATGTGATTATTTGGTGGGCCTTTTCCGGTGTGATTATGTGCAATCCGCTAATCAACCCATATTTATGTGAGGATATTTTTCATCAATTGTTGCATGTACTGTATTCGTGCTATAGTATCACATAGTGGCGCTTTTTTCTAGGTGATGAGTGTCCGCAAGGGGTTGATATGTTTTTATAGGCTGGTTGCTGCTAATTGATTTGAAAAAACGTTGACCCGATCAAAATCATAAATCAAATCCAAAATTAAGTACCTCAATCGAATGAAAGAGTTTTAAAATTAGGGAACATACAGAATCAAAATAATTAATGAGAGAGCCCTTTGAGAAATTGTTGACCCAGTCCAAGTCGGTTAACTCAATTCTAAATTATAGCCTCAATTCTTGTGAAGATTTTAAAAATTAGAAAGCATAATGTATTGTATAAAAATTTAAATAAGAGAGCCTTGAGAAGTTGTTGACCGGGTCAAAACTGGGTGACCAAATCTCAATTGGAGACCTCAATTGATTGTGAGGCCTCCAATCCTAGGGAGATTAGTGATATAGTATATATCTAGTTGTCTAGGATTTTTCAACCTTTTGCGACCTGCCGCCGGACCTAGTAATATATGGAGTGATGGTACTTTCTTATATTAGATGTGGACCCTCGCTTCGGATTTCTATTTACCTTTTTAAAATGAAGGAAAAAAAATTGTCTGACCTATTAAATAACGATCATCAAAACACGCAAGGTCTCAATCCTTTGGACTACTGGTGCATATCCAAAACGTCCACGAAACACGTTATTAGCATCTAATCTGGCTAGACTAGTGCGCGGGGAGCAGTTTTACGAGCCATGCCGATACGTGGTGTCACGATCGATGTAACTAGTGTGGTTTAGCCTGTTTGATTTCGCTTGTACTGTATGTCCCAACTGAGAGTGAGCTACGCGCTAGTGAGAACATGTACGGGGCAGTAAACTTTTATTTAGGTTCTAGAACATCGTTCGGCCGGTCGTATGCATGCCGTGTCCTCACGCAAACATAAGCCATGGAATGGATGTATATGGGTTCATTGCAAGGCGTAGTTGTACGCTTTACCTAAACGTGATCTCAAGGCTCCAAGCTGAGAAATGCTGACAGATCTGCCTCGGGATTTTATTATAATTTATTTACTTGTTCAGCTCTGGAAGCCGGCGGCGCAGCCCATCGCAGCACGACTTGCCGCGTTAACTACTACTACTACTACCACTACAACTAGCTGCACCTTGCAAGCCCGAATATATTAGATCCATGAGCGCGCGGTGATGTCACCATGCATCTACTTGTGTCCCAAATGTTGTTGCTCCTTCTTAGATACTGGAACGCTGGTTCGGACAAGTTTCCCTATGTCCTAGGAACCATGTGTATTATAAAGACAAGTACGAAGACGATGTCTCTTTCCGACTATATCTCTCGAGTCTTGACCGTGTTGACACGGTTGTGCTTGCCTCTCACAAGGAGATTACGTAGTTATTAAGTTATCGACATGTCCATATATTGGCATCCAACCTGATGAAAAAGACCAAGAGTACATCTTCACCCATGCATATATTAATCTAATAACAGTTTTGGACTGATTAGTATCTTTACTAGCAAGTGCGCAAAGTAAACATTGTACTCACGCGGCAAGGTGTATACTATACTAGTAACCTCTTTAGGGACACACCGTTGAGACCTTGTTAGTTTAGTTAATTGAGATAGGATCCAAGCTGCGCACTGGTATATAAATTACGCGCTGAGGTACCATCATCACTAAGTAGTACGTATCGTGTAGTTAACTTCAGGTAGAATACATTGTTGTATTTTAATTGGTAGCTTTCCAGTTGCAGCAAGCTAGTAGATGCGTTTAGTTTGCCAGCCCCTAGCAACTCCACACCCACGGACCTATATATAACGTGTGCCATCCATATGCCATTGCCATATCAACTCGTTCATTCTCCATTCTCTTACACGACAACCAAGCTAGCTCGAGGTCTACGAAGGACAGGAAATCGGAGGATCAAACTACATGGGAGCGGGGATGAAGCGCGCGAGCGACGAGGAGGTATTGTCATTGGCCCTGGCACTGACCACGGACTCATCAACGTCGTCCACGACGTCAGCAGACTCGGCCGACGGCTCACCAGCCAAGAAAGCGCGGCGGCGCACGAGGGGCACCGTGGTGGCGACGTCCGGTGAGGGGGAGTTTGTGTGCAAGACGTGCGGCCGTGCCTTCGCCTCGTTCCAGGCGCTCGGCGGTCACCGGACGAGCCACCTTCGGGGCCGCCACGAGCTGGAGCTCGGCGTCGGCATCTCCAGGGCCATCAGAGAACGGAGAAGACGGGAGAACAAGCAGCACGAGTGCAGCATCTGCGGCATGGGGTTCGAGATGGGCCAGGCGCTCGGGGGACACATGAGGCGTCACCGCGAGGAGATGGCACTGCGCGGCCGCGGCGACGACGAGCAGTGGGTGTGTCGCGGTGTCGAGCTACAGCCGGGTCAGGTGGTGACGGGGCACCAGACCACTTCCAACCAGCCGCCCGTCTTGCTCAACTTGTTCGTCTAGGTAGCTAGCTGGAAAGAAGGAAGACGGTGCACTTTTTTCTTGATGCGTGGTCAAACACATTTACAAGTGGAACACCGCTGCGTGGACCACTTGTAAATGAGTTTGACTGGAATGAAGTAGTATATAGGTTCGTTATTCGATCTTGTAAATACGAAATTCATACTATATACTACTCCCTTCGTCCCAAAATAAGTGACTCAACTTTATACTAATTTTATGGGAAGGAGGGAGTATATACTATGCACGAGTAGAGATTGTTAGCGTTTCTGAGGATTGATGAATTTTGCCAAGGATCTTTCAGTTTTTGAACCGTATACACCTTTGGGCGGGATTCACTAAATCCATTGAGGGCTCACAGGAAACTCGGTTTTGCTGTTCGTTAGGTACCTGAAATTTTTCTCGCGTCAGTCACCTCTTTCCTTCCTTCCTTCTTCACGCCGGACCTCGCCGGAGAACTCGTCGTAAAAGTGAACCCCACTATCTTATGGCGGAGCCGTGGCTCCATTATCTATCTTAGGGGGTGGGGGTGCAGAGGATCGCCGACTTTGTTTTCAGTGCGGCGGAGCTTAGAGGGATGCCCGGGGGCGGCCAGCACGCCAGTGGGGGGAGGTAGAGGGGAGGGCGGGGCGGCGAGATGGCTCTAGCTGTCGGCTGGGGGAGGGCAGAGGCAGGTGGTTAGGCCTAGGCAGGCCGGCGGCTGCATGAGGAAGAAAGGCTGGAGGTAGAAGATGAAGAGTAACGTGACATTGTTTCGACCATTGTATGTAGATCTAAGGGCCCTTGATCAAAGTGATTGATGCCGTTTTATTTCCAGTTAATTGGTGAATAGGTCGTTCGAGGAAAATGTGTTTCTTCATTCAGCAATTTGATCTCAAAATGTTGTTATCGATCAGCCATCAGATTGCAGTTCGACGAATATGATCGATGTATGCGGCGTATCTATACTCCACGTCGGGCGGTGTTTCACTTGCTGCACCCCACAGGTCACCTATGTTTCCAAGCAAGTTTCTCCACACACAACAGCCAAGGGGGGTAGTTTTTCCCCCAAACCCTAAAACCCTTGGGCGGCGCTCGAGGCGATCTAGGGTTTTGGACGTGGAACAAGCCTCTCGCCTGCGGATCTCCGGCGGGGTGAGACAGAACAAGGGATCGGGGTCGGCGATGGCCACTCCGAGCGCAAGTACGGGAGCGGGGGCGGCGGACGACCAGTCCGCCCGCGTCGCTCGACGGAAACTGGAGGAGGCTCTGGGCAAATTGGATATCTCCCAAGAAGAAGCGACTCCTCTGGTGATCGACGATCAAGTTGAGAGCGGTCCGGCGAAGTGGTTGGTAGCTGGCAAAGTTCTCCATCGCAACCAACTCCACACCAAGACAATCACCAACGCCCTTCGGCCGGCGTGGGGCAACCCACGAGGTTTGCAGTTTCGTTCGGCAGGAACCAATACTTTTGTTGCTGAGTTTGAGAATCAGAGAGATAGGGACCTGGTGTGGAACGGGTCTCCATGGCACATCAACAAGAACGCTGTGGTGCTCGCAGATTTCGATGAATGCATGAAGCCCGACGAGGTAAAGTTTGATCAGCTGCGTATCCGGGCTAGGGTTATGAACTTGCCCTACAATCTGAGAGATGAAGCCTGGTGGACTCCTATAGCAAAGCAGATGGACCAACACGCACAATTTGCCAAGTTTGATCATGATGGAGGCTTTCTGCGGGCAAGCATCACCATTGATGTTGAGAAGCCCCTTAGAAGGTGGATTCTTATTGATTCTGCTAGGAGAAAGAAGGTGGACATGTATGATATCCAGTATGAGCAGTTGTCATACTTTTGCTTCTCCTGTGGCAGATTGGGACATTCTGAATTATATTGTCAGACGCCGGGATCCCGTGACGAGCAAGGGGATCTTCCTTTTGGTCCTAAGCTTCGCGCTCCGGACGAGTACAGGAGATCGGCGTCCAATGAGAATTCATCACGTGATACCAAGCAGGGTGCCAGTAGCAAGCCGACCACTAGAAATTCGAGCACCAACAAGGATCCAGGCGAGGAGGTGGTTTCCCCCATGAAGCACAAACAGTCACCAAAAAGGAAAGAGGCCCCCTCTCAAGTTTATCGGCCGGTGGCCAAAACTTTGATGCTCACAGATGGAGGAACGGGTGCGATGGAGGGCGAGGCTGCCACTCAAAAGGAGGACTCAACCTCGGCCAGTAACGATGGCGAGGGCAGTGAGTTTGACCGTGTGCAAAAGAAAAAGAAACCAACCCCAGAAAATTCGGCAGAGACCGCAGTGCGGTCCTGCCCGTCTCAATGAGCGTTTTGAGCTGGAACTGCCGGGGGCTTGGGAACCCCGAGGCAGTTCGTGAGCTTCGCAGCATTGTGAAGCAAGAAGGACCCACTCTGCTCTTTGTAATGGAAACGAAAATCAGAGCGAAACGAGTAGAGGATCGAAAGCACTCTCTAGGTTTTGGAGGATGCTATGCTGTGGACAGTGCTGGGCTTAGTGGCGGCATTGGTCTTTTTTGGTCCCGTGATGTTATCGTGGAGTTGAAAATTTTCAGTCAGAAACATATTGATGTTGTTGTTCGGAACAACGATCAAAACAATTCGGTATGGCGCTTCATAGGCTTCTATGGAGAACCGCGTGCGGAAGATCATCATCACAGTTGGCGGTTTTTGCGCAATCTTTATCAGTTACCACACTCAGCATGGATGTGTGTTGGTGATTTTAACGAGACCCTGTTTGCGTGTGAGCACTTCAGTAGATATGTTCGTTCTGAGAGTCAAATGCGAGCATTCAGGGAAGTTGTGGATGAGGTTTCCTTCCAGGACCTGGGCTGGTCAGGTACGGCTTATACATGGGATAACAATCAATCTGGAGAGGCAAACGTGAAGGCAAGGCTGGATCGAGCCTTTGCCAACGAGGAGTTCAAACAAATATTTCAACACACAAGGGTCAGACATCTCCCTTCGGTCGAGTCCGATCATTGTTTTGTTGTGACTGAGTTTCGCAATAGTCTGCCAGAGAGAACTAGAAGCAAGAAATAGTTTAGTTACGAAAACGTCAGGCAAACTCATGCCGATTATGATCGGTTGGTGGCTGATACGTGGCGAGGTATCCAACGTGTTCCGGGGCTGCGAGGTATTTCCAATGCACTGGGTACACTTCAGGCCACCTTAGAGCCATGGAGAGCAAAAGAGTTTGGCTCCCTGACACGGACAGTTCGCAATCTTCAGAAGAAGCTGGAACGCATCAGGTGCCATTCTATGGGCAGGGGGCCGTCAGATGAAGAGAGGAGGATAGTACAGCGACTAAGAGATGCGCTCCTCCAGGAGGAGATGTGGCTACGACAACGCTCTCGTGTCCCTTGGCTCAGAGAGGGGGACCGTAACACGTCATATTTCCAAGCACAAGCTGCTCAGCGGAAACGGATGAACAAAATTCGGGGGCTAACGAGAGCTGATGGATCTGTGTGCGCGAACGAAGACGATGACAAGGTTGAAGTGTTGGGCTTCTACCAAAATTTGTACCAGACACAAGGCTACTCGGATGCTGGAAACCTGTTATCATATGTGCCGGTTAAAGTAACTGAGGCCATGAACTCGGAGTTAACAAAACCCTACACCGCCGACGAGGTTAGATCGGCGCTGTTCCAAATGGCCCCATCGAAAGCTCCCGGGGTGGACGGGTTTACGGCTGGTTTCTATCAAAGACATTGGGAGCTGCTGGGGGCGGACGTGACCAAAGCAGTCTTGGATTTCCTAAACGGAGGTGAACTACCACTTGGCCTGAATGATACATCACTCACCCTCATACCAAAGGTTAGACACCCCCAATCGATCTCCTAATACCGTCCCATTGCCCTCTGCTCGGTCTTGTATAAGACAGCAGCCAAGGCTATCACTAACCGCATGAGGGGCATCATGGAACACGTTATTAGCGAGGAGCAAAGCGCGTTTGTGCCTGGCCGTCTCATCACAGACAACGTGTTAGTTGCATACGAAAGTGTGCACACAATGAAGAGAAGGAAAAAAGGCAAAAATTATTCTTGCGCGGTCAAGCTCGATATGATGAAGGCTTACGACCGTGTCGAGTGGCATTTCCTTGAAGCAATATTGCACCGGTTGGGTTTCAATATGTCCTTTGTCAGGCTTATTATGAAATGTGTCTCTTCTGTCTGGTTCTCCGTACGGGTTAATGGCAAGTTACTCCCTTATTTCACACCTTCCCGAGGGTTCCGACAAGGAGATCCAGTTTCGCCGTACCTTTTCCTTCTCTGTGCAGAAGGATTTTCCTCATTGCTGAAGTATTACAATGGGGGAGTTGTCGATAGAGGCTTGAGGGTGACCCATCTCCTTTTTGCTGATGATAGTCTGATCTTCATTAATGCAAGCTACCCAAGTGCACTTCGTCTCAATGACATTTTGTCAACTTATGGTGAGGCCTCAGGTCAGTGTGTAAATCGTGAAAAAAGCTCTATCTATTTCAGTACTAACACACCTGATTCATTGCGGCAACTTCTGAAGTCAACCTTGAATATTCAAGTTGAAGCTTTCAACGCAAAGTATCTCGGTCTCCCAACTGCTGTGGGGCGCATTTCGAGTGGCACATTTGAACACATCAGTGAGAGAGCTCGTGGAAACATTCAAGGATGGTCAGAAAAATTATTAACTTGTGCCGGCCGTGAGGTGTTACTGAAATCGGTGGTCCAGGCTATTCCGATCTATCCAATGAGCACTTTCTTACTGACAAAGAAAGTGTGCAAGAGCATAACTGCTCCTATGGCGAAATATTTTTGGAGCAGTTCTCTGGATAAAAACTCTATGCATTGGGTGTCCTGGAAAGAGTTGGCAACACCTAAATGCAAGGGAGGGATGGGGTTTCGAGACCCGCATCAGTTTAATTTTGCTATGTTAGGCAAACAGGGGTGGCGATTAATGACAAATCCTACATCGCTGTGTGCTAGAGTTCTCAAGGGCCGATACTTCCCAGACAGTGATTTTATGCATGCTTCTGCTCCAAAGTCGGCCTCAGCCACTTGGAAGGCGATCTTGGCGGGAAGAGAGGCCCTAGGGGTCGGGCTGATAGCCCGTGTGGGAGATGGCAGCACGATATCAGTTTGGAATGATAAATGGATTGCTGGAACCATATCAATGAAACCAATCTTCAGACCGCCGAACATTACTATTGAAACAGTGGACGAGCTCATTGACATGAGCAACTGGTCTTGGCGGCTAGATTTGGTTAGGGAAACTTTCATCGTCCAGATGCCGAAGCCATTCTAAACATCCCGATCAGGCAAGGTGGAGGGGTTGAGGATTCTTTTGCTTGGGCATTCGAGAAATCAGGCAACTACACTATGAAGTCAGCGTACCGTGCTCTCATGAATCAGAACGAGCGTTTGGCTCTAGAGGAAGGGACGGTTACCGGAACCTCAGTAGACGATCAGCAGCTGTGGAAAGCCTTGTGGAAACTGAATGTCATACCGAAAGTGAGGGTATTCTGGTGGGGAGTTCTTCGTGGGATTCTTTCGGATGAAGCTACTCTCAACTATCGTCATATTGCACCAATTAGCCGGTGCAAAGTCTGCTTAGCGATGAGGGAGGATCTGGAGCATGCTCTAATCCATTGTTCTCATGCACAATGATTCTGGGATGAGGCCTGCGCATGGTTCGGTATACGTCTACCACGCCTCCATCCGGACTCATGGGCTCGCGACATCACTTGTGACACCAGGTTCTCTAATGATGACCGAGCCAAAATTACCACTATCATGTGGTCAATATGGCACTCTCAGAACCGAGTCAAGCACGGCGAAGAGGGGAGGGATCCAACATCGACGATCAGAGCTATCAAGGAGGCCCTTGCCATACTGCAACTTCCACGAAAGGCAGCCACTATTTTACCTGGTTATGGCTGGAGGCCACCTGAGGATACTACTATAAAAATTACGACGGATGGTGCACTGAACTTTGCTGAGGGACGGGGCGGCGCAGGTGGTGTTGCACGTTCTTCTTCGGCCTTGATAGGTGCTTGGTGCAAGCCATACATGCGGATCTCAGACCCCTTGATCATGGAGGCTTTCTCTCTGCGAGACGGAGTCTTATTTGCCACCCTACGAGGAATCTCGCATGTGATAATGGAAGTTGACTGCGCGGAGTTAGTGACACTCTGGAACACTCGCCACAATTCTCGTTCAATTATGGCTCCTATTCTGCTAGAAATAGGAGAGCTTAGTACTCATTTTGTTTCTTTTGATATTCAGCATATTAGTAGATCAGCAAACTTACCGACGCATCTCTGCACGAAGCACGCTTGCACTCTGAATGTGACCGATTGCTGGATGGATGTAACTCCTAGCTTCCTAGTGACCAGCCTTATGGTTGACTGTCCTAGGAATGCTCTATTTTGAATAAAGCTCTCTGAATTGCCCGCAAAAAAAAAGGTCACCAATGTTTCCATAGCTGATACTGATCGGTTAGCCCAATCGAAGGCAACTTGTTCGAACACGTGTATTGTTCGGGCGGACACGCACATAATACATTCTCCGCCTTCATGCCTATCAAAACATGCATCGAGGCGGAGTATGTCCTAGCGGTGTCGGCCAATTCCATAAGACTTCTCTCGCCTCCATGCCCATGTAACGTTCGTAAACGATGAGAATGCAGCGATACTTGCTTACACCTTGACTAGGACAAGATGCTGACAGACCTTCCACTTCAGTTACGTTCAGACCAACTTTCTTTGTAAAGAAACACTCCCTCCGTTCTAAAATTCTTGTCTTAGATTTGTCTAAATACAGATGTATCAAGTCACATTTTAGTATTAGATACATCTGTAACTAGAAAAATCTAAGACAAAATTTTTAAACGAGAAGTATAAAGTTCAGACCAGCTCTTTTTGTAAAGAAATATAAAAATATTTAGATCACTAATCTAGGGAGTAGCTTGCTTCCAAAGGAGTGAATTGCAAGAAACCACCACATTTGCGGTTTATCTTGCAGAAAACAACGTAGTCGCTAATCATTTGCAAAAGTCACCACGGATTCAGTAACAGTGTTGCAGATTGCACTGAACCAGTAATTTGGCGCGTTTGAGGGCATTTTCGACAGGTGGGCCCCAATAAATGTGACGTGTCCTAACGGACGCGCCGAGGGCGCCGTTTGCGCGTACATCTGGTCGAGCCGGACAGACCGACCGACCGCGCCCGCGCCTGACCAGATCTCCTCCCTCCTCTCCCTCCAACTCCAATCCATGGCTACGACGAAACCTGGTGGCGTGGACGGCGGCGGGGGAGTTGCTGCCGGTGCGGATGCTCTGGGCGGCGGTGCTGGAGATCCATCGGAGTTCTGCGGGAGCTCCAATCCCTCGAGCGCGCTGCCTCTTCCCCAACGGCCGTCGCCGCGAAGTCGTTGGAATACGCAGCAGCTACTGCGTTCGCCCAAGCGGTGAAGGCCAATCCGACGGGCAGCCACCATTTTGCCTCCTCCTTCGGCGGTGTGGAGTAAGTCATCCTCCTCCTCCTTTGTCATTTCCCCGATTGGTATTCCGGGTTAGGGTTGTAGGGTTAGGGTTCTATGGTTAGTGTTCTTGGGTAGTTGTAGTACGGTTAAGATTGTAGGGTTATGGTTCTAGCATTAGGGATAGTGTTAGCTGTTAACAATTGTGAACACTATTAACTGTTAACTGAATATATTGAAAATTGTATGATAACTGATAACTGTTAAATGAATGTTAACTGTTAACTGAATTGTTTACACTGTTAACTGGATTTTAACATTGTAGACTGAATTTCTGTTGCCACAAATGAGACCTATTAACAATAATTGTGAACACTGTTAAATGCATTTTATCTGAATTTGTAGCTTGGACGATGAAGAATGGGAAGTGAGGTTCCATTTCCTAGACAGAGATAACTTGGAAAGAACAATCTGTTTATCAGACATAACCTTCTGGAATCTCATTGCCCTAATAGAGGTAGAAGGCTATAGTTCAAGTGATTTTATGTATTATGTTAGAGATCCAGGAGTTGGGGTGTCAGGAATGGAAGAATTAACTGATGATGACAAGGTGGAAGAAATGTTGGATCACATAGCTAGCAAAGGAAAGAATGTTGTTAACATTACAATTATGAGAAGTGATGCACCTAGACCAGTTGATTTGAACATTTGTCATGCTTATGAAGAGCAGGTTCCTTTGTCAGAAATATGTGTACCAGTTGTCTATGAGGTAGACAATTCAGGAGTTCTTTTCCCCAGTCCAGTGAAACCCCAACCACAGCCAGTCCAAGTAATGAACACACAGGAGAGCTCTTGTTTGTTGAAGCAAAAGGGCCCAGTGAACCTGAGTTTGCTTTAGACTATGGTAATGAGAGGCATGAGTATTTCATGGAGAGAGACCAAGAGCAAGAGCACATTGAGCAAACAATGGAGCAGAAAAGAAATGAAGAAATTCAGAGGTACAAGAGTAATAAGATACAAAGAGAGAAGTACAAGGCAGCAAAAAGAAAACTCCCACAGCTGCTTGCTGAGGAGTTCACTGATAGTGAAAGTGAGGATGAAGATCTAGAAGATGAGGACATATTAGCTAGGTTGGAGGCAATGAAGAGGCATAGGGATGATCCACTATATCACTTTGAAGGAGACACTGATGTAGAAGATCTATATGGACCAGATGAGGAGGAGGAGGAGAATGAAGGAAGAGAAGAAGAGGAAGGACAGGATGAGCCACTAGATGAGGGCTTGAGAGGAGGAAGCAATGTAGGAGGAAGCAGTGCAGGAGGTAGCAGCAGCACAGGAGGAAGTAAGAGGAGGGAGAAGGGGCCAACAACAAGATCCCATGCAAGTTTGGATCAAATCATAGAGCAAGACTGGGCACCTTCATCTGATGAGGAGAGCAACCCAGGTGACTTAAGTCAGGAACAGAATGATTGTGCTCAGCTTCCACCATTTAAGCTAGCAAATGGTAGGAAGAGCAGGGACAAAAAGAATAAAGTTAGGGTTTGGTATGATGAGGAGAGGGAAAACCCACAAGAACAATTTGTTAAGCAACTTTGTTTCCTAGATGTCCAGCAGTTTAGGAGGGCAGTCCTTACATTTCACATCTCACAAAACAGGAACTACTCATTTCATAGGAATTGCTCAGATAGAGTTATTGTAGTTTGCAGTACAGATGACTGTCCTTTTTTCATTGCTGCTTCCAAAATTGCACATGAGAAGACATTTTGCATGAAGAAAATTAACTTGTACCACAACTGTCATGCTGTTGGAGAGAGCACCAAAGTCACTGCAAGATGGTTGGCACATGAGTGTGAGCAACAGTTAAGGTCTGACATAAACACACCAGTCCAGGTAATAATTGATAATTTGAAGAAAAAACATGGAATTGAAGTGTCCATTCACATGTCCTACAGGGCAAGGAAAGCAGCTAAGGAGGTTGTCCAAGGAGATCAGAGGGCACAATACACTAGGATAAGGGATTACCTCCAAGCTGTGCTGGATACCAATCCTGGAAGTAGATGCATTGTCACAACAAAGCATTTAAAGCTTCATCCTACCAAAAACCCTAGATTTCATGGCTTGTTCATGTGCCTCAATGCTTGCAAAGAGGGCTTCCTAAATGGTTGCAGACCCTTCATAGGTACTTGCATAATTATTTTCCCAACTTATTTGCCATTGCTTTTGTTTATGTTTGGTGCTAATGTGTTATGTTTGGTTGTAGGTGTTGATGGTTGCTTTGTTAAGTTGACAACAGGGCAACAAATATTGGCTGCAACTGGAAGAGATGGTAATAACAACATCTTTCCCATTGCATTTGCTATTGTTGACAAGGAAGACACTGCCAGCTGCTTCTGGTTTCTAACCCAGCTCAAGTATGCTCTTGGTGGTGAGTCAGGGAAGTATGGCAAGTACACTATCATATCTGATAGACAAAAGGTACCTCATACATCATCATTCTTATTTTTACTGTCAAATAGTGTGTTGTTATACTATATTTTGAACACTAGTTATTTAAACAGGGCCCTCTTAAAGCCATAAAAAATGTATTCCCAAATTACCCTCAAAGATACTGCCTTAGACATATTTATCAGAACTTTCAAACAGCTGGCTTTAGAGGTGAAGAGTTAAAGAAGTATATGGATCAGGCTAGTTATTCATATAACGAGCATGATTTTGATCAAGCAATGGAAGGCATGAAAAGAGAGTGTGAGGCAGCTTGGAAATGGCTTAGAAAGATACCCAAGCATACATGGGCTAGACATGCCATGGACAAGAATTGTAAAACTGATTTGGTTGTTAACAGTATTAGTGAAGTGTTCAACAAAATGATACTTGATGTGAGGGGGAAACCAATTAAAACCATGGTTGATGGCATCAGAACTAAATTGCTAGTTAAGTTCAATGCCAATAGAACCAAGACTGAGACAGCCAAGTGGCAGATATGCCCAACATATGCTGAGAAGCTAGAAGAAGCAAAACACCATGCTAGATATTGTCAGTCAATCAAAGCAGGACCTGATCTATACCAGGTTAGCAGTGGAGAAAGCACATATGCAGTAAATCTGCAAGTTCACACATGTGGGTGTAGCAAATGGGACATGACTGGTGTTCCTTGCAAGCATGGTGTTTCTGCAATTAACAAGGCAAAACTTCATCCAGAAGATTTTGTTAGTGATTTCTTCAAGAAACCAATGTACCAAGCAGCCTACAATCCAATTGTGTATCCTGTGCCTGGGCCTGATCTATGGCCAAATACTGGGACCCCTGACATAGAGCCACCAGTTTTCAGAGACAAGCGAGGAAAGAAGCAGACTAAGAGGAGAAAGAATCAGTTTGAGAAGCCAGCTCCCAAAGATACTTCAAGGATGGCAACAATAACCTGCAGCAATTGCAACTTGACAGGACATAGGTACACTAGCTGCCACAAAAAACTGAAGCCAGCACTAGCAATGAGAAGGAACCAACACCAGGTTAAATCTTGTTTATATGTTGTCACTGCAGATTAAATCTTGTGTATATTTAATACTATGTTCTAAACTATCTATATGTTGTCATTGCAGGAAAACAGGAGAGTTGATGCACCAAGGACAGCTTCATCTGCTCCACCAGCAGCAAGGGCAAGAGCTCCTGCTGCAACCAATGCAACACCAAGGACAGCTCCACCAGCAGCAAGGGCAGTACCTAGGGCAGCTCCTTCTGCTCCTGCTCCAACTGGAACTAGGGCTGCAACTAGGGCTGTACCTAGGGCAGCTCCTTCTGCTCGATACTTCAAGGATGGCAACAATAACCTGCAGCAATTGCAACTTGACAGGACATAGGTACACTAGCTGCCACAAAAATCTGAAGCCAGCACTAGCAATGAGAAGGAACCAACACCAGGTTAAATCTTGTTTATATGTTGTCACTGCAGGTTAAATCTTGTGTATATTTAATACTATGTTCTAAACTGTCTATATGTTGTCATTGCAGGAAAACAGGAGAGTTGATGCACCAATGACAGCTCCATCTGCTCCACCAGCAGCAAGTGCAAGAGCTCCTGCTGCAACCAATGCAACACCAAGGACAGCTCCACCAGCAGCAAGGGCTGTACCTAGGGCAGCTCCTTCTGCTCCTGCTCCAACTGCAACTATGGGCTGCAACTAGGGCTGTACCTAGGGCAGCTCCTTCTGCTCCTGCTCCAACTGCAACTAGGGCTGCAACTAGGGCTGTACCTAGGGCTGCTCCTTCTGCTCGTGCTCCAACAAGGCCAAGTTCATCTTCTGCTGCTGCTGATAGGCCTAGTTCATCTTCTGCTAGTGCTGCTAGGTCAAGGGCAAAGAAAACATTCATACCACCAAGACTGTCAGCTACTGGAAGAGTGAGAAAGCCATCATAGAAGATGTCTGAATGGTTCAATTGTTCTCAAGTCAGCAAGAAGTGATGTAATGTTGAAACATGTTAAATTCAGCCTGTTTTGGCTAGTTTGTGATGAAGAATATTAAGAATTTCATGTTGAAACCAGTAAGTTCATGTCCAAGTGGTGGACTATGTAATGTACCTAATGGTTGTGATGCACTATGATACTCTGGTTATGATGATGAACTTATTAGTTATGATGTTTTCATTTTGTTGTTGTGATGATGAGCATAGCTTCATTGTTGATATGATGATGATCTTAGTTTTCATGTTGTTGATATGATGTAATATGATGTGTTGACAAAACCCAAAAAACCCTAAGAAGTAACTGACATATTAATTTTATAAACCCAAAAAAAATTGCACAAAAATAGTTTGGCCTGGGGATCAAACCCAGGACCAGTGGGTAGTAACCAGGGGTTCAATACCAATGGGATAGTGCTAGTGATGTTGTTTTACTACCATCCGCAATTTTACTTATATTTAGTTAGGCACTGTGTTGAGAGTGCATTGAGGCCGACAGCGTGGTGAACGTCCGTTTAGTATAACTAGTCGTTTCAGTTTCTGCCCTTAATACGTGTCCACCTACCGCTCTCCTCGCTCACTCGCCCACTCGCCGACCACACCGCCCACTCCTCTTCCCCCTCTCTCCCGACGAAACCAACGCCGTCGCCATGGACTGGCAGCTGGCCATCGAAGAGCTCACCGGCAACAACCACAAGTTGTGCGTGCAGTACAGAGAGATCGTGCGCTGGTTCCCCAGTCTGGCGATGCTGAGGAACCATGCCTGCGGCCTGGTGAAGGTGATGACACCTGTCGAAAGGCAGCGTGCATTCCCTGCCGGCTGCACCATCCCGCCGGCGACCATTCTCCTCTGGGCGATGCGCGAGGTGCAGCGCTCCGCCGACCCCAGGCAACGCGCCCGTTGGTGGATGTATCGCTCATCCACCACGCCGTCGGCCGCCGCGGATGACATCACCAACGCCGTCCTCGCTCTCCCAGCCCCCATCAACAACGCCTACTGGGAGAGGCGCAATCCATGGGTGCTCGGGCCAGACGAGGACTCTGACGCCGAATCAGAGTCCTCTGACGACTACGACTTTGACGAATCTGACGGCTACTCCGCTGACGGCTACTCCTCTGACAACGAGGTGGACGAGGTCGTCGTACTCTCCGACGACTCCTCCTCCGACGATCCTGATGTCCAGCTCCTGGCGCCCATCCTCCACGCCGTGGAGGGGCAGAAGAACAGCCCAATTTTTGTGGATAAGCTGCCGGAGGTCGTCGTCATCAAGCGAGAAGAGGATGGCGTCGGTGAAGATGTGCTGGAGCCAGCTCCGGCCAAGAAGAAGAGGGCGGCGGTGATCAACAATGACGTGCGGTGCTCCCAACGCTTGAAGATGCTGAAGAAGGAGGAGTGACATGATGTTTTCAGTTTCGTCAGAAGAAGAAAAAGTTCAGTTTCGTCAGTATGTTAGTATGCCAGTTCTACCTATGTCAGTTCTATCTATGTTAGTATGAACTTGCTATCTATGTCAGGCTATATATGCAGGTAGTATCTATGTCAGTTCTATCTATGTTAGTATGAACTTGCTATCTATGTCAAGCTATATATGCAGGTACTATCTATGTATGCCAGCAGTATGAAGTTGCTATCTATGTAAGGCTATCTATGAAGGTACTATCTATATATGAAGTTGCTATCTATGTAAGGCTATCTATGCAGGTACTATATATGCAGGTACTATATATAGCCAGGCCAAACTATATTATGTTAGTATTCTAGGCACAAACTGGACTTAATCCAACCTGATAATTAATGACAAACTAAACTTAATCCAACCTGATAATTAATGAGAAACATAGTACTCTCACAAACAAGATACAATCCAAGGTTCACCACAATAAAGCTTAACACATTCCAAGCTTTCCTCCATAGCTAGTACAAAAGACATCATTGACACACATGGTCAGACAACAACACAACTTAGTCCTCATCACATATAGCCTTGATCTGGTGAAGCTTCCTCTTGTTGCTATCACCTGCTGTCTTGAGCTCAACAATGCAGGAAGCAAGAGTGCTCTTCTCCATGGTCAACTTCTCCTTCACTTTCATCAGCTCAGCAATGCAACAATCCAGCTTATCCTTCTCTTTCTTCAGGTCATCCTTCTCTTTCTTCAGGTCAACATAGCAAATCTCCAAAGTCCTTTTATCAGAGCTCAACTTTTCCTTCTCTTTAAGATGGCTTGAGCTACATGAATTTGCTTTAACTGGTCAACAACAGCCTTCAATTTTTTGATCCCAGCATCCTTTGTCATGCTGCTTTCCACACTCACTGAAATGTTCTCAACATCATTTTTCTGGTTTACCTCAGGCTGGCTATCCTTATAATCCAGTAGGTGTTCACATCTTCAACAAGCTTCTCATATGTCTCCTGCAAATCTTTCTGCTGCTGTGTGAGATTGTGTACAGTGCTTGAATGCTCCAGGCATGCCATCTTCTTAGCATGCTGGCTATGCTCATACATAAGCCACAGCTTATGAATAGCATTCTGTAGATGCTCTGGCCAATGCTCATCTACCCACTGCACTAATCCACAATTTCCAACACCCTACAATACAAAAATTCAGTTCAAAATTACAGACATTACTTACAGATTTAGTTACATAGTTGATTCAGTTCATGGACCAGTTCCTATGAACCCTAGAACAAAATTAAGTAACTATGAACCCTAAAACATCAGCAGTAACTATGAACCCTATAACATGAACAGTATGTATAAATCCTAGAACATGAACAGTACTTATGAACCCTAGAACATCAAATGTACCTATGAACCCTAGAACATGAACAAGAATTGGAATGCTGCAAACAAATTTCCTCCTACCAGTGCGTATCCCCTCAAATGCAACATATTTCCTCCCTGGATTCCCATGCTCACAAATCACATTCAAGTCGTCAGCAAGACCCTCAAACGACGGCTCATCAATTGTAGCTGGGATCTGAGAAATCAAACAAAAACTTGTTCAAATCGAGCAAATGAAGAACCCTAGAAACCCTAGAACACAAATGAGAGGTTTTGACATTGAGAGGGGAGTCGTCGGAGGAGATGTACTGCGCGGCAGAGCCCTCAGTGCTCTCACTGTCGCTCCAGGACACCAGGGCGGACGGCCGCCGACGGCGACCGGAGAGGAGAGCGGCCGAAGGGGAGCGACCGAGCGTCGGAGCAGAGAGAGCGAGCGTGAGAGCAGAGAGTTGTGGTCGGGCGCGCGCGGTCTGTCTCTGCCGACCCGACCGCGTTTGTCTTAAAGGAAACGGCGCCGTCGGCGCGTACGTTAGGACACGTCACAGTTATTGGTGCCCACCTGTCGGAAACGCCCTCAAACGCGCCAAATTACTGGTTCAGTGCAATCTGCAACACTGTTACTGAATCCGCGGTGGCTTTTGCAAATGATTAGCGACTACGTTATTTTCTGCAAGATAAGCCGCAAATGTGGTGGTTTCTTGCCATTCACTCCTTCCAAAGCCGTGAATCTAGCTAGCCGGGCCTTTACGATATTCAAATTGAACGCTCGACATGAGCCCACGCATACGCATGCACGCGCAATGACGTCATGGCACCAACACTGCATCTCACCATGGATGCATGCATGTAGTAACATTTTACGAGTAATCTGCCTGTGCCCCAAGAGAACGCGTGTACTGCTAGTACTCCCTCCGTCCGGAAATACTTGTCATCAAAATGGATAAAAGGGGGTGTATCTAGACGTATTTTAGTTCGAGATACATCTCTTTTTATTCATTTTGATGACAAGTATTTTCGGACGGAGGGAGTATTGCTTTAGCATGCGTGTGCTCCTAGTTAGGTCTTGGATATATGCTGGACTGCAGGTTCGGACAAATTTCGTGGATGAACGGATATGTACAAGAAGGATGTCTCTGTCCAACTATCTCTCGAGTCTGGGCAGTGGACACTAGTTGGCACCGTTAAGCTTGTCCAAACTGGGAACGCGAAAATTTAATCTATCGGCATGTCCGTGTCCTCGGCATCCAACCTGATCAATGATGAAGAGACTTGACCCGTACATATGTAAGTCTGACGGTTTTGGATTCACTGGAAAATACCATTACTGGTCAAGAAGCTAGTGTGCAGCGTAGCACTCGCACCGTAAGGTAATACTCCCTCTGTCCCAAAATAAGTTCATGACTCTAGTTTAAATTTAAATTAAAACAACGACACTTACGGTGCAGCACTCAGTTTACCGGGTAAGTTACGTACAAAGCTTGAGGTCCCATCTGAGAGGTGTGCATCTGCATATACGGTACGTCGGTGCTTACGTGGTCTCCCTCCATGCAAAAATGAACCTTTTCCAAGTATGTACTTCATCCGTCCAAAAATATTTGTCATCAAAATGAATAAATAAAAATGTATTTATAACTAAAATATATCTAGATACATCCTCTTTTATTTAGTTTGATGACAAGTACTCCCTCCGTTCAAAAATACTTGTCGGGAAATGAACGTATCTAGACGTAGTTTACTGTTAGATATATTCATTTTTAGTCATTTTTACTATAAGTATTTCCGGACGGAGGGAGTATTTCCGGACGGAGGGAATACTAATTACACCACACACACCATTAAGAAAAAGTGCTTAAACGACCAAAGCAGCACGTAATCAGTTTCGTGTAGCTTTGTGCACATGCATGCAGATCCATTACAAAATCCCAACCCGAATCCCAGTGCTACTTCTGCAAGGTTGGTCGGCCACACGCAGACTGTTCCCTGGTCCAGCCCCGCAAGAAACTGCGACGTTGTTGCACATACACCGTCAGGCCAGGTGCACTGCATGTTAAACAAATATTCTGGTGGACTGCTCGACACCTCAAGGGAGTGCGGCTATCTCATTATATATAAGTACCAAAGGGTACAATATACAAGGTGTATACACAAGTCTGCGTACATATACAGTCTAACACCCTCCCTCAATCTTAACTGTGACCCGAAGTACAAACTAAGTTAAGATTGCGCCTACAACCTACAAACTGTGGTTGAGGAAGAGGCTTCGTGAAGATGTCAGCAAGTTGATCCTTTGATGAGATGAACTTGATGCTAAGTAGCTTCTGTGCAACTCGTTCTCGAACAAAGTGATAGTCAACCTCAATATGTTTCGTCCGAGCATGAAACACAGGATTAGATGACAAGTATGTAGCACCAATGTTGTCACACCAAAGTACTGGAGGATGAGCTGAAGAGACTCTCAACTCACGCAACAAGGACTGGATCCAAATGATCTCAGCTGTCGCATCAGCCACTGCTTTGTACTCAGCTTCCGTGCTGCTGCGAGACACCGTAGCCTGCTTGCGAGCATTCCAAGCAACCAAGTTAGAACCAAGAAACACTGCATACCCCCCCCGTGGATCGCCGGTCATCAGGACTACCAGCCCAGTCTGCATCGGAGAAGGCTGAGATCTCAGAAGATGGCGCAGGTTGGAGGAGCAAACCATGAGAAGCAGTGAGACAGACATAACGCAGGATACGCTTCACAGCTGACCAATGAGAAGTCCTGGGTGCATGGAGAAACTGACAGACACGGTTGACTGCATAAGAGACATCTGGTCTGGTGATAGTAAGATACTGCAGACCTCCAACAAGACTGCGGTACTCAGTGGCGTCATCAGATGAAAGAGGATCTCCATCAAGAGCAGACAACCGATCAGTGGCAGACATCGGAGTACTGGAAGGTTTACACTTCAACATACCAGCACGACGTAACAGGTCAAGAGCGTACTTCTTCTGAGAAAGAGTTAACCCAGCAGAAGACCGTGAAACCTCCAAGCCAAGGAAGAAGTGTAGAGCACCAAGGTCCTTGACAGCAAAATCACCACTCAAAGCAGCAACAAGACGATCGGCAGCAGCATCTGAGGAACTGATGAGGATGATATCATCAACATAGACCAGCAAGTACATCGTAACCTCAGGTCGCTGAAGCAGAAACAGTGATGTGTCAGTAGTGGAGGGGATGAAACCAAGCGCCCGCAGAACAGATCCAAGACGTGTGTGCCATGCACGGGGAGCCTGTTTGAGTCCATATAGCGCCTTGACAAGACGACAGAGATGGTGAGGACGGTCAGGATCAACAAACCCTGGGGGCTGCCGCATATAAACCTCCTCCTCCAAAACTCCATGCAAGAAAGCATTCTGCACATCAAGTTGACGAAGGAACCATCCTCGAGTAACAGCAAGGGACAACAGCAAACGAATAGTAGTGGGCTTGATAACCGGACTGAATGTGTCTGCATAATCAAGACCATACCTCTGTTTGAAACCCTTAGCAACGAGCCTCGCTTTGTAGCGTTCAATGGAGCCATCAGCATGCCTCTTGACTTTAAACACCCATTTGGAATCAATAATGTTGATCCCAGATACTGGAGGAACAAGCTGCCATGTATCATTCTGCAATAACGCCTGAAACTCCTGTTCCATCGCAGCACGCCAGTGAGGAATGCTCAGGGCAGCCTGAAAATGACGAGGCTTAGCAGTAGGATCCTCCACAGCATGAGCCATACAAGCAGCGAGCCACGCGACAGTCCCATCGGTACGGATCTTTGGCTGGAACACTCCTGTCTGGCTGCGTGTGCGGGCTCGAGGAGCAGCAGCAGGTGGCGGCAACACCGGACTAGACTCGGGTGGCGACAGAGGAGAGGCCGAGCCACCCGAGCCTGGTGATGTAGGAGAGCCGGGCGGCGTGGAGCCCGCGCCTGAGCTCACACCGGAGCCAGGCGGCGTTGGGGCCCGCGAGACCGGCCCATATGGAGCCAGACCCAGCCCCCGTGCAGAAGCGCCTGATCCAGGCGAGTAGGCGGCCGGCTCGGGGGAGGCCTGCCCCGAGGCAGCGGCCGGCTCAGGAGATGCCCGCGCCGAGACAGCGGCCGGCTCGGGGGAAGCCCGCGAGGGGGGCAGGAGCGACGCCCGGGTGGTGGCCGCGGGTGCAGCCCCGGCGGGTAGGTGGGCGCCACCCGGTATGCATGCCCCATGCAGAGGACCGACGTCCAGGTCCAGGGTTGCCGGCGGCGGCTGTTCCTCAAGGAGCTCAAGACGAGCACCACGTCCAACACCTGCAGCATGATTAGGAAGCAACGCAGGAGCATATGCAACATCTACAAATTGACCAGGCGAAGGTGTGATAGAGGAAACGTCCGGTTGAGGAGTGGTAGAGTTGTTCGGAAGTGCACGAAAAGGGAATACATTCTCATCAAACACGACGTCACGAGAGATGTAAACGCGATTGGTGGGAATATGAAGGCATTTGTACCCTTTGTGAAGAGAACTATAGCCAAGAAAAACACACTTTTTCGACCGAAACTCTAGCTTATGTTTGTTATACGGACGCAAATGTGGCCAACAAGCACACCCAAAAACTTTAAGAAAGGTGTAGTCTGGAAGTTCATTGAGCAAGAGTTCAAGTGGAGTTTTCATATTCAGTAGTCGTGAGGGCAGCCTATTTATCAAAAAACAGGCAGTGGAAAAAGCATCACTCCAGAACCTAAAAGGAACGGAGGCATGAGCTAATAAAGTAATGCCAGTTTCTACAAGATGACGATGCTTACGTTCAGCAGCCCCATTCTGCTGATGTGTATGAGGACAAGACACACGATGTGTGATCCCAAGTTTGTTAAAGAACAAGTTGAGATGATGATATTCACCCCCCCCAGTCGGTTTGAACATGAATAATTTTCTGACTAAGGAGACGCTCAACGTGTGCTTGAAATTGTAGAAAAACATCAAACACATCAGACTTTTTCTTAATAAGATAAAGCCAAGTAAACCGACTGTAAGCATCAAAGAAACTGACATAATAATTGTGTCCACTAACGGACGTTTGGGCATGACCCCAGACATCGGAAAAAACAAGCTCAAGAGGATGTTCCACAACACGACTAGACTCTGAAAACGGAAGTTGGTGACTCTTGCCCTGCTGACAGGCATCACAAATAGTTTCAGCAGTTTTATTTGACACAACTGGTAGCTCATGGCGATGTAACACATGACGAGCTATAGGAGCAGCAGGATGACCAAGGCGCGCATGCCAATGTGTAGGAGACACACGAACACCACTGAGGCCTTGTGGAGAAAACTGCATAGGAGGTGCGGTGGGCGCGTCAAGTGCGTACAGGCCACCGCGAAGACGACCGCTAAGCAGAACGGCCCTCGTGTCCCGATCCTTGATAAAGAAGCGAAAAGGGTGAAACTCAGCAAGGACATTATTATCACGAGTAAGTTGTGGAACAGATAACAAACTACGTGAGGCAGTGGGAATACGAAGAACATTAGAAAGATGCAGTTTTCGTGAATTGTGTGCAAGAAGTGATGCCTGACCAACATGAGAGATGCGCATACCTGCTCCATTAGCGGTGTGCACCTGATCATGGCCACGATACGGCTCCTGAGTGGAGAGCTTGCCCATGTCGTTGGTGAGGTGGTTCGTAGCACCCGTGTCCATGTACCATGTAGGATCAATGGAGTAAGACGGAGTGCGGCCATGGTCAGGACCCGTCACGGCGGCCGCGGCTTGCTTTCCATTCCCTTTGCCATTGTTGCCGAGGCCTAGGAAGTCTTGCTTGTAACGACGATGACAGCGAGACGCAACGTGGCGCTCAATGCCACAGAGCTGACAGGCCTGCGGAGCTCCGCAGGAAGAGCAACATGCCACCGGCCGGTTACCACCCGTGATGTTCGGAGCATTGCCCCGCGAGGCCGGCTGTGAAGATGGCGCCGGTCTACCCCCTGAAGATGACGCCCGGGGGGTTTTGCCACGAGTGGCCGCATTGGCGGAGGCGAAACCAGGGGTGGCGCGGCGCGCCTTGATGCGCTGTTCACGACCGAGTAGGCGTGCATAGAGCTCCCGAGGTGGGAGCGGATCATCACGGCCATGAACGTTCTCAACGAGGTTGTCATAGTCATCATCAAGCCCGTTGAGCACGAAGGTGGTGAACTCCTCATCCTGCAGTGGCTGGCCAACGGAGGCCAACGTGTCAGCGAGACCCCGCATCTTGTTGAAGTAGTCCGTGATGCTGAGGTCACCAAGCTTAGTCTCGCCCAGCTCAGTGCGTATAGAGTGAGCACGCGCCTGAGACTGAGAGGCGAAGCTGGTGTGAAGGGCCGCCCACGCCTCTCGGGACGTAGCGGCGAAGATGACCAGCGACGAGACACTCGGGGTGAGCGAGGACTGGATGGCGGAGAGGATGGCCTGATCGTGGGCCACCCAGGTGTGATAGGCCGGGTGATGAGGAGGCAGACACGGGATGGATCCGTCAACATAGCCTTCCAGGTAGCGGCTCCGCAGAAGAGGCATCACCTGAGCACGCCAGGACAAGTAGTTGTCCGGCGTGAGTTTCACCGGCAACAGGTGCGAGAAGTAGAACGGCGCCGGCATCGCAGTCAGATCGGTAGGAGCGTGCGGCGGCGCATAGTGGCCCAGCGAGGGCGCCGCCCGGAAGGCGCCGAGTAGGGCGGGTAGTGCCCTGGGGATGCACCCAGAGCCCCGTACAGCGAGGCAGCCGCAACCCCATGCGACGCCGCGCCGGGTTGAGGCAGCGCCGAGTAGGGCAGGGGCGACGCCGGGTAGTGATGCATCGGGGGCGCGGCGTAGGGTGGCGGCGGGGCGCCGTATCCGGCCGGCGGCTGGCCGTAGTAGGACGGCGGCAGCGACGGCGGCGCCCCGTAGCCTGGAGGTGGGGCGGCGTAGGGTTCCGGCGGCGGCGGCGCCCCGTAACCTGGTGGCAGGGCAATGGAGGAGCCCTGCGGCGGCGGAGCCCCGTAGGGCGGAGCCGGATGGGACGATGACGGTGGCGGCCCGCCATGGACAGGGGCAGGGGCGCTGCCCGTGGAAGGGTCCACCCCGGCGGCTTGGGAGATCGGCGCGCCTGGAGATGACGAAGACGCAGAGACACCGTAGGCCATCGCGAGGGGCCGCGAGGCAAGGAACGGTGAGGCAAGGGCCAGCGCCGGATCAGCGGCGGGAGCAACGACGGTGGTCGGTGCGGCAGCGGCGGCGGCGGCAGCGGCGGCGGCGGCGGCGGCGAAAGCGGATGACATCGTAACCTAATCTGATACCATGTTAAACAAATATTCTGGTGGACTGCTCGACACCTCAAGGGGGTGCGGCTATCTCATTATATATAAGTATCAAAGGGTACAATATACAAGGTGTATACACAAGTCTACGTACATATACAGTCTAACACTGCACATCGCGAGGGTGACGTGCTAGGCAATTTCCGCTGGTTCCATTGACGGACTCTGTCTCCAAAGCATGAGCTTTGATCAAGATTAAGAAGATATTTTAACTTTTTAAGTGTGTGAGGGCACCGAGATGCTTCGATCGACGCGCATGATCCAATCTGGAGTGCTTAGATTAATTGGTCATCAAGCAAGCAGATTGTCTTGGCCAGCAAGACTTACGTTTGCCACTTAGGCTGGTCACAATGGGCAAGAACATAAGCTAGTAACTTCATACTTTTCTAGACTATGTTACTACCTTCATAGTGGGTAGGAACATCTATGTAGTGTCATGCAATGATGTATTTATTAGGTTATAAACTCATTGTTTCTTGAAGTGTGTGATGTTCCGGTAACTTAGCTAGTTACCACAAGCACCTCTCTCTTCATTAAATACGTGCCACATAAGTAAAGTTGTATTGAAGTGTGTGATGTTACTCCTAAGTTCCTCCCCACTGTGACCAGCCTTAGGCACCAACTCACATTCCACTGCCACTCTGCCAGCAAGTGTGTGAACAGTAGAGGTATCCACTTGCTTTTTAGACGATGGGGTTGTTGACTCGTGGCGGTTAAGAGTTGACCAATGACCAAAGGCAGGTTTGCATGCTTTTTTTTGTCTGTGTCTGGGGATGCATGATGCATGGATTCATATGTGCTGGGTCGATCAAGCTCCCACATGTACTCGCGCATGCATGCATGCAGCACGTGTTATGCAATCGTGACCAAGTAAGTGGATTGTGTTTACTTGTTCTGGAAGTCGCGCGCTTAGAGCCCCCATCGGCCGTGTCAAGTGTGGACGCGTAACACCCGAAAATTCTATATCAACGGAGTAATACGGGCGTTTTACAGGATACTATCTCTAGCTAATCTCCACCGCCCCCTGGTGCTGGGTCGATCAAACCCACACCAATCTCGAGAAAATTCTATATCAACGGAGTAATAGACATGTATACACTAGTGGTCAGGCCTGTTTCGCATGCAGCTGGCCAAGTGGAAGTAAGCAAACGGGACGAATGGTATACTGTGGCTGTACGTTAAGCATGGGCCAACTGATGGCAAGTTGCAGATTCCCTTGAAAACATCTCTGACTCCCTTGGCACCACAGCAAGTTTGTGAAGCTTCGAAACCTTGATGGCCGCAAGTACGGTGTTGAGGTTAGCATGGTAGAAGTTTGTCGATGAAAATCACATGAAGGTTGCACAATTCTATTCTTGTACCACGGAAAGTCCAATGCATTTGATTTATCCAATCACGAAAACTCTCCTTTCTCTGAACCACCCTCCCTCCCTCCCCCCCCCCTCCCCCGCCGCCACCCGCGAGGCGCCGGGGAGGGCTCCAGATCCCCGCCGCCACACCCCTCCTCCTTCCTCCCCCTCCCTC
>NC_041389.1:671365065-671394091 GCF_002162155.2 Triticum dicoccoides | reverse complement strand
GGGGGGGGGCAGCGGAGGTGGTGGGTTGCTCCCACCTAGTCGGGCCCTCGCGGCTGGGTGGTGGCGCTCGGCTCGGGTGGATCCCCTGGTGGCGTCTTCAGGCAGCGACGGCGACGGCTGATGCCTCCTAATGCTCCGGGCCTTCGAAGCGGGGGCGAAACACGGTTTCGGGGGGAAGTTGAAGCCGACACGGGTGTCGGTCGTGGCCATGTGCCACTTCTCACTCCGTCGTGGCCATGTGCCACTTCTCACTCCGTCGTGGTGCTTCTTCCTCTTCCATCTTACTCCGGGTGAAAACTCGATCCTCGGATCGGACGGTGGCGACGTTCATGGTCGTACCCTTCCTGGAGGCACCGTCTTGGAGTCCTCAGTCCGGCATGTCCGTTACACATCCTTCCGGACGATCGCTCCTCGTGGTGGTGTTCTCCGTCTGCTCTTAGTGGTTTAGTTTTGCTCATCTTTTAGGTGCTTTGTAGTCGTTGTGGTTGTGTGTCGGTGCCCGGCATTCATGTATCTTGTCTTGGGTGTGTGGTGTGCGTTTGAATCGGATGCTTTGTTGTTGTGGTTTGTGCTTTATAATATAAAGCGGGGAAACCCTTTTTCGGAGTGTGCACGTCCTGAGCGACGTTGCTCCCAGTTGGTTCTTGGATACTGGCCAGCTGGTTGGGACAAGTTTCGTCCATGGCTTATGCAGGTTTGGATAAAGACAAAGTGCAGGAACGACGTCCCTCACGATTCTTGACAGTTGACACGGTTACAGTTGTTCAAACTGAAGCCAATCAACTCGAGATACATGTAGCCCGAACGAGACTTGAGACTTGGTTATGTCGCAATCGATAATATATTTATGAGATCTTATATATTGAGATCTGAGCAAAAGTATTTTTTTTCGTAAATGTTATGTTACTTGACTAAGACTTGATTAAGTCACAATCAAGTGAGGCCTAGCCACATCCTTCTTGGATAGTGGACAGCTGGTTCGGGGAAGTTTCATCTATGGCTTGTGCATGGTTGGAAAAGACAAAGTGCAAGAACGACGTCCCTCGCCAGTCTTAGACAGTTGCCACGGTTAGAGCATCTACAGCTGGACTTGTCAAATCTGATCCCTCAAACACCGCAGACGCGTCCAGGCGCGTCCGCGGACAGTGACCGATCACCCCTAAAAAACGCATTCCACATCCGGATACCTCAAATACATATTATTACCTGCAACATGAAACCTAATCTATGCGGAGATCGTCCGGTTCCGCTCCCCGCTCGCCAGGTTGTGCCTTGTCCATGCCGGCTGCGCTCCTCAAAGTGTTGGGCCGGTCGCCGGCAAGGTAGGATAGGGCATGGGACACGAGCTGGCTCACGGGACTCAAGGCCCCGCCGTCTCCCTTGCCCTACTCTTCCTCGTCGGGAACCCGAACCCGAATGGTGCCGGTGGATGTTAGATCGATGATGGATTCGTCCGGGGACGAGCCACCGACGACCACCACGATGCGGTTGCGGCGCCCGGACTGATGCACCATATGTTGCGCCGAAGAATGTGACTCCATCTCACCGACGTCCGCCGTCGCGAGGGCTGCCGTCGCGCCTCCCGCGCCCGGTGCCTTGCATGGCGTGCACGCCGTACCATGGCCTCATGGGATGATGGTGCGTCCCCAATATCGGCGCGCTACCGGAGGGGTTGCGCCTCCGCCAGCGTGTTCGGACGCCACATGGACCGCATGGCCTCCAGCGAGGCAGCTACGGCCGGCCTTGCGCCGGATCCATGCCCCATTTGGGCGGACGGAATGGATCCCCAACGGATGGAGTTCGAGCGCAGCCGTCCGCAGGCCTCCCCTCTCGAGCGCGGCTGAGCGCAAGCCGGACGGCCATCTCCTCCTTGGGGCCGTGCGGGATGAGCTTGGGGTTGACGGATATAGAGGTGAAGGACTCGGATCCGCTGCCCGCTATGTCGGAGATGACCGGAAGGAGTCGGAGACGAGTTTGGGTGGCACATGGGGAGTGAAGGGGAGGGGAGTGAAGTGGCTAGGGTTTGGTCCGGCTAGCGGATGAAAATTTTATGTGGGGTCGGGTGGGCCAGCGTGGGTCGGGGCCAACGTGGCGGGCGTGCACGGCGTGCCCAGGTGCCCCATATTTGGACTGGATATGAGGCCGGTCAGCCCGGCAGTTTGAAGGGTCTGTCTGGATCAAAAAATCGTGACCGGACAGTGACCTGGCGGCCCGCCCGAACGTATGAGGCGGGTTTGAGAGGTCCGGTTGTAGATACTCTTGTTCAAACTGAAGCCAAACAACTTGAGAAACATGCAGCCGGTCCATGTCCTCGACATTGCACGAACCTGTAGGTCAACAACCAAGTTTTCGCCATGCATGCATGCATATATCTGAACCTAGCACTCACGCGGCAAGGCAATTACAAGCACTAGTTTTTAGGGGCACACGGGTGATCGAGCATTTGGTAAGTAAATTACGTACGCCGTGCGATGTCATCACAATGGTTTACTTAGGGTGGAGTAGACCCTCAGTCCAAGCTAACAAAATGGCGGTTTGTTTGCCATACCCCACCAACTTGGCACCCACGGCACCTCGTCGCAAACCTATATATAACTACGCCGCACCGGCCGATCAACATTCCTTCTCGCTTCTTAGTTCTCTCAGACCACAGACAAACTAAGCTGTGGAAGGACCGGAGGAAATCGAGGGATCAAAATCCACAAGCGAATTCATGGGAGCCGGGATGAAGCACACGATGGAGGAGGAGGCAACTGTGTCGCTGGCGCTGTCCCTCAGCACGGACTCGGCGCCTTCCGCCGGGACGTCTTCCGACTCGGGCGCCGGTGCGCCGGCCAAGCGCAGGAGGGGCGCCGTGGTGGTAACCTCGGGGGAGGGGGAGTTCGTGTGCAAGACGCGCGGCCGGGCCTTCGCTACGTTCCAGGCGCTGGGCGGGCACCGCACCAGCCACCTCCGCGGCCGCCACGGGCTGGAGCTCGGCGTCGGCGTCACCAGAGCCATCAAGGAACGGAAAAAACGCGAGGAGAAACAACACCAGTGTCACATCTGCGGGCTGGGCTTCGAGATGGGCCAGGCGCTGGGAGGGCACATGAGGCGGCACCGTGAGCAGATGGCCCTGCACGGCGCCGACTATCGCTGGGTCGCGCTGCTGCCGGGTCAGGAGGTGGCGGGGCACCATGCCGCCGCCGACCAGCCGCCCGTCCTGCTCGACCTGTTCACCTAGGCAACTAGCTGAAAGAAGATACGCTTCTGTTTCCTAATGCGTCGACGGACGTGTAAATACTAGTAATGACATAGTGTATACTGTATAGGTTCATTAATTGGTTGATCTTGTAATCACGAATTCATATATAGCTCATTCGAGTTTCGGTTGTTGGGAATTTTGCTCGGTCTGAATCGTGCATAGAAGAAAATTATTTTGTTCGTCCGACCATGCGTCCCACTCATGCGAATGCAATGATTCAATGGATCTCTCTTGCTGTGATCAGAAATCTCCCCTTGGACCCATCAGATTGCGGTTCCACGAATACGTACATTTTATCAATATATGCTTCCAGCATGCCGTGTGTACTGCCCATGGCAGTGACTGATTACGTACACGTACGGCCGTGTCGCCTTGGTGTGTACGCCCTTGTACTACGTACATATACACTCGTTATCAGGCCAGTGCCGGTCCATTTCAATCATAAATAATGCATGTTCAGCAACTTACACACAAGTTGTGCATCCCAATTTGCCTTTTCCTTTTCCATCCAATTCATTACATGTCAATACCACAAGTCTGACAACAAGCAGGGGTGCACTTGGCCACCAAAATTGGCTTACACATATCACAAAAAAATTAACCATACGAGCAGACCATGTTAATTTGGATCCCCATTTGACCTTATATGTGCAGCACACATTATGAACACACATAATCTGGAATTAGTCAGATAAGTTACTGCCATACAAAATACATTTATCACAATATATTTATCAAATTGGTACAGCTGAAATGGAACATCCAATACTGTCATAGAACACACACGTACGTCGGTGCTTACTTGCTCTCGCTCTCTGGAAAAGGGAAAAACACAAATTAGTACTTACACCGCTCCACTAAAGTGATCGAACCAAAGCAGCACAGTAGTCGGTTTTGTTAGCTTGTGCCCATGCGTGCAATGCCGACCCATTACAAAAATCTCAACCTAGTCCACGTACCCTGCTGCCCTGCAAGAAACCGCGACGCTGTTGCACATGCTACATGCATATATCGTCAGGTGCACTGCACATTGCGAGAGCGACGTGCTAGGCAATTTCCTCCCGTCGCATTGACGGACTCGACTATTTTAAGGGTGTGCGGGGGCACATCATCGAATGTGAGGTGCTTCGGTTAATTGCTCATCAACCCTGATTTTCTTAGCCAACAAGACTTGCATATTTCGGTTAGGCACCAACTCACTTCCACTGCCAGTAAGTATGAACGGTACAGGTATTCATACCGGCCAGAGAGAGGACAATGGGCGGTGTGGTAGCCGTATATATACATGTGCTATAATCTGGCTTACTTCATGTCCTGAGCGACGTTGCTCCCAGTTGGTTCTTGGATACTGGCCAGCTGGTTCGGACGAGCTTCGTCCATGGCTTATGCAGGTTTGGATAAAGACAAAGTGCATGCAGCAACGACGTCCCTCGCGAGTCTTGACAGTCGACACGGTTATGCCTGTTCAAACTGAAGCCAGTCAACTCGAGATACATGCAGCCCGTCCACGTCCACGTCCATGTCCTGGGCATGCAGGTCAACGACCAAGTCTTCACCGTCCATGCGTGCAAGATACTGAGTATTTTCACGGGCAAGCATCCAAATCATGCATGTAATTACTCACGCGGCAAGGTAATTACTAGCACTAGTTTTTAGGGGCACACAGGTGATCGAGCATTTGGTTTACTTAAGATAGGACCAAAGCTGCGCACTCGGTAAGTAAACTACGCCGTGCGGTGTCATCACAATTGCTTTTCAGTGGAAGCAAACAAAATGGCGGTTTGTCTGCCATACCCCCACCAACTTGGCACCCACGCTACCGCGTCGTAAACCTATATATAACCACGCCGCCCCGTCGGATCAACATTCTTTCCCGCTTCTTCTCTCACACGACAGCAAGTTAAGCTGGGGAAGCCCACGAAGGACGGGAAATCGAGGGATCAAAATCCACAAACCAATCCACTGAGGCTGGGATGAAGCGCGCGAGGGAGGAGGAACCAAAACCAACCATGTCGCTGGCGCTGTCCCTGGGCACGGACTCGGCGCCTTCCGCCGGGACGTCCTCCGACTCGGGCGCCGGTGCGCCGGCCAAGCGCAGGAGGGGCGCCGTGGTGGCGACGTCGGGGGAGGGGGAGTTCGTGTGCAAGACGTGCGGCCGCACCTTCGCGACGTTCCAGGCGCTGGGCGGGCACCGGACCAGCCACCTCCGTGGCCTCCATGGGCTGGAGCTCGGCGTCGGCGTCGCCAGAGCCATCAAGGAACGGAAAAAGCGCGAGGAGAAACAACACGAGTGCCACATCTGCGGGCTCGGCTTCGAGGTGGGACAGGCGCTCGGAGGGCACATGAGGCGGCACCGTGAGCAGATGGCGCCGCGCGGCGCCGACGATCGCTGGGTCGCACTGCTGCCGGATCAGGAGGTGGCGGGGCACCATGCCGCCGCCGACCAGCCGCCGCCCGTCTTGCTCCAGCTGTTCGTCTAGGCTGGAAAGAAGGAGATACGCTTCGTTTCCTAATGCGTGAATTAATGGACATGTAAATATGGCGTATATAGGTTCATTGGGCGATCTTGTATTACGAATTCATAGCTATAGCTAGCTTGTTAGAGTTTCGGTCATTGGAAATTTTGCTCGGTCTGGATCGTCGTTCATTCATTGGTTTCACTCGAAACTAAGAAAATTATTTTGTATATTCCACCATCCGGCTCCTGCGAATGCAATGATTATATTGAATGAAACTTCCCGGCCGGCCGGGGTGGTTCCGTTTTAGCTCGTCGGAAGCGGCAGCGGCCACGGCATTGACTGACTACGTACCCATACACTGGAGTAGTGGTCAGGTCAGTGCCGGCCTGTTTCGCACGCGTGCAGCTGGCCAACTAGGCAAGCACTAATTAAGGTGGCCGGCCTATTCATTCAAACGGTACGATAAGCATTTGACCAACAGATGGCAAGTTGCAGATTCCCTTCAAGAGATTGGCAAGTGGCACATTGTGCTCGATCCCTCCCTTTTCATTCCTACGAAGTACTGTACATACACAATGAGAACGTAGCGGTACGTGCTCAATTTATGCCTCGAGTACGTACGTAGTCGTGCTCTGCATGACTGCTAGGTAAGCTGCTTGCACAACTAGATATATGCTAGACAGGTTCGGACAAGTTTCGTTGTGAGTGATCCGATAATTACAGGAATGACGGACGTCTCTATCCAAACTATATGCCTGAGTCTGGACAGTTGACGCGGTTAAGCTTGTCATTGGCCGCGTAAAAGCTAATGTCGACATGTCGACGTCCTGGGCATACATCCAACCTGGTCAAAGACGCAGAGTCCTGACCCATGCATATATATATCCAGGTTTAACAGTTTTGGATCGATTAGACGACAAGTATCTTTACCTGGTAAGTGTGAAATTACAGTTTGTAGTCACACGGTAAGGTAATAAAACTACGTACTATAATTGTTTATTGGGAGAGACGGTGGAGTACTGGTATACTACAAGCTATGCATGCACCCGATAAATGACGCGGCAGAGTACGGTGCCATCATCGATCAATGGACGATGAATCCATAACATCCCATGCCGACAATTGCTCCGAGAACATCTGGACATAGCTGGATAAGCCATATTCGTGTGTCTTGGCCTATGAGAAAACACCGTACGTTCACTGTCCATCTTCTGACAGAGACTGTCTAGACTAGAAGTACATCGACCGATGCATCGCTTCTGGTCAGGGCGGTGCGGTGCGCCGTGTGCGGCGACGTCGGTGCATACGTTCTCCCTCCCATGGAACCTCTCCTCGCTACGCCTACACATGCCTTCTCTCCCCAAGTATACCACTGATTAAACAAGTTCATCCACGAAGAACGAGTGATTAGACTAGCACGTAATGGATTACGTTAGCCTGTGCACATGCTGTAGATCCACTACAAAATCCCAAACCGAATGCATCTTGCTTCGTGGTAGCTAGTGCTTGGTGACTAACATGCGTCCTGCTTCCGGTCCTTGGTTTCGATAGGTGGTGGTCAGGACCGCTTCATGGTCGTCCCCTGCAAGAAATTGCGACGCTGCTGCACATACTGACATGCACCGTCAGGTGCAGAAAGAGCACCTCGCGCTCGAGAGCGACGCGCCAGGCAATTTCCGCTCTTCCCACGAAACCATTATAGTACTATTTCGAGTGTCTGTTGAGCACATGATTGGATTCCGAGGTGCTTAGATTGGTCATCAAGCAAGATTTTCTTAGCCAACAAGACTCACACAGAAGCGCGCTTAATTTAATTTGCACTGACTAAGAAGCGTGCAAACCTTGTGCTAGGACACAAACTCTGCATGCAGTGGGCAAATTATGCGGTACGGTGGTGCCACCATCGAGCAATCGATCCATAATACCAGTCCTTGTGTTTCTGGAACGGAACGGAGTACTGCGTTACGTTACTGCTGAAGACATGCATGACTCGGGTAAAACAGTGGGCGTAATTAACTGTCATGTTGCAACACTGTTTGCCCATGTGCTGACAGAGACTAACTAGCACATATACCAACCAATAGATACATCGGCTCTCTGGTCCTATCTAGATGCATGCGAGGCGACGTCGGTGCTTACGTGCTCTACCTTTCATGGAAAAGCAGAGCTCAGCACAACACAAATGCCTTTTCCCAAGTAGTACCTGTACTAAGTAAACAACTACACGATGAAAAAGTAACCAAACAACTGAATGAATAAGCAATTCTCAAAAAAAAAAAAACTGAATGAATAAGCAGACGTAACCAAACGACTGAAGCAGTGCGTAATCCATTGCTTTGCGTTGCTTCTGCACTGCATGCTTGGTCGCCGGTAGGCACATCTTGCTTTTAGTCGTCGATAGGCGGTCTGCTTCCTTGCCCAACAAGAAATTGCGACGCTGTTGCACATGCATCATCAATCACAATGCGAGTGTGACGCACTAGCCAGTTTCATCATCAACAGACTCGGCCTCAAAACCTTAGGATTTCTTTACGACAAACTATTTCATACACGTTTACGATAAACTATTTTAAAGTATATATGTTGGGCACAAAGATGTAGGCAAGATTTGCTTCACCGTGAAGGCTTAGTGTGTCACAAATTTACATTCACATAGGCATCAATTCACATTACACTACCAACAAGTAGGAACGGTAGATGTATTCATACCAGCAAAAGAGAAGGGAAATGGCTTCAAAAATTCACATAGAGATGATTCGCAACAACCAGATAAAGCAGTACGAAATTTAACCCAGCAAATGGACAAAGTACCTTCTATTTCTACTCAAGTATAACCTATAGGATGACGACCATTCCAAAATGCCGTAGAAGATGAGAAGCCATGTTATAAGGCCAAAACTTGAGATTTGAAGCCAATTCCGTTGAATACAAATGTACCATTCAGCGGCACAAACTGCTTGGTCACCATCTGAAGAAGGGGGGGACAACACGTCAGTAAGATAAAGTGCGCCCACACAAGATACTACCAACATACCCGCGGTTGATAAATGTCAGTGAAGAAAGGACACCATACCTTGAATAGTTCCTGGGAGGCCACTCCGCCAATAAAGGCAGCGGCAGGTTGAATCTCTGCACCCGCAAAATGGCACACTTGAGTAACCAGGTCTTCAGACAAGGATGCTCCCTTCAAACCCATGTCATTTAGCACCGAGATAGCAGCTACCTTCAGCCTAGGAACATCCTCAACAATCTCACTAGTGAACCTAGTGCTATATCAGTATTATAAAAACAGGATCAACATTAAAAGCATGACATAGTGATTATCACCATAAGTTGGTGCTTCAAATCACTTGGGTGAGTTTTGCTTGGTATGATATTTAAAGTTGCCATATAAATGTCAATAAAATATACTATTTTACTGCCATCTTAATGTAACTTGTTACAAAGTCATCATGTCATATGAAAAAGTTAAAGATGTCATTTATAAATAAAGTTGTGGGTAAAAATGAAAATAAATGTGTATGTCACCACAGTTGCCATCCAAGAAAAATAAAGTAAATGCATTAACAAGATGACAAGTTGCCATCTAACTGACAATGAAGCACACAATTCATACAACACCAAAGTGTGGAATGTGTTCATCTGGTATGATAGTGAAAAGTTGTCATCCAGAATTTCACAGTGCACATTAAGATTGCCATCCAAAAGCAAGTAAATGCATCAACGTTTTCATTGCGTACTAAAATGAAAGTTGCCATACGGATATCAGCTAAGTACAGAAAATTCATCTGGTGTGACAATGAAGAGTTGCCATCCAAAATTGTACAGTGCACATTAAAATTGACATCAAAGCAAGTAAATGCATCAACCGAGACTTGTGGTCATTGCGTACTAAAATGAAAGTTGATATCAGCTAAGTACAGAAAATCCATGCATCATACTTTGGGATGAGCTACAAACGGATGATGACAATGAAAAGGTTGCCATCCATAACAATATGGTCGGCACTAAAATTGCCATACAGATCCAGTTAGTTGAGTAAAATGTTGTATCGAAATTGGCATTGTGTTTGCTAACAAATCCACAAAGTCCTAAATCTCTACATCAACCAACAGGTCTCTAGCAACCAACCCCGCTGGATGTAACCATACCACACTGGATCTAACAGTGACAACGTCGATTTGAACCAAATAACTTAACAAATTAACATCACAACGACTGCTGAAAAGGAATATTACAACTAGCAGATGCCCGCGCAATAAAATAAGGTAAACCACGGTGCATTTCTACCATCAACGACCACCCACAAAAGACCACGCAAGCCAGCAGCAACTGCCACGACACAAACCCCATGGGACAATCAAAATTGCGCGGCACGGGATTCAGCATAAGCGCACGACAAATTGGGGGTGGTACCGACTAACCTCTACGGGTAGAAGAAGCTTCCACAGTTGATGGAGATGATTTTCCCGACGAGCAATGCCCGTGTTTATGCGACTTTGCGACAAGCCCCCGGCAACCTTCAGCGCCTCACAGACGACAAGACCGGCCGGCAGAAGATCTTCGCACCGGATGAAAAGAGAACAAAATTCGTGGCAGAATCACGAGCCCCAGCCAACAAAAATGGCGTACGGAGGAGATATCCATCGACTCCCAACCCCTTGTCGATGAGCCGCCAGAGACACGGATAGAAGGGGTGGTTGGATTAGAGCGCTAGAGCGGGCGGATAAGAATGAATGGGAAGGTGAATGGGAGCAGGAGGGGGAGGGAAGGGGAAATGGGAGCCTGCTCCGGTGGTTTCGCCGTAGTGGACGCCAACTGCCCGATGAAGTGGACGCAAGGGGGTGTGGGGAGGCATTCATGGCAAGGGGCCGTTAGCCCGAACGGCGGTGGCTGTCCTACGTGGCAACAATCAGACGCCAAGATTCGTGCAAAGTTGACGAACTGCTCCTCGCGTGGTAGGCCCGAAAACGCAAAAAAAGGCACGTTCGGATGTTATTGATTCCGTAATGAATTCGCCCTCCCAATATAGCAATGAGTTGCACGATTTGTGTGGCAACAAAGGTGTCAAAGACTAGCCAACCTGATAGTGCATCGTGGGCATTTCTAATTAATCCCCAATAACTAGTTAGAGGAGTAAAATCCCGGTTATACCTCTATACTCGGCTGCTGCGAATCTCCCTATATTTACTCCACCGCTCGACGACCGAGTAAAAAATCTCGCTCTCTCTTCCCCTCCACTTCCTCCCTCCCCCCCTCCCCCCACCGCCGTTCCCCCCTGCCTCCTCTCCACCCAATGGCTAGACGCGGTGGCCGAAGGTCCTTGCCGCCGATCCGCAGCAGATCCGCCATGCCCGTGGTTTGTCGTCTAGGGGCACATCCTCAATCCTCCCACTCCCACCTGGTTCGTCGACTTCTTGGATCTTCCTTCGCCGCGGCTGCCATAGAGGACATACTTCTGTGTCCGGCAACGGTTGTGGGGGACATGGGTGGTGGATATCACCGATCGGGAGACCCACTAGAGAAAGTGGGCCGGATCATTCCACACGGCCGAGGTCGCGGCGATGGAATACGACCGGTGTCAAGTCTGGTTCCATGGCTCTGCCGCGAAGCTGAACTTCCTGTTTAGGATGGCGTCGGTCCATCTCATCCCACTGGAGCCGGGTGTGGTGAGCGCAGCCATGGCTCGGGAGGACCCAGAGGGGAGGAAGTGCCTCGAGGCGGAGGCCGCCGACGAGGCGTACATGGAGGATATCCGCCGCCAGTAACCCCGAGCTCATGGAGGCAGAGCGGGCGATATATTCACCGACAATGACGGGGAGGTCATCGTCATCTCCGACGACGTGGTGCAAGGCGGCGAGGAGGCCGGCAAGGAGGGCGGAGAAGAGGATATCGACGTCGAGGAGTGGTGGAGTATGTTCCCCGACTGCGACGACGACGACACCAGCCCGGACGCATGTCTCGCCGACTGTGGCCTCTCGGGAAAGATGGGCTCGACCTCCACTATGGCCGATGAAGATGAGTAGTAGTCTAGTGTCGTTTAAGTTTAGTGTAGTTTAAGTTTGAATTTATGTTAAATGTTCGGTTGCCAAGACTATCTATGTTGAATTTATGTTTAAATGTATGCAAATTTTGGTTGAAACTAGGTTGAATTTATGCAAAATTATGTTTTACTCCACTAACTTTAGGGGACCGGTTAGAACCGGCCAAAATTTAGTTGAGCATAAATACAAGCAAATTTTAGATGTAAAATTGTAAGTTTCAACGACCGAAACTTTAAACTTACTATGCCCTCGTGCGGGATTCCACAACTTCGCAAATCGCGAGGCAATCGAGCAGCTGGGCACGGCTTGGCAGGTGTGTGCTTGGTGCGAATGGTTCAACGTGGTGGCTTTTGGTTAGCTAGACGGATGTCTGGATACTCCCAAATCCCCCTCCCCCCCTCCTTTGTGAGAGTTTGGACGTCCAAACATGTTTTTGGACACTTGGAGGATATAATTAGATGGCAAAAAGTGTTCGGACTCCCGCAAATGATATGTAAGGGTGATTTGAGGATATAATCTGGCTTTAATTACTTGATGTCCCAATCGACGTTGCTCCTGGTTAGTTCTTGGATAGTGGACAGCTGGTTCGGACAAGTTTCGTCCATGCCTTGTGCAGGTTCCGCACTTGACACGGTTATGCCTGTCCAAACTGAAGCCAATCATCAATATGCAGCCGGTCCACGGGCATCGAATCTGCAGGTCAACGACCAAGTCTTCACCATGCATGCATGCATATATCTGAACCTAGCTAGTAGTTTTGGACTGATTAGAAGATACTGAGCATTTTTACAGGCAAGTATGCAAACCATGTGCTCACGCGGCAAGGTAATTACAAGCACTATTTTAGGGAGGGCGCACGGGTGATCCAGCATTTGGTTTACTCCCTCCGTCCCATAAGTGTTAAAAACGTTCTTATATTTGAGACGAAGGGAGTACTTAAGGCATGTACAATGATTGATAAGATAGTTTTATCTTATGTCTTGCATGTAGTTTAGAGATGACAAAAAAAATATGTCTACAGTGGGTCATCTCTTAGTCTCATCTTCAATAACTAGCTATTTCTAAAAGCATGGTAAGACAAATTATGCTAAGATATCATCTCTTTGTCTTCTCTTAAATAAGAGAAAACGAGCTTTCTCTTATGATTTCTCTCTCTTCCACCTCATCAATTATCCTACGTGGCAGTCTTAAGATAGAACCATTGTACATGCCCTTATTATTAACATAGGACCTCAAGCTGCGCACTCGGTAAGTAAATTACGCCGGCGGTGTCATCACAATACTAAGACCCTAGTTTACTAAAAAAAATTGAACTTGACCCTAGTTTACTTAGGGTGGAGTAGATTGCTGAATCTCGGTTGCTTTTCAGTCGAAGCAAACAAAATGGCGGTTAGTTTCCTAGCCTCACACCAACTTGACACCCACGTAACGTAATTAAGCTCCACCAAGCTACCGCGTCGTGCGTAGTACACAGCCGATATATAACCACGCCGCCCCGGCCGATCAACATTCCTTCTCGCTTCTTAGTTCTCTCACACGACAGCAAGCTAAGCTGTGGAAGCCTACCAAGGACAGGAAATCGAAAAGCGAATCCATGGGAGCTGGGATGAAGCGCGCGAGAGGGGAGGAGCCAACTGTGTCGCTGGCGTTGTCGCTTGGCACAGACTCCTCGACGTCTTCTGCCGTGACGTCGCTGAGCACGGACTCGGGCGCCGGTGCGCCGGCCAAGCGCAGGAGGGGCGCCGTGGTGGCGACGTCGGGAGAGGGGGAGTTCGTGTGCAAGACGTGCGGCCGGGCCTTCCCTACGTTCCAGGCGCTGGGCGGGCACCGGACCAGCCACCTCCGCGGCCGCCACGGGCTGGAGCTCGGCGCCGGCGTCGCCAAGGGCATCAAGGAGCGGAAAAAGCAGCGGCACGAGTGCCGCATCTGCGGACTTGGGTTCGAGATGGGCCAGGCACTGGGGGGACACATGAGGCGGCACCGCGAGGAGATAGCAGCACTCAGTGACGCCGGCGACCGGTGGACCGCGCTGCTGCCGGATCAAGAGGAGGCGGGTCACCACCAGGCCGCCGCCGACCAGCCACCCGTCTTGCTCGAGCTGTTCGTCTAGGCAGCTAGCTTAGCTGGAAAGAAGGACGACACGCTTTGTTTCCTAATGTGTGGACGGGCATGTAAATATGACACAGTATATAGGTTCACTAATTGGTTGATCTTGTAATTACGAATTCATCTATAGCTCATTAGAGTTTCGGTTATTGGGAAATTTGCTCGGTCTGAATCGTTCACGGAAGAAAATTATTTTGCTCATTCGACCGTGCATCCCACTCCTCCAAATGCAATAATTCAATCAGGGTGTGGCTAGGTCTCCATAGACTCAGACTTAATCAAGTTTAAGTCAAATGACATAACATGCAAGGAAAAAAAACTTAAGTCTCAGGCGACTGATATTTAGCAATTCCGATTCAATGGCCACGAACACGTACATCTGATCAATATATGCTTCCAGCATGCCGTGCGGACTGCCCACGGCATTGACTGATTACGTACACGTACGGCCGTGTCGTGTCGTGTCGGTGTGTACGCCCTGGTGCTACGTACATATACACTCGTTGTCAGGCCAGTGCCGGTCTATTTCGTATGCAGCTGGCCAAGTAGGCAAGGCCTGTTCAAACGGGACGAATGTTTTTTTTCTTCTTTGAGGAACGATCGAATGGTATATTGTGGCAAGTTGCAGATTCCCTTTAGATTGGCAAGTGGCACGTTGGGCTCGATCTCTCCATTTCCACCCCTATGCCTACGTAAACGACGAGATTGTAGCGGCAGGTACTTACGTGCTCAATTACGCCTCGAATACGTACATAGTCGTGCCTGCGAACTTACTCTGACTGCGCAACTAGCGTGTGTATATGAGCGCTTGCGTTTGTACAGTATTTAAAAAAACTAGCCCGGCCGCCTCAATACTCTCGATCTCAACGCTCGACCCACATGCGAGGTAGTTGCGTCAAAGAATGTTTGCAAAAAAGAAAAAGGAAAAGAGGCACTACGTTGCAAGCTCATGCATGAATGCGAGATGACGTCAGGGCCGGTCCTGAGATTTTGGGGGCCCGGGGCGAAATTAAAACTCCGGGCCCTTAATATGGATATCATAATAACAACAATGAATATACATATATATGAAATATTACCCATAACACTTAAATGAATCCAAAATCATTAAAAGGGCAACCTGGTGCATGTAGCTCCCGCTTGCGCAGGGTCCAGGGAAGGGTCCGACCACTTTGGGTCTATAATAATGCAAATGAAATACATATTACCTTAAAAGAAATTCTTCTCACATTGCTTGATGCAAAGTCATTTATGAGGGGGTTGATGTTAATCTCATCCAATAATTTTTTTCTTGATGCATAATATAGCCAGCCATTTAACCTCCCTGTTTTCTCACAATGCAAGTTAAGTTTACACAGATATTTTACAATGGCTATTATTCTCAACAAAACTTTCTAACACGTTCTTTCTCCTTTGTTATTTGATGATGCAATTCCTTGTCAATAGTTTCCTCTTTCCTTAGTCTCGTCCTCAATTCATTCTACGTGTTCATTTATTAATATGTTCGGCACTATTTTCATGTTCTTTAAGCTTCTCACTAATATGCCTCCAATGTCCTAATCCATCATGTGCTAAGGAACACCGACTCCTACTAGTGCTAGACTTGAAGATCTTACAACAGAAGTAAAAAAAAAAACTTTGTCAACGTCTTTTGAATAAACTAGCCACTTCCAATCATGTTGCTCTCTATTGCTTAATTTTCTATGAATGAGAATATAAAAATTGTCTTCCTGCTTCATCTAAATGGTATCCCATTGTTCCTTTCTCATCGGCTTTTTCTCAACTAAGATGTCTCTTGCTTTATTATCAAATATCTTCCTAATTTCTTGAATCAAAAATTTGACGTGTATGAACAGGTTGTTCATCAAACTACCAGATTGTGCATGTGCATCCAATGAACGACAATATGATATACCCCATGGGGGCCCCTGGATTTGTAATCAGCGGCGGACTAGATTAGTTATGTTCCTAACTGCCTATACAGAATTACAGATGGGGGCTCTAGGAACTGAAATCAGAGGCGAATTAGGAAGAAAATTACCAGCACACTCAGGAGGGAGGCGGCGTCACCGGCAGTACCAGTACGAACGTCGGGCGTCGGCGGCTAGGGCTCGAATAGCTGCGTCCGCGGCCTGTGTGATGCCGTGATTGAATAGGAAGGGCTTGCGTCGATTGCTCCTCCTTTTTTCACGTGATGGACTCGGTCAAGGCTCGCTGCGTCGATCGTTAGGGAAGTGGGATCGGGCGTTCGGCCTGCTGCTTGCTGCGCTCGCGCGTCTGCATGAAAGGCTAAAGCCCAGTTTGATTTCTTTTCCTGACAGAGGCCTAGTGGTTGCAGACCTGGGTGGGGGCCCCTCGATTTTGGGGGCCCGGGGCGGCCGCCCCCTCTGCCCCCCCTCAGGGCCGGCCCTGGATGACGTCAGCATAGATGTGTGTGCATGTTAGTAATTTGTTTGTGTGGGTGGCGATTCTGTGCTTCTTAAATTGTTAATATATCTGTGCAAAAGAAAAATAGAACACGTTAGATAGTAGAGTGTATTTGAACCCACAGCATGCGTTTTCTGATTTGTGTACGTCTCAAAGTGTGCAGTGAGAAGGTGCGTACTACTCTCTCTATTTCTATATATAAGTCTTTAGAAATTTCAAAATGTTGATTAGACACAGATGTCTATAGATGAATTATAAAGTGAGATTCACCTATTTCACTTCGTATGTAGTTCATATTGAATTTTTTTTAAAGAACTATATTTAGAAACGGAGGGAGTACTTACTTCGTTCTTGATATGATAGACATATGCTGGACATGCAGGTTCGGGCAAGTTTCGTGCATGATGGGCAAGTGTGCGCAACCGGTTATGCTTGTCCTTGGCCGCGCAAAAGCTAATTAATTAATTATCTATCTGTCGACATGTCCAACTCCTGAACCTGTACGTGCATCCAACCTGATCGAAGACGTGGAGTCTTGACCCATGCATGCATGCATACCCAAGTCTAACAGCTTTGGATTGATCAGGCAAGTATCTTTACCGGGCGAGTGTGCAAACTCCGTACTCATCACACCGTAAAATTAAGCAGTATCAGTAATCAGTGTGCGGCGACGTCGGTGATTTCACCTCTATGTGTAGATGTGTCGGGGATGAGGCAGCAGTTTGATGATGCGGTAGCGCTTTTATATTTCTTTACAGAGAGAGTACTACTAGTAGTAGAGATTAACCAATTTCATCCACTATGAAAATGTGATTAAGCAGCCAAAGCAGCACGTAATCGGTTTTGTTAGCTTGCGCACATGCAGCATGTGGGTCCACTACAAAATCCCAGCGTGACTGCATCTTGCTTCCTAGCTAGTGCTCGGTCGCCAATGGGCAGACCGCTCGCTTCATGGTCGTCCCCTCCCCTGCGAGAAATTGCGCCCCTGTTCCAGATGCTGACATACAACGGCAGGTGCAGACCGACGCACCCGGCAATTTCCGCCGGCCCCATGTTCTGTCAGGAAACCATTATATACTCTTTTTTGGTGTCTGCTGGCCACATGACTTAGATTGGTCATCGAGCAAAAATTCTCTTAGCCAACAAGACTAGCGGGGAAGTGCGCTTAATTAGTTTAGTACTAGTAATTTGTACTGACTGAGAGGGTGCGAACTTTGTGCTCCCACCGATAGGGTGATACAACTATTATTTGTCGGTAAACTACGCGGTATGGTCGGTCAACCGAACCGACCATAATACTACGTCACTTTACTGTCTGTCCATATCCATGTGCTGACAGAATGCTAGGAAAAGGTAACCAAACAACTGAATAAGCATGCAAATGTAACTACACAATTAACTGAAGCAGCACGTAGCCCATTGCTTCCTGGTGCTGCTTCTGTTGCATGGTTGGTCGCTGGTAGCTAGGCAGACTGTAATCTGCATCTTGCTTGCTTGCTTTCTGGTGGCAGAATGGACAAATTTGACCTCGAAGTGAAAGTATTTCACAAACTAAACTATTTTTGAAAATATTTCACATCGCTGACCTTTTTGTGCAGCTCCCAACAGTAAGGCGCTGCACTCTACTGTGCAACTCCTTACAGTTAGGCGATGCACAGTGTAGTGCAGCTCCTTACAGCTAGGCGCTGCACAGTATGGCGCCTGTGGGTTAGGCGCTGCACGATAAGAGTGTAACGCTTTGCTGTTGGGCGCTGTACATTAGAGGTCAGCTGGGTGAAATACTTTCAAACATAGTTTAGTTTGTGAAATAGTTTCGTCCTGAGGTCAAATTTATGTTTTTTGCCCTTCCTGGTGCCACTTTTGCATGCTTGTCCGTACATAGGACGACCGTTTCCTTGTCCGACCCTGCATTGCGACCCTGCTGCGAGAGCGAAACACCAGCCCATTTCCATAAACTATTTCAAGTGTACGCTGGGCACAAAGATGTGCCTAGATTCGTCATCAAGAAGCAAACAAGTACGAACGGTAGAGAGCTGATTCCCAACCGGCACATAAACCACCCGCTGTGCGAATTACACAACCTCAGTGCAAAATTTAGTACAGTCCAAATCCCAATAAATGGACATAATGTTCTCATTGCACCGATGCCGTGACGCAGAGTCTTCTAGTTCTACTCAAGTATGCAACCAATTGGATGACCGTTCCAAAATGCTCTAGAAGATAACGAGCCATGTTATAAGGCCAAGACTTGGGATTTGAGGTCGATTCCGTTGAACATGAACGTTCCATTCAGCGGCACAAACTGCTTGGTCACCAGCTGGAGAAGGGGTGCGGATACAACACGTTAGTAAGGTAGATACTACCCACATGTTCCTGGTCAATAAATTTCAGGGAAGAAAGGATACCACACCTTGATTACTTCCTGGGAGGCCACTCCGCCAATAAAGGCAGCAACGGGGTGAATCTCTGCACCCGCAAAACGGCACACTTCAGCAACCAGGTCTTCAGACAAGGATGCTCCCTTCAAACCCATGTCACTCAGCACCGAGACAGCAGCCGCCTTCAGCCTAGGAACATCCTCAACAATCTCACTAGTGGACCCAATGCTTTATCAGTATTACAAAAAACAGGATCAACATTAAAAGCATGATATCATAATTATGACCATACGATGAATGCGCATTTTTCTCATGTACCTGTCGAATATTCCAGGTAATCTGCTATAGCTGGCAGCAAGCCGGTCAACAGCGCGGAGCAGAACATAGAAGTTCAGTGCGTAGCTGCATCAATAAAATTGTTTGTTATTAGAGAAACTAACTAGAAAATACAAAAGGAATGCAAATAAACCAGAGGCTAACAACTCCAACATAAAGTCACACACAATTCAAAGCTGATCATGAGGCATATACCAATGTGTGCACAGAAGTTGTAATGCATTTTGCAATATGGTCTGCTGAAAGAACATTTACTTTTAACAAGAAATAAACTCATGCCGCTACGCTAGATAAACACAAGAAGGGCCGCGTGTTACAGTAGTTCCACAAAAAAATGCTTTATTGCCTTGAAAAAATGCTATTTCTACAGCATTATGAATTGGCTAGTTCTAGAATGACATATTTGTCAAAAAGAAACTCTCTCCGTCCCATAATGTAAGACGTTTTTTGACTCTAGTGTAGTGTCAAAAAACATCTTACACTATGGGGCAGAGGGAGTAACTAACAATGTTACAGAATATGGAGTAATGCTAATAGCATGGAATGTGGAACACGTATAATAATTTCCCGTGTTAATTACATATGAAGAGATGAAGCCGAAACATAAGAGTAATAGATGCTGACCAATTGTCTTCGTCGGCGAAGTACTTTTGAACTTTAGATAGGACTGGAGAGCTAAACTCCTCCTCCATACTGCGGTATCTGCAGACCTAGAGAACAGAAACCACTCAACAATGAGAGCACATATAGTTGACGCAATCACTAAAAAGAAGTTACAAATATATATGCCCCTGAAGAAAAGCATCTTACTTTGAGTTTTCTAGTGTTTTTGCAAAATGTTTTGATATATGCCCTTGAAATAGACTCAGGATCTCTACCAATCCGCTTCAAAATACTCTTCACACGATGCTCCATGGCAAGGCAATCAGATTCAGCCTTAGCTTGGTCAGAAAGCAAATACTTAACAAAATTCATGCAATAGAAGAAACAGTCATGCCAACAAACTTGAACCTGAGGGATGATAGTGTCGCAAGAAACTGACTCGGTAAGTGATGTCATATCAGGTATTGTTCCCTCGAGAGGTAGCTCACCATTACCCTCATTTGTGATAAATTCCTGTAAAATGGAAAGAAGGCAATGCAACTTAAGAAAAGGAAACCATGGTAAGAAAGACAAATGATTGCACAAAAGATGGGCAAAGGAAACCCTGTGCCACTTCAGCAGGTAACAGTTGTATGTGAATAGTTCATCACTTCGCATTCATTTTTTTAAACAGCTCCCCACATTTCACGCATATAGGCTTATTGCACTACTAAATGGGTCCTCTCAGTATAACACAACTCATACGTGGCTTTAGCTTGGCTTTACCCAATAAAAAACAAGTTATGAACTACCTGTCATCTGCTTCAGCTGATGCTTACACTTCACACACACACACACACACACAAAAAAAACAGCTCTCTGAACTTGTGTCAACAACATCAAAGAGTATCAAGAACGGCTGCTATTTCATATAACAGAATATTAAAGTAGCATGGGCTATCACATCTATTATGCTGCGAATCATAATGAAGATACCTTCAAAGCAGACACTAAAACCCAAAAATCTGAAGAAGAAAAATTGACTTCAGAGGAGCTATCATCAATTATCTGACGGATTTCATTACCTAGCAGAAAACGGTCATGAGTCAGAATTTTCAATTCTGCATAGCTGTGTTTCCTGTATCAAAAAAATAACAGAACACACATCATCTGGAAATAAGACTATTCAGAGTAAATCGTGAAGACAATTTTTTTCCAACAATTAATGTAATAAATCGTTTCAGATGGCACGTGACTAACATTATTTAAGTGACATCTAGCGTGCTACCATCAGGTGGGTACTGACAGGATAGAGAACAGCCAAGTGAGTCGGTGTTCATATACGGTTGACACCCATGCCTTGGTACGGACAGGATAGAGAACAGCAAGTGAGTCGGTATTCATATACAGTTCAAAATGACAAAAAATACCAGGTGACATACTGTTAATTTTTACAGGACAGTCAGATAGTACTCAAATACACTGTAACAAAGCAGGTTACCTTTGATCAACCATCTCAAATCACTAATACCAAGCAATCACACTATCTAGAACAAAGCCTGAAGCAGATAAGTTCTTATTCTTAAAAAGAAACCGATGTGGGCGCATCTCCCACTGCTTTCCTTTAACAAGGCCTGAAGTAGATAACTAGGTAAATCCACAAACAACTGCATGTTACGATTCAGTAATTATGTGACGCCGTTAAAGTATAGTTTTGTATAGTTGATTTGTATAGGAATGTTATCACCTGCCGAAGATTGTTGTGATTCGGTTAGGATCTCCCTTGGTCTCGAAGGCTTGTAACCCTATACAATGTTAACACGATGGCACCCCTAGGTGTGGTGTTTTGGCCTAAACTACTTGATATTAGTTTCCAAACCACGATCCTCCCTTCGATCTCCACCACGCCGCCAGCATGTCCACTGCGCGCCACGATCAACTCCACCACCGGCGCACTCATCTCTGCTCCCATGCCCAATTCTGGCTCACCAGCGGCGAACGTACCTAGCGTCCGCACCCATGTGCATGTCACCCTCGACCTCCACACCTCCAACTTCTCAAAGTGGCGGATGTTGATCTGTGTTCTCCTCGGCAAGTATGACCTCCTTCCCCACATCAACACCACCACCGCCGAGGGCGACCAAACCCTAAATTGGACTCGCAAGGACTAAATCATCCGGTCATGGCTCTATAGCTCCATCTCCGATGAAATCCTCGACATCATCATGTCGGAGGACCAGACGGTTCAAGAGGCATGGGTGCTCACCACCAACCTCTTCCTTGACAACCAGATGACACTCGAGGGGAATTTCGCGGGCTTGTGCAAGGTTACCTCTCCGTCACCGCATACTGCCACCGCCTCAAGGCTCTCTCGGACGCCCTCAGCGATGTCCGCACTCCCGTCTTGGATCAAACGCTCGTCCTTAACTGTCCCCGTGGCCTCAACCTTGCTTCTCCGGCATCACCACCATCGTCACCATGCAAAACCCACTCTCGTCCTTCGCGCATGTGCGCTCCCTCCTCACCCTGCGTGAGACCCAGCTCGCCAACTGCAAGGCGGTGGGAAACCAAACCACTCTCTACGGCAGCGCCCCCTCCTACGGCTCCGGCAACTCCAGCAACAACCGTGTCTTGGACCGCGGCGACGGGAACCGGAGCGGCAACAACTACGGCGGTGGTCACCATGGTGGCAACCGCAACGGCAGCAGTAATTGACGCAAGAAGAACGCCGACGGCAGCTCCGGCGGAGGAAGTTCTGACGGCAACCGGAACAGCGGCGACGACGGCAACACCTACCATGGCGCTCCTCCTACGGTTGCTCGGTGAGTGTGTTTCAACCCATACACGGGCCAGACCTAGCAGCCTCAGGCGCCCCCAGCGATGCGACCCGCAGGGCCGGCCTGCTTGGCCCACGGCCTCGGCGATGCCCCCTGTGCCTAGGAGTTCATCTCGCTCATCCCTCTGCATGGTCAAGCCTTCGGCACCAACCCGCTATTGGGTCTCATCGTCGGGGGCGCCTGAGGTTGCTTGTCCTGGCTCGTGTATGGGTTGAAACACACCCACGGACCGACCGTATGAGAAGCGCTATGGTAGGTGTTGCCATCGTCATCGCCGTTCAAGTTGCCTCTGGAACTTCCTCTGCCGGAGCTGGTTGCTGCCAGCGTTCTTCTTGCACCAGTTACCACCGCCATTGCGGTTGCCACCATGGTGACCACCATCGTAGTTGTTGTCACTCTGGTTCCCGTAGCCGCGGTCCGAACAGCGGTTGTAGCTAGAGTTGCCGGAGCCGTGGGAGGGGGCGCCGCCGTAGAGAGCGGTTTGGTTTCTCATCGTCGTGGAGTTGGCGAGCTGGGTCTCACGCAAGGTGAGGAGAGAGCGCGTATGCGCGAAGGACAGGAGCAGGTTTTGCATGGTGATGATGGTTGTGATGTCGGAGAAGCAAGGGTTGAGGCCGCGGAAACAGTTGAGGACGAGTGTCTGATCCAAGACGGGAGTGTCGGCATCGCTAAGGGCGTCCGAGAGAGCCTTGAGGCGGTGGCAGTACACGGTGACAAAGAGCTCACCTTGCAAAACGCCGCAAAATTCCACCTCGAGGTAGACGACACGTGTCATCTGGTTGTCGAGGAAGAGATTGGTGATGAGCGCCCATGCATCTTGAGCCGTCTCATCCTCCGCCATGATGACGTCGAGGATCTCATCGGAGATGGAGCCATAGAGCCACGACTCGACGATGTAGTCCTCGCAAGTCCAATCTAGGGTGCGATCGGCGTTGACGATGGTGGTGTTGACGTTGGGAAGGAGGCATACTTGCCAAGGAGAATACGGATCAGCATCCGCCACTTTGAGAAGTTGGAGGCGTGGAGGTCAAGGGTGACCGACACGTGGGTGCGAACGCTAGCCACGTTCACCGCCGGTGAGGCAAAAGCGGGCATGGGGGCGGAGATGAGCGCGGATGGTGGAGTTGATCGTGGCGGGGAGGGTATGGGTGGCGAGGGAAGGGCTGGTCCCTGGTGCGGTGGACATAGCGATGGTGTGGTGGAGATCGAATGGAGGGTCGTGGTTTGGAAATTGATAACAAGTAAACGATGTGTTTCGGCCAAAACGCCACACCTAGGGCGCCAATATGTTAACATTATATAGGGTTACAAGCCTTGGAGACCAAAGGAGATGCTAACCGAATCACAACAATATTCGGTAGGTGATTTAAGTATACTTTAACACAACCGACGGGCTGGAAGAGGCCTAAACCATTACGAATCCGAATGCAAACTATGTAAATGCTTAGTATGAACAGGTTGTGGGGGCACATAGGTCACACTAATTATATATGTAGACCACAGTTCGGTAGCGTCACAGTGATTCAAGTAGTTTTGTCATACAGTACTACGAAAAGTAAGTTGTGAATCATGTTAAAGTTACATTCACGAAAGCAATTATATAAATCAACTCACTGATTCCTGGAGTTACTGAGACTTTGTATGAAGATTCTACTGCTTCTTTGTAATTGTCTTCATCTACGTTAAGCATATGGGCTCGAATTAGGTCCTGCCAAAAACAGTAGCTTTGTCAACAATCAGAAACTCCTAGAATTTTTTTTCAATTATTCGGCCAGCAAAACAAAACAAAAAACATGTACCTTAAATTCCCTTTTCTCTTGCCTGGTCGAAGGTAACTGCCCATCATGCGCATCTGCCCATTTTTCTGCAAGCCTCACGAGGATAACAATGTATGGAGTATGCTTGTGCACAACGGTATCCTTGTCGCATATATCAATTGACTTTGCAAATCTGAAAGTCAATAGCAAGTCGGCAACAAATATTTCGTTGAGAATGAAATAATTATCATGCAACTTGTTCTGTGAACAATCAAGATATGAATACATTCTTACTGCTTGAGTTCAGTCCAGGGATTGTGCAACCGTAAATCATCCAAGAAGTGGTCTGGTTTTGATTCTATAACACAGTGCTCCTAATAACAAATTGCAAGGAAAAAGGTCAACTTTCTCAAAATGATTTGGCCCAGGACTCTCCCAAGACGGTTAGACTCCCAGAGCATAATTAACTACCAAACATTGTTAACAAGTCATACAAACTAAGGCTCATGCATGAAGTAGTCCTGCGTGAGTACCTTGATGCTGACCCTGACAAGGCCAGTTAAACCATATGAACGCGCAGCAACCAAAACAATATTTGCGCTCCCGCAGATACTATCTAATTTCAATAAAGAACTCTCAGGAAGCTGCAGTAGTGAAAACTTTGGTATTAGTAACTTAGTTTGAGAGCGGATCAGCGGAGCACTGCATATACTACCTCCGTTCGGAATTACTCGTCCAAGAAATGAATGTATCTAGATGTATTTTAGTTGTAGGTACATCCATTTTTGTGACAAGTAATTCCGAACGGAGGGAGTAGATGTTTTGCTAGAAATTGGCTAAAAGACTTCAACAGCAAACTAGAAAACTCTTCTTCCATTTACATTCACAAAAGTACGGGAGAAGTAACTGAAAACAGGTTTGCCGCTAACAACAACATACCAAACATTTGAATCATCAGTCTATTCAATAAATAATCAATTGCAAACACGGCCAAATATGAAGTATGTGGACCACATCATATATTTTCTTATGCACACAGCAGTTAGTAGATCCTTAAGGGAACATTAAGAGAAATTTAATTTAATGCTAACTCAGAAGCCTGGATTTATTTATTTATTTTGCATTGGGCATAGTGCAATGAAATTTTGGCGCAAATGAAAATTCCAGTAACTATATGGGTTGGGAGATTTACTAGTAACAATTTTCTTGAGACCACTATGTTATGAGAAGTTTACTCACATATTTGCATAAGTAGATAAAGTGTCGTGCCAATTCGCCTTAAGCGGTCACTTTAAGTCTTACTGACAGACTGACACTGGATTATGGTAACATATTGCATATAACTAGATAAAGTGTCATGCCAATTCACCTTAAGAGGACACTTATCTGACACTAGATTATGGTAACCCTGTTTGATTGAACAGCTTCCAAATATATATTTGGTTGTTTGACCAACTTTTTTTTCTTAATCAAGTTGCAAACAAATGTAGTATTGCTTTCCAAACATGTGAGAGGATAAATATATTTATCTAACTTTAATTTATTTCCTCAAAAAACAAAAGACTTGTTGCAACTTTTAACATGGCAGGTTGAAAACACTGCTTAATATCCGTGGTCACAGGCTCAAATCATCAAATTCTCTAATATGAAATAGGCATTTCAGGTAGTCACCCACCACGATCCATATATTTCCCAGCTTAAAAATGCTTTACTATTAAATATACAAAAGTATTCACTTCTTTCCCAGCGTACAACTATTTGTAATAGAAAATAAGCTACATAGGTTATTCAGTTATATATATATAATGCATAACCCTGACCCTACAAACCGCCTAATCTACAATCCAAGATTTTGATCACTTCAATTTTTTGGCTTAAAAAAAGCAAGTGTTCATTCAGCTAAAACTCTACACAGAGAGCATCAGCAAATGAATCACTGCATTTGCAGCTTATGTTAAGAGTATATCAAAACACATACCTGTGTAGCAATGACAACAGTGAACTGGGAAAAGAAGGAAGGATTTGTATCTATCATTGTCGCTGGAGACTCCTCAACATATTTGGCTTTCACAGCATCATTGAGCTCTTGTAGGAAAGAACAGATAGATTTTGCTCTTGAATGACCCAAGCACCCTTCATCCACTGAACAGAAATACAGAGCACTCAATAAATATGAATTCCATCACTTTTACGGAAATGAATTGAAGGAACGGAAGGAACAGCATCGCATATTCACATTACACAAAAAATTGTTTCCCAGGTCCGACAGTTCGACTTTGGAGCCATCAACAACAGTAACACTCCCTATTCCTCCAAGCACAAGGTTCTTCAGCGCCTCAGTTCCGGTAGGGCCACAGTTAAGCAAGCATATGCTAGCCTTCTCCAGTGCAGCCTGTCCTTGATCACCCCATATCCTGTACTTCATATTTACAAGACCATGTAGCTTTAATTATATGTACATGTTCGTTCATCATAAGCTTTTGTAGGGAGAAACTTAAGCAGATAATAATGAACATCTATTGTAAGACATTATTGAGAAAAAGTGAAGGGCAGAAGGCCATACAATAGAATGTGGGTCATATTAAATTAATTAACTAAAGACTGTCATGAATTATAGTTTTGGTTTGCAATGATGAGCACCAAAGATTTGTGTCAGTAAATGTTGTTGCTATCCTGATGTCATGGATAATTAGGTTTGGATAAGCTGAATTGCTGGTTCCAAATAGCTCAATTTCAAAATTCTGTGCAGACTAAAAGAGCTACAAAAATGTGGACAGTCAACATGTTATTGTACCATATATGCACAGGAACTCGAACCACCCATGACCCATGTAAGCACGATTCATCTGAAGTTCTGAACATCATCATAAACATAACAAGTAGGGTCGTCTGAACCAGAAACCAAACACTGGCTCCAATCAGGACCCAAACAGGGATTCCAAAATCCCGAACAACAACAGCCACCCCGACTGCAATGCAAGGCCCGCGACAGGCCTTCGAATCTAGAAGCAGGGCACCCGCTTCCCTCGGACAGTTCAGGCCGAATCACAGCGGAAGCATAGAACCCTAGACCACACGCCGCCCCTACCGAAACCGGGCCCGAGAGGAGAGCGTGATTCCACCAGTCACGCCGCGGAGATGCAACCGAGGGCGGGGTGCAGTGGAGGGCGCCGACGCGTTACCTGAGCTGGCGATCGTACTTGGTCTTGGGCTCGGCGGCGGCGGCGGCCATGGCTGCGGAGGTGGAGGCGGAGTCTCTTCCCCGTGTGGGGTGTGGTGGTCTCCGCCGCGCCGGGCCGCGCCGCCTCCTCACCGGCGAGGAAGTGGAAGTGCGGAGCCAGGGGGGGCAGGGCATTTATTCGCTTTCCGTACTGTGGCGAATGCGTCGGGCCAGCTAGAAGTTCTCCGCAGAGCCCATCCTGGCCCAATTTCCAATTCTCTCGGCCCACGTACCAGGACATGCCTACTAGGCTTGTGTCGGCCTGGCCCAGAAGGATATCAGGAAGGCCCGATTCGAGTTTACATCACTAGTCATTGTTACGAAATTACTCCCTCCGTAAACTAATATAAGAGCATTTAGATCACTATTTTAGTTATCTAAACGCTCTTATATTAATTTACAGAGGGAGTACTAATTAAGGAGTACTTTGTCTCAAAAAAAACTAATTAAGGAGTACTTTGTCTCAACCCCTACAAAAAGAATATTTTATCTCAAAAAAACTAATTAAGAAGTACTTCTTGCATCTCTAAAAAAATTACTTCTTGCAAAGATCACTCTCTCACTTTATCAGATTGTGACAAGTGATGCGTTGTATGTGCCCTACTTTGTCGCAACCTAAGAGTTTTTTTTTTCATGGATTCGTTTCTTCAAATGTTTTATCTCTTAAATCGTGTGTTCAAATCTTGAACCGTTTTCATAACTGGATTCGTCGTGTCGAGATCTTCAAATCTACGTTCATGTTAATAGATTTTTACAAACTTTTTTTCATGAAAAAAACAAATCGGAAGCATTTTTTCTCATTTTCAAAGAGGCATGTGTTTTTTTCCTTTCTGAGAGTCACGACCGTGCCTCTCGCAGAAGTATATCCGAGTCTCCACGAGAAGCACATATGCTTCTCACAGAAGGAAAAAAATATAAAACATGTTTTTTATCCTTTTCAAGAGGCACGATCATGCCTCTCGTGAAAACTAATTCATGCCTCCATGAGAAGTAAATCCGTACCTCTCTCGGAACGAAAAAAATATGTTTTTTTTCGAAAGGCACGACCATGCCTCTCGCAGAAGCACATTTGTGCCTTCATGAGTAGTAAATATGTGCCTCTCGTGTACGGAAAAAAGCACATTTTATTCCCTTTTACAATAGGCACGATCGCCTCCACGAAAAGTAAATCCATGCCTCTCGTGCAAGGAAAAAATTCACGACCATGCCTCTCACAGAACGAAAAAAAAACGTGTTTTTTTCTCGAGAGGCACGACCGTGCCTCTCGTGGAAGGGAAAAAATAAAAACACATTTTCATTTCCTTTTATGAGAGGCGTGACTATGCCTCTTGCGGAACGAAAAAATATATGTTTTTTTTCTTTTTTGAGAGGCACGGTCATGCCTCTCGTGGAAGAAATCCATGCCACTTTCGTCGCTTCACATGGACTGCTTCTTCTATCACTTTGCTTCGCATGGAGACTACTCCATTTCTGTTTCTCCTTCCACTTTTCTCCATTCTTCCTTCTCCTTCTTCGCGAGATCGATCATCATCTTCCCTTCCTGTCCTTCAGCATGTAGATTGACAGCCGGCAGAGGTTGTCCCTCTGCTCGGCATTCTTCTCCGAGGTGTGTCGTTCACCTCCTCTCCCTCCCCTC